>NW_025335269.1:31656934-31662539 GCF_004798865.1 Varanus komodoensis | reverse complement strand
GGAAGCCAAAAGATAACCGGAATAACAGGCAAGTTTGGCCTTGGAGTTCAAAATGAAGCAGGGCACAGGCTGGTAGAATTTTGTCAAGAGAATACAATGGTCATAGCAAACACTCTTTTCCAACAACCCAAGAGACGACTCTACACATGGACATCACCAGAAGGTAAACACAGAAATCAGATTGACTATGTGCTCTGCAGCCAAAGATGGAGAAGCTCTATACAGTCAGTAAAAACTAGACCAGGAGCTGACTGTGGCTCAAATCATGAGCTTCTGGTTGCAAAATTTAGGCTTAAGTTGAAGAAAGCAAGGAAAAGCCCTAGGCCACTCAGGTATAACCTAAATCATATCCCTGATGAATATACAGTAGAGGCGACAAATAGATTTAAGGAATTAGATCTGATAGACAGAGTGCCTGAAGAACTATGGACGGAGGTTCACAACATTGTACAAGAGGCAGCAACTAAAACCATCCCAAAGAAAAAGAAATACAAGAAAGCAAAATGGCTGTCTGAGGAAGCTTTACAAATAGCTGAGGAAAGAAGGGAAGCGAAAGAGAAAGATACAAACAATTGAATGCAGAATTCCAGAGAACAGCTAGAAGAGATAAGAATGCCTTCTTAAATGAACAGTGCAAAGAAATAGAAGAAAACAATAGAATAGAGGGGACCAGAGACCTCTTCAAGAAAATTGGAGATATGAAAGGAACATTTCATGCAAAGATGGGCATGATAAAGGACCAAAATGGCAGGGACCTTACAGAGGCAGAACAGATTAAGAAGAGGTGGCAAGATTACACAGAAGAACTATATAAGAAAGAGCTTAACATCCCTGATAACCACGATGAGGTGGTCACTGACCTCAAGCCAGACATCCTGGAATGTGAAGTCAAATGGGCCTTAGGAAGTCTGAGCAACAACAAAGCTAGTGGAGGTGACAGTATTCCAGTTGAGCTATTCAAAATCCTAAAAGACGATGCAGTTAAAGTGCTACACTCAATATGCCAGCAAATTTAGAAAACTCAGCAGTGGCCACAGGATTGGAAAAGGTCAGTTTACATTCCCATCCCAAAGAAAGGCAATGCCAAAGAATGTTCAAACTACCACACTATTGCACTCATTTCTCATGCTAGCAAAGTTATGCTCAGAATCCTACAAGCTAGGCTCCAGCAGTATGTGGACCAAGAAATACCAGAAGTACAGGCAGGATTTCGAAGGGGGAGAGGAACTAGAGATCAAATTGCCAACATACGCTGGATCATGGAGAAAGCTAGGGAGTTCCAGAAAAACATCTACTTCTGCTTCATTGACTATGCTAAAGCCTTTGATTGTGTGGATCACAACAAATTGTGGCAAGAGATGGGAGTACCAGACCATCTTATTTGTCTCTTGAGAAACCTATATGCGGGTCAAGAAGCAACAGTGAGAACTGGACACAGAACCACTGATTGGTTCAAAATTGAGAAAGGAGTTTGGCAAGGCTGTATACTGTCACCCTGCCTATTTAACTTATATGCAGAGCACATCATGAGAAAGGCAGGGCTAGATGAATCACCAGTTGGAATTAAGATTGCTGGGAGACATAGCAACAATCTCAGGTATGCAGATGATACCACTCTCATGGCAGAAAGTGAAGAGGAACTGAAGAGCCTCTTGATGCAGGTAAAGGAGGAGAGCGCAAAAGTTGGCTTGAAACTCAACATTAGGAAAACTAAGATCATGGCATCAGGTCCTCTCACTTCCTAGCAAATAGTTGGGGAAGAAATGGAGGTAGTGACAGATTTTATTTTCCTGGGCTCCAAGATCACCGCAGACGGGGACTGCAGCCAAGAAATTAAAAGACGCTTGCTCCTGCGGAGAAAAGCTATGGCAAATCTAGACAGCATACTAAAAAGCAGAGACATCACCCTGCCGACAAAAGTGCGTATAGTCAAGGCTATGGTTTTCCCAGTTGCAATGTATGGCTGTGAAAGCTGGACCATAAGGAAGGCTGAGCGCAAAAGGATTGAGGCCTTTGAATTGTGGAGCTGGAGGAGACTCCTGCGAGTCCCTTGGACCGCAAGGCGATCAAACCGGTCAGTCCTAGAGGAGATCAACCCTGACTGCTCTTTAGAAGGCCAGATGCTGAAGATGAAACTCAAATACTTTGACCACCTAATGAGAAGGAAGGACTCCCTGGAGAAGAGCCTAATGCTGGGAACAATTGAGGGCAAAAGGAGAGGGGGACGGCAGAGGATGAGGTGGCTGGATGGAGTCACTGAAGCAGTTGGTGTGAGCTTGGGTGGACTCCGGGCGACGGTGGAGGACAGGCAGGCCTGGAGGAATGTTGTCCATGGAGTCGCGATGGGTCGGACACGATTTCGTGACTAACAACAACAACAACATTGTTGCTCTTAGACAAATGGACTTGAGTTGCTACAGTTGCTTCTATTGCTGGTATAAATAGATCACTTCTGGGGGGGAGGGGCTGATGAGTTTCAAATTGATGACTGATTGGAATCAGAATAGAATGGGACTCTCAAGCCCAAAGCATTTTCTTTCTTCCCCCTTTTCTTCCTACAGGTTGTTGTCCCTCTCCCCCACCCACTCTTTTTCTCCAGAGCAAAGATAACTTTTATGACCAGCTGTGTAGGGATGGTGCTGAAGTTCTCACAACAGAAAAGTGTTTCTATTTTAAAGTACATCGAATGGTTTTGCTTCCAGCGAAATATACCCAGGCACACTGCATGTATCCCGAACTGAAAGAAGGCAAGTAACATCATGGTGTCAGTAGTCCTTCTCAACCTGGTGTTCTTCTAATGTGTTGCACTATAACTCCCATCATCCTCTGCCAATTGGGGAAGGGTGGTCTAAAACTAGGGGGCTGACAAAGAGCAAAATACTAGTATTAAGGTTAATTTCTCCACCAAGTTTGATGTCAATGAAAGGTGCTCTCCCACCCTCTCACAAAGTTCAACTAGAAGCACTGAAATGGCTGCAGCTGCAGCTATTTGTTTTGCTGGGATTGTTGTTGATAGTCGCGAAGTCATGTCCAACCCATCGCAACCCCACGGACAACATCCCTCCAGGCCTTCCTGTCCCCCACCATCCCCCTGGAGTCCACTTAAGCTCACCCCAACTGCTTCAGTGACTCCATCCAGCCACCTCGTCCTCTGCCGTCCCCTTCTTCTTTTGCCATCTATTGTTCCCAGCATTAGACTCTTCTCCAGGGAGTCCTTCCTTCTCATTAGGTGGCCAAAGAATTTGAGTTTCATCTTTAGTATCTGGCCTTCTAAAGAGCAGTCAGGATTGATCTCCTCGAGGACTGACCGGTTTGATCGCCTTGTGGTCCAAGGGACTCGCAGGAGTCTCCTCCAGCCCCACAATTCAAAGTCCTCAATTCTTCTGCGCTCAGCCTTCCTTATGGTCCAGCTTTCACAGCCATACATTGCAATTTGCTGGGATAGAAATAGAGATATGTTTACAGTTTTGTTTTTTAGCTGGCTGAGTTTTTTATAAATTGTACCACATTTTAGGCATCTTAGTATATTTAAAACATAATTGTATGCAAGTTTAGAAAGGGAAAATGGCCTACATAGCTGGCTGGGTTATGCTGGGAGTTGTAGATCTTTTTCTATCTAAACTGGTACAGGATTACACCTTTCATAAATAAAATGCTAAATAACCACCCTTCTCTGGATGGACAATCCTTAACTGAATTGCCTGTTTGTCATTCTTATCCTGAGGCAGTTTCACACACTGTGGTTTACTCAAGGTGTTTGGGCTGTTAACTTTTCTCCTAACAGAAGTGTTTTTAACTAGATACCATTTTGTATTAACCAGTAAACTGTTCAGATGGATAGTTGTGCTATTTGAACTTGTCACCTTATGGACTGCAAGTTGATGAATGTGAAGCCAAAGTTCAGGAATGACTGAAGCTGTAATTATATGCATCAAACACCATGGAGTGATAATATATCTTTTCCCTAGTCTCTTGGAGCCATTGCAATGAAGATGTTACAAGTATCAACAAGCCTTCGGTGTACACAATCTCAATATGTCCTGTTGGCCCCAGTGGTATTCCAGTGCTGTAACTTCTGAAATTCAGCACTGTTGAGAGACAAGAAGAGATGGATTGAGGAGGTGGCAGGAAAAGCTTGTGGAGCAATTAAAGGGTTCAGGTGTCTGTGCTGTCTCTCCCTCAAGTAGCAGGAACTACCCTGAGGATAGAGTCAGAAGCGTCACTTGAAAGGAAGGGACAGAGGCGAAGTGTCCAGTTTGGATTCAACTCTTTACATGGCCAGATGCTTCTTCCTCAACATTAGTAGAAGGCTGTTTAGAGTTCATACTGTTCTGTAATTTGTTAAGTTTCAGTAAAAGGATTAGTCTTTAAGAGGGTATGAGTTTGATAAACAGAAGGAAAAGAAGGAAGGGACCAGCTATTTAGATAGGTATCTAGCTGAAAGGGGTAGATTCTAAGCCCTACCCAGCTGTTGCGAACTGGGCAGGAGGAACGACAGAAGTTGTTTTTGCCCCACTGCCCTCCTTTGTAGTATTTTGTGTTAGGTGGGGCTGTTAGATGAAAGCTGAGAAGAATTTGCATCGTGGATCTATGTCATCTCCCCTCCCTGCCCCTGGCCCATCCGGAGCACAACCATTTCCTTCCCTCCTGAAGTGGAATCCCCCCACCCCGCTTGGTCAGGGGAGCCATTGCTGAGAGAGATCTCCTCTGAGGCGTAGCTCTGTCTTCAGCCTTAGATGAGTCAGTTCACTACACCCCACTGCTCTTTCGCTCCTGTCTGTGGATTGCTCACAGGGTTGCTCTCTCTCTGTATTGACTGCTTTCCTTGCCTTTCGGTTGATGGAGGTCCAAGTACAACGGTTGCAGGACACAAGTAGCCTTGACAGAGAGAATGTTTTCTGGGCATTTCCCTCTCACCTTCCATACCTGGGTGTTCATTTTCTTCCGAGCACCAGGATATACAAAACTGCAGCTTCAGCTCATCAACAGCTTCTTTTATTATTGCCATCAATAAGCTGGTATGTTTCTTTGTCACATAAACACCCTCAATAGGAAGGAATCAGTACTACCAGTTCATTTGGTATTGCAAAACAAAACAAAACATCAAAATAATCCTGTTATGATTTATATTTTGAAGGCTTTTGGCCAGCTGTTCATTCACAATCACCAAAAGTCCCAAGGAGTTATTGTAGTATATATATACTGCTTAAAATAGAAAATAGTAGGCATCTTGCCACATGTTTAAAAGAAACTCTTAACTGCTTCAGTGTTAAACTTTGACAGAGAGGAAGTCTTTTGTCTTAAAAGGATTGCTTTTTTTAGTCCCATGAAATCCCATGCCAATAACATTCTTAGTTGTTTTCCCTGTAGAAATACTGGCTGCATGTCAAAATAATATCCAGATGTGAATATTCAGCATACTCTCAAACTAGTGCCAAATGACTATTTGTACATTTTATTGAAAATGTTGCCCAGTGGCTGCTAAAATGGTAGAAACTGAGGAACATAGATATACATCAACTGCAGTGTTGTTATTTGAAATGGAGTTCTAGGCCTGCCTCTCTCTCTCTCTCTCTCTCTCTCTCTCTCTCTCTCTCTCTCTCTC
>NW_025335269.1:31120707-31656834 GCF_004798865.1 Varanus komodoensis | reverse complement strand
GAGAGAGAGAGAGAGAGAGAGAGAGAGAGAGAGAGAGAGAGAGAGAGGTTTATTTAACCCAGAATTAACTCATGGGTTTTGCCCCACCCAGGATTTATCTGGCAGACAATTGAACAACATAGTTTTCTCAATTGCAGGACTATTTGTTTCCCTCCTCTTTTACCCATTTATTTCCTGTATCCATCATCATCATCATCATCATCATCATCATCATCAAATTTAAATAGTGCCCATAACCAAAGCTCTCTGGATGGTTCACAACATTTAAGTCACCTATCCAGATTTCAACCAGGCCCAACTCTGCTAAACTTCCCTGCTAAGTGCAGGATCAGGCACTTCAGGCTATATAGAAGCTATATGCCTTTGCAGAATTGTAATGGGCATGAAGAGTGGCTGTGATTTATTTTTTAACCACCCTTGCCCACCACATCTGTAGCCTGGTAAAACAGCCCATGGGTTTGGGTTTATGAATAATGACAAGTCATGATTTAAACAATCCAGATTTCACAACCAACAAACCATAGGTTTTCTTTCTGGGTGGTTTCTGGTTAATAAAGCTTGGTTAGGTAGCATGGTTGGTTTGAACATAACAATAACCCAGAATTCAGCAACCCATGAGGTTACAAAAATCATGTGTTAGCATTTTGTGTGAATGAGATCAGTATGTTTTACTCATCTTTCTTGGTAGATTTCAAGTTTGAATTTGTATGCATGGATACATATTCATGCGCACACGCAAATAAACTGGGATTTTTGTAACTGGGTCAGGAGGCATATGTTTCCAACATGGCGCTTCGCGACAAGGCTTCCATCATGCCATTGCCTTGCCTCACGCACAGAATGTTACAGCATTCTGCCAGCCACAATGGTTAGCTGATGCCTTTGATGTGATGGATGCTCTGTGTTTCAGTTCCTAGGGAAGGTGTTGCCACTGTGCAAAGAGGAAATTGTCCTAAATGCGTACTTTAAAAACAGCAACATAATGTTACATAAAGATAGCTATAAAAAGGAAAAACCCCCCGTACAATCCTTGCATAACTACTCAAAAGCAAGTCCAACTGAATTCAAAAGGAATTACACTCAGCAAAGTTTGCATTGGTTTTGTTGTCAAATTCCCATGCTCTTGGAAAGATTGGGTTTTAGGTTTCTTCTCCATCCTTAATTCTGTCTCTTTATTTGCATGTCCCCATTATTTTCAATTGCATTCTTCCTCCTTTTTTCTAAACGAAGGCCTGTTGGAGGAATAAGCAGACCACATTTATTTACTTATGACATTTCTATGCTGCTCCATGACATGAAGTTGTTCATTGAGTGGCTTACAATAAGTATAAAAACAATTTAAATACATAGGACAAGAAGCCATAAAACCTCAAAGGGCATAAATACAGCAAACCAAATGAATAATGAAAGAAAAGTTATTTTAATGCATGAATAACAAAATGAGTAATGAAAAGGATTGGTATACCTAAATAAATTTTCCTTGCACACTCCAAACCCAATTTGATCTTCTGAGGTTTTCCCTCCAGGTATTAAAATGCGGTGTTGCTCAGCACTTGCTGTAATCACTGTTGCTGGATACAGACTAAATAATTGCTGTTTATCCCTGGTCAAGCAGGGAGCTACACAGCAGCAGCAGGCAAGGAGAATTGTCCTGGGATGAGGCACTGCCAGAGCCCGGCAATAGGAAATGAGGAGTTGAGGCATACAAAAATAGCACTCATCAGACTTCCTGATTTGTTGACCCAAAAGCAAATATAATTTGTGCAAGAGAGGAAGGGATGGGCAATGTCTCAGCCAAGAAACTAAAGCAGAAGCAATTGAAGGTGAAGGAGCCCTTTGCTCGGTTACTGACAGGTGATCCATAAGGAAGATAGGTTGGCTTTCCACTACCAAAGCATAAGATCGTCACAAGGGACAGCTTATACATCGGTCTTGCTTCTATATTTTTATTCTTTCATATCAACAAGAAAAAGTGTCCTCAAAGTGCTCTTATACTAGCTCAGATTGACCATCCTGGTGCAGAGGGTAGGATGTTCCAAGGGAAGCCACTCCAGGTTCCCTTCACCTTTAAGGAGAAAATTCTCCTGAGTTACGCTGGGGTTGCGAGAGCTGCTTATTTACAAACGCAGAAGGGATGGCAAGCACCTGATCCAGTCATGCTTCTTTTCAAAGCAGCAGCCATTTCAGCAAAGCAAAGCAAAGCAAAGCAATGCAAGCTATTTATCTAGCCTTCTTCACAAGGACTTGCAAGCCACGTCAGACCAGTAGCCATCCTGCATCTAGGCACGGGGAGGAGAGAAGCATGGTCATTCCATCAATACTCAACCATCCCTTATAAGGAATTGCAATGGCATTCTGTCTCCGGTGTCTGTTTGCTCTACTCCAGGGCTCTGGCTGTGATCCTGTAAGGAAGAATGAGTCATGACTGCTTGGCCAGCAGTACCAATGAATAAAGCAAAGTTCACATGCAAAACCGGCTATGCTTCCCGTGGGCTTCACCAGCACTGGCAGGCTGTGGCCCACGCCAACCCCTGCTCTGTAATCCGTATTCTTGTCTTGTGTGGAGGGCGCTGCTGCAACCTCCAAAGTAATGAAGGGTTGTGAAGCCCCTCTGTTATTGCCATGCGGCTGACATGCTGTGGAGATGGATGTTCAACAGGGCCTTTTCCTGCCTTGTCCCCAGACCCTGGCCTGCTCACTGTGGCTGGGCTCAGCTCTCTCGGTATTCAGGATGGGGAGTCCAAGCACATCTTTTTACCTTGGCTTTTAAAATGGTTGTTAACAGGTGTTAAGATTGTTGTTTAACTTTCACTGGTTTTTTAAAACTTGCTTTAAGGTTGTTTGTATTTGATCAGAATTCTTTTTAAAATTCTCTGAACATTTTATAAACTTTTGATACTGGTTGGCAGTATGGAAATCGAATGGAAGAATTTACTTAAGTATTTATTTGCAGCCATTCCCATGCCCCGGCTGAGGTTTGCAGAGTGTTTGGGACTCTGATGGGAGGTCTGGACTTCGTCTCCTTTGGGTGCCAGTGTGGGATGCTTGGTGCTCACAACACTAAATACAGGGCCCTGGGGAACTAGACTAGAGAGAGTACCCATGAGGGTTCTCAGAAGATGGGTGCTTCCAGAGAAGGTGATTACCTTGCCTCTTTCAAAGAATTTTACATCAAATGTGTAACCTTCCTGTGCTTCCTGCCACTTCTTCCATTTCTTTTCCCTACCAGAAAAAAAATTGCTAAGGAGGAAAAGGTGGAAAAGCTGCACAATGCATTTTGATTGGCAGTGCTAGGAACTGTCCATCTGGAAGCATCCAACAATATGCCTTTTGCACTTTGTTGTTTGTCCCGGATATTTGTGCAAACTGGCCTTAATCACCACATTCCTGTTTGGATATTATGAGTTATAGGGCAGGGGGATGTAATGTGGCTCTCCAGCTGCAACTCCCATCAGCTCTATTCAGCACAGCAAATGGAGAAGAATGATGGGAGCTGTAGGCACAACATATGGCGTTTCCCGCCCCTGTTATATGGAATTAAGGGCAGAGTCATGTCGCCTTGCATTATATGTCTTTAACTGGGGCTTCTCATGATTGGTGGTGGAGTTAGCTGGAATCCTTTCCTATGCTGTATAGCTCAGGGGACAGTTGTATGTCTTCCGCATTGAGTTGTATGGCTGGGGACAGCTGTCCATTCAGTTCAAGTATCCTGCTTTAACTTACGCCTCCTCTTCTGCAGCACAGTGACCTAATTCCTACCCACAAATAACCCACAAATTCCTGACATCTAGTAGGATGTCTCTGCTGTCTCTGAAGTTCTTGTCTCTTCCATTCTCAATTAACAAACCACAACTTGTTAGATGGCTGCTAACATCCATCATTGTTGGCTGCTAGCATGTTGAACACAGATACTCTGGGTTATTTAGGGGTTATACAGCCCAGAGTTAACCCAACAACAACTACGGGTGAATTCTGGTTATGAACCCCTAAATGACCCATAGTGTCCTGGTTCAGAAATCACAATAGTAAACTTTGAACTAGCTCTTCTAGGTTGTTAACTTAAAGTAGAAGCACTGAATTCACCAGAAGAAGCATGCTCAGTGTCTTCTACTTCTCTCCAGCAGCCTATGGCTGGTTGTGACATGCATACTGGCCCAAGGTTATGCTGCTATCCGGGGTGAAAATCTGCCTCAGTGGATGTAGGATTCCTAGTAAGCTTGACGGCTTGACATGCCACAATTCCATCCATTTTTGCCTATTGAACTAGTGGCATTCCAACACCAGAAGGGTTCTGCCAACCGTAGATTCCCACTCATGCAAGAATGTTGCTAGGCTGGTGTCAATTTGTTCCACTGGCATAGTACTGTGTTTCACCACCACAGGCAGATTTAGGAATTATCCTGTCCACACCTGGAAGAAGGTGTTGCTTGAGGACAGCACAGCCCCAATTGTTTTGGGTGGCCTTTTCCCCTTTACTGTAAGCGAGTTAGTAGGGTAGTTGGAAGGGTTTCCTTGCACAAGCCTTGCAGAAGTCGGGGAGAGAGGCTGGACTTTTATGCCTAAGCCACCAAAACATTCCTGGCATGAATAGCTGTTCAACATCATGACACATGATAGCCTGCACTGTCTGAGTAATGTCAGGTGGAACAGAATGAAGTGCTCTTCCAGTTTACTGTTATCATCTTTGTAGCAGACCATCCTTATTCTTTTCCATGACTTCATACGGACAACTGGTCATAAGGAAATTATGCTTCAATGGCTCTAACCCCTAAATTTCCAAGTGTAAATTCTAATTATGGAATCTAAGAGCAAATGAGCACCATGGGACCAAGTTTTTTAAATGAAATAGGAGCTTTGTATTTTATCATATAATTTAGGGCAGTGTTCCCAGCCTAGTAGTGTTTAGATGCTTTAAACTCTGACACCCATGAGCCCTGGCCAGCAGGTCTAATTGTCAGAAATCCTGGGAACTATCATCTGAAACATCTGGAAGGCACCAGGTTGGAGAAGGGTGATTTAGGGTCTCAGAGCTTTAGGTGTGTGTGTGGGGGGCGGGGGGAGCTTAGTTGATATTTCAGCTCTGTTATTTAAAATGCAGCTGCTCCTGCCACTTCTATATTAGTTTGCAATGGAGGAGTTGGTGAAGGGAATGGATTAGAAGAAAGAATTGTTGTGTAGATAGTGATCAGAGTAGATGTTGGAATAAATTTACAATCAATACCTGGAAGATTCTTTAGTGTAGGGAGAATCCACAAAGTTTCACAAAGTTCTGCAAGAAGGGAACCACCTGATTGGATTTTTGGAAGTATGCCTGAACATTGGCCTTGGAGTAAGTTCCAGCGAATACTCAGAGTTCTGTTTTAGAGTAACTGGATAGGACAAGGCTGCACGTCCCACTGAGTTCATTAAGGTTACCCCAGAAAGGGGAAGAGGAAGCAGAAGAAGACATATGATGCAAATGAGTGTTATTGCCAATGTAGGTTTTACATTAACATGGCAAACCAACTGAAACAGCCTTCCCCAACCCTGTGCCTTCCAGACACAGTTTGAACAGCAATATCCAGAATTCCCAGTCAATGGCCCTGCTAGATGGGAATTCTGGGAGTTGTGGTCCACATGCCTCTGAAGGCCACCAGTTTGGGAAGGCTGAACTAAAGTAAAAACTGTCTGTATAGACACTTACTGGTGTGGTTTTTGTGGTTCCCTGTCAGTTCTTAGAAGAAACTCTGGAGAATTTCAGAAGTCTTTTAAGTTTTTGAATATGGTTTGAGGGGAAGGGGAAGGTGTTTGTTCATTACCAGTGGTTTCTTCTCATTTTAAACTTTAACAAAAGGATTTGTAGAGGTCAAGGAAATCACATTTTTCTAGTGACAAAATAGATTTCACTGCTAGAAAACAAATGTGGTTCTAAGAAAACAGCGCCTAATGCAAGACTGTCTCAGGACAGGTCACAATTTGCCTGAGAGATCTGTTCATTCAAGAAGCAGTACTGTGGTGAACAGGACATAGTCATTGGCAATCTGAGAGATTGACAGGCGCCATAAAGTTATGCCTAACCAAGGCCCCCCGGCTTCTGGCACAACCCTACTGTACTGACAAACGCACATCTCTTTTTCAGATATTACTGTGGTTTAGCATATGGGAATGCAGTGCACACACCGCAAATTTATCTCCTCTATAAATGGCCTTTGTATATGAACATTAGATATTTAAACTTGTAATAATATGTCCCTGTCTGGACCTAATGAGCAAAAGCTTTGCTATAATATGGCTCCTAAAAGCCTGACACTGTAAGAACAGCTATAGACTCAATGGTGAGATTTCTGATCTGATCAGGAATCCATGTTGCAAGTCGCTCTCCCCAGGTACACCTTAGAGATGCCAATGTTTGCCTGCCCTGCTCAGGTACACTCTTAGATATGCTAATTGTTTACCTGTCCCAGAAGTTCTCTCATTTGTGTTTTCTTAATCCCTGTTTACCCTAATGTGCCTCTAGCATAGGATGTATATGAGCTCCCACTCTACGTGCACAGACTGTGCACCTAACTAATAGGTTATAAAAGTATCTTGTACAGTCCCCTTGAGGGCTACCTACAGGCTGCATGTATTTCCTGTATGTCTGAATAAACTGTAAATATTCTTTTAATTGTACACCCCAGTGGACTCTCTTTGGGGTTGTTCCCCCCCCCATTCTAGTTAACCCCCCATGCACACCTTAGCATGGGTGAGGAGAGCTAAGAGTGTAAGCGAAGCCAAGAGCAATAATGCCAGAAGGCCAGACTCTCACTTGCTTGGTCTCCTAAGAGAGTCACCCAAGGCAGAATGGTCAAAATGGAGACACCAGACTAAGATCCATCCACCCACCCTCTTCAGGAGTAATCAGCAGAAGAGAATGGATCTCTCTAACAATGATGGGGTGGAGAAACCTCTGAAGGGCAACTTCTGGGCAGGTTATTGCTGACATTGGCAGAGGACCTTTCACAGTTACAATGGCAGTGACGCTCAAGCTAACTCTGCTTAGTACTGCACAGAAGAGGGCAACAACGGTTTCATTATGAAACCGTTTCATAATAAATACCCATTTGAAAAGAATATCCATTCAGTAGATGGAAAATAGCATACTGTCATATTTTGCATGGTCAGGAACTATTAACACAGCTTAACTTAGCTATGGATTCCCATTCATATCGAATATCTAATTTTGGATAGCATCATTGCTGGTTCTCTATCTGTCCTGACATGGCTTCCTCTCATTCCTGAGGCCACAGAAATTGAGACAAGTAGAGGCAGATTCCTCACGTAATTCCCAAGGCACCACTCGCAAATGTTAGGGATAGTATCTCAGCAAAGGAGTTCACACCCTGTTTAGAAATGAGGTGTCTGGCTTTGTATAACAACCATTGAAACTAGAAACCATTTCTCTCTGTCCACAATAAGCTTGCAGAATGTTGAAAATCCCAGCAAAAGGAGTGCCCAAAAATTATTTTTCTATTTTTCCATACAGAAATATATGAAGATTCAGAACTATTTTTGACACAAATGAAATTCTGTTGGCATTAGTGATCTGTTCATATTATCATGAATTAGTCTTTCATGAATTAGTCATTATCATGAATTAGTAATTAGCCAAATTACTATGGGGCACATCGCACCACATGACCGGGCCATTACTAATGCAGTATGTGAGCACGCACGTGTACCAGTATGTGCTCCTGGCCCATGTGGAGCGGCTGCTCAGCTGTTGCATGGAACCCAAGTACTTTTCAGAAGATAGTGCTGCTGTCCAGAGGAAGTGCATTTCCCCAACATGTAAACCACAACCTCTCATCCTAGAAAAATCCCACTTCCTTCTCACTGCCCTCATTTGAGCACATCTTTTCTCAGTGTGAGCACTGCTTTAGCTGTGATTGTAAACATACCATAGGCTTTCACTGAATAGCTCTTGTGACACAAGCTAAAGTTACACCTGTCCTGTTGTATAGTTTTGTTTTAAACATCTGTTTTCTTCCAGATTCATATGTACAACTTTAGTTTATCCTGCTATTGCGCTCAAGCAGGGATAATTCTCCATATCCTTTAAAGCACCAATAAAAATAAGTATCTGCACACTACTCTGTTTGCGTCCACAGCATTTGTCTTCATACATTGCCGCTTTCTCCATTCTGGTCCCCTTCAGATGTCTTGCACTGGGAATGATGGGATCTGCAGTCAAACATATCTGGAGAGCATCAGGTTGGAGAAGGCTGATGTAGTAAAGCTAAACAAACGCACAAACAACTCATTTGCTTTAGTTCTTTGGAAGCTGCACATTTCTCCTTTCCAGTGACCCTCTCCACTGATGTTTCAAAGCTGCTTTGGGAAATAGTCCTGAAAGAGGAAATGCCTCAGCAGTAGGTAAGGAGCTGGTGACAGCTTCGGAAACTGGAGCAGTCTGGGTGACCTTACCTCTCTAGATCAATCTAATACTCATTAGACCAGATTTTCTTCACAAGCACACACAGAAAAATTGGAATTATGATGGAACAGACCAAAAGCTACCAAGTCTGTCTTCCTGCCCCAAAGCCAGAACTGTCCATCCTTCCATCCTTGTGCAATCCAGACTACTATGGGTTAGAGACCAACCAAGTGCACCCTGGCAATGATTCCAATGATCCCAAGCAGGCTAAGCTACAGATTATGGGTGGGGGGGGAGGAGGGCGAGGGGAAGAGAACAAAACTCCAATCTCATTAGAACAACTTGACTTGGAATAAGTTGAGCAAGTATTTTAATTATTAATCTCCAAAGGCATTATATTCTAAACAGAGGATGTTAACGCTGCAATCCTATGCACACATGCGAGGGTTAAACCCCACTGAATAGAATGGACTCTAAGTAAACATGCATGGGAACCAACCGTGCCTATCAGCTGGATCAGCGCATGAGAGGCGCACTGTGCTGCGGCCGATGGGGAGGATTGGAATGCAACCTGCAAGAACGACGGAGGTGCAGTGCGGACAGAACCAGACAGTTTTGAGAGGCATGTGATTGACATTATGTGTTTCATCTAAACACAGAACAGTCCTACATGATCTAGAAAGCCCTATTTACTCCAGCACTTTATACCCAGCCAATGGCCATGAGAAACCTACAAGCAGGACACGGTACATCCGTGCCAGAAGAATTAATCTTTCACTGACTGATAAGCAGTTACCTTACAAAGTCTGTGTATCATCTGTTTGTACATTTCAATTGAAGGTAAAACTTAACTCACCTTTCCTTGAGGAGATATTATAATTTTGTGTTGATCACATTGACAACCTCTCATGTTGCAAGCACTCCCTTGAAACTCCTGAAGTTTTCCGTGCCCTTATATGTGCTGCATGTAAAGATAGCAGAACTTTATCTGGATTCATTCTAATCTGGTGATGTAACGCAGCTAAGGAGTTTCCTACGTACTGCACTTTCCTCTGCCACTGTTTCCCATGGAAGCCTGGTTCACAGGCTTTGCAACTGATTCTATGAGGATCTTGTGGGCCTTTGTTGTATATTTTATGGAACAATAAAATATTTATTCTGGCCAAAAGGTGCTTACATTTTCTGTCTTTCCATAAAGTTGGATGAGTCAGGGAAAGCACAAATAAATTAAAGTAGAAATATCTCAGATAATGGAAGTACTTTTTTAGATCAGTGACACAAATGGAAGATTTTGACCATGTTACTTCTGTTCTGAATTTTCACGTGTCATGTGTCCTACAACAGAAAATTTGGGACAGGTTTGAGTTACTGCCAGCCTTTTGTGTTTTCAGAAATGAGGATGTTTTTCATGCCCTTATGCCTGCAACACCTATTTATTGATTCATTGACTTATTCATCTCACCTTTTTGAAAAAAGAACTCAAAGTGTTGGCATCATTCTCCACCGCTTGCTCTCACTCTTCTCCCTGCAACAACAACCCTGTGAGGTAGGTTGGACTGAGAGACTGTGCTGTGTCAAAGTCACCCAGTTGGCTTCATGGCTGAGCGGGGACTCGAACCCAGATGAACCTATGAGTGACTAATTCCACCTTTTCTAACTGGATACCTTCCAGATGTTTTTTGACCACGATGCTCAGCCTTCTTGAACAATGCCCATGCTGTTTGGGGCTGATGACAGTTGACATCTAAACCATCTACAGAGTGGTGGTTGGAGTAAGGATATTTAATTGTTTCAGTCTGTAATCTCCATCTTGAGGTGGAGTGTAATTGCAGACCTCATGGCCATGACATCTGGCTTCCCTCACCTGGTGCCCTACAGATGCTCTAAACCAGACCTGGGCATTGTACGGCCCGCGGGCCACATCCGGCCCGATGGCTGACCCTGACTGGCCCGCACGAGGTCACTGGCAAATTAAAAGTCAATGCAAATATATGTCGTCGTAATATAGATGCAAGCAATACAACTGCACTGCTTTTATTTTGAAGGATCTGCTCAATTGAATTGAATTTATTGCTTTTCATGTAATGTGAATGTGTTGATGTTTTTGTGAATATTCATTAGATAGTGTTGTTCTGTGCTCCACATCTTCATTGTTTCATTGTAATGTTTCATTTACTGTTTTTATAGAGATATATGTTGAGCGGAGCTGTAAGTGTATTGGTCCGGCCCTTAACAACTGTCAAAGTTTCTCATGTGGCCCCACAGGAAAATGAATTGCCCACCCCTGTTCTAAACCATACCTCCCAGCACTCGTGGCCCTTGGCCATGCCTAGCTGCACCTGCCAGAAATTAAAATCCCAAGCGTGTGGAGGGCACCAGGGTGTGGATTGTGAGTAGCCCAATTGCAGCCCTTGCATCCCCTCACCCAGCTCCTCAGTATCACTCCATGAACTCGTATTTGCTATTCAGGAAGAACAAGCGGTAACTGAAGGACAAAGGATCCAACACTAAAGAGGAAAAGAGGAAAATAACAGGCAACATGCAAGGATTCCAGCAGCGCAGGGAAAAAAGTAGTCAGAGCAGATCAATGGGTAGGAGTTGGGAATCAGGACTGGTAAATGACGGCAGTGCTTCGGCACTTGCGGTGAGGAGCCCGCCCGTGTAAAAGTTGGGTTTCTAAACACTTTTATGTGATTTCTATTTAGAAATGAAGAGGGTCAAAGCAATTTGCCTGAAAAATCTATTCCAAGACAGTAAAAATATAATGTGCACAGTGCATGCTGACACACCATAAAATCTGTCTTCATCTTCTAGGGAGTACTACGGAGTAGTTTTGGGGATATGAGGATATTCGAACTGATAACAAAGGACCTTCTGCTGCACGATAAATTGCTTGGGAGAAAGGGAAAGTACCAGAGTGACAGTTACATTTCAGAGAAGACAAAGGGAGACGGAGAGAGTGGTTACTTGGAACATTCTGACTATTTAATTACCCTGAAAAAACAAGGAAAGGAGCAAACTTGACATGGCGGCGGCGGGCTTGTGTGTTAGAAACGAATTGCTGCTCAACTCTTGTACCACAGCCTTCTCTAACATGGGCCCCTGCTGAGGTGGATGGACTGTATTTCCCATTGGCTCCAGCCAGCATGGGCAGTGGTTGTGGCTGATGGGGGTTCTAGTCTAACATGCCTGGAGGGATGTCAGTTGGGGAAGGCTGAAGCAAAGGGCATGGTAAAGCACCCAGGCGTAGCCATGAAGGGGTTCCCAGAGGTAAGGAATGGGCAAGGACCGGGAAAGCAGTCACTCTATAGGACTTCGGCAGGACCCACATTCTGGCACATTGGCCACACCCCATGGTGCCCCATTTCCATTTCAGTTGCCCAGATGTCCAGCCGCCCACCCTCTGTATAAATGTCAAGACCTCCTTAATATGAATTTATTACAACAGGGCAAAACTAGCACAAATCAGCAGGGGAATGGGAAGAAATGCTTGATTGATGAAACCTTGGCTAAACGTCGAAATTCTCTAAGCATCGGACCTTTGTCCGAGAGCGCTGTGTGGATTGTACCACAGTCTGCCAGGGGACCCTGCTTTAAAGTGGTTCAGTTAAGTCATACAGTGGAGTAGAATGGGTGGGTAGGGAGCATCCGTCCTGGGTGGCCCATCATCCTCACAATGGCCTTTTCCTCAGAGGGACAAAATGCCCTCACTATGCCCTAATTTCTAGCCTTCACAAAAAAAGCAATAAAAAGGGCAGCTCTATCAAGCAAGCACAAGACCACTTCCGCCCTGCCCCGCCTCACCCCCACACTATTCTCCTAGGCAGTGTCAAGCTTTTCTTAAGGTTGACTTGCCAAGGTTGAAGGTTACCACTATTTTAGAATGATAAAGGGTTAGCATGTGTGACAAGAAGTATCTGTTTGTAATACAAGATCCTGTAATACGAAAAGGATCTGCTAAGATGTCGCTAAGTTGCATGCCGGGGATGGTGGCTTTTTGTTCCTATTTGGCTAACCCTTGTCTCACATCTCATCCCTGCAAAGGACCTGGCACTTGCGAGAGCCAGCTGGTGCAGGAGGAGGACAAGGCAGAACACCCCCTCCCCTCAGCTGGCATTCGCTGGACCACATTGGGCAAGACCTTGTGTGTCAACTTGTGGTGATGAAATTTGGGTAGCCCCATGCGCTCCACCCTGGAATCTTTGAAGGGAGGGTGGGACAATACATCAATAAATCCCTTGCATAGATAAGCTTATTTGAATAGCAAACCAATCTCCTTTTACTAGGTAAACAGTGGAGGCAGCTAAGCCTTTCTTGTTTCACAAGGAGATATTTGCCATGAGTATAGCAGCTTGCTGGGGGGGGGGGGGACACCCTCCTCCTCCTCTTTGAATAGAAGTTGGCTCTTGAAATGGATTTGGGAGAAGAAGAGTGGAAAATTGATTACGCAGGTTCTGAGAATAGGCTTTGTGCTACTGAAGACTTGTCTGTTCCCTCCTAAATGCAGAGCTTGAAATTTATATGTTTGTTTCAAGACCCCTCTTCACTCACAAAAATGGGTCTAGAGGCAGTATGTGAACACACACGTGTGAACACAGCTCCAGGATTTGGTCAGAGTACAAGAGAATTGTCTGTCTCTGGTGGTGTCTCAGACAGATGGGGCTGCAGCCCAAGCAGAGCCAGGCAAAAGGTCAGGTTTAGGCAGAGCCGCTGACAAGGCAAGCCAAGTTCTATTTCTAGCAGAGCTCGTTGGGAGGCACGGCAAGACAAGACACAATAGCATTCAGGTTCTAGATAGCACCCTGCATAACTCTGTCCGGCAAACAGCTTGAAGGTCTATACGAGGCAACCTCAGACTAAGAGGGCTTCAGTGAAACCTGCGTGGTGAACTCCACCTCTACTAGCAGGAGACTCTTGCCATTAAAAGGCCACTACAGAATCTCCCGCTCAGGCCAGAAAGGAGATAGGGTTCCTGGTGCAGAGGGGCTTCTGGGAACTACTGATCTCAGAGAAGCCCATCATGGACAATAGTGCCCTTTCTCATTTTCGATACTTTAGTCCAGGCCTCATCCCTGGAACCATGGCAGGATCTTTGCAACATTCTTCATGATCCAGAAAAACATTAAGTGATCAAGGCAGAGTCTAGTTTTAGTAAAAGCAACTTTGATACATGCAAGCATTATAGAGTGAGGTCTCCCAAAATCTTTCCTAGCTGCCTGGCCAGGTCTAACCTGTGGAAACGAATGACTTGTAAATAAAACATAGGGTGAGGCTGCAGCTGACTGTGGGGGGCGGGGGGGGGGAGGGTGGAGAAAGAAAGGAAAATGTGGAGCGGACCTCTATACAATACAAGCATAGAGAAGTCTGCAGTACTAGCCGGTTCTTTTTATCTGTGTACATGGAGCTTTACAGAATTAAACAAATGAAGGGCAGGTCCTCCCCGCCCCCACCTCAAGGCCTGATGATGCAAATGCAGATCGTGTGAGACCGAGTGGTGGGAATAAACCATACCAGAGGGAGGAAAGCAATAGGAACAAAGGATTATTAACGCGAGCAAGTGGAGTAACATGAACTTAAGCTTCATTTCAGTTACAGATCGGAGAGCCACATGTCTGACTTTGCGGTGGATAGTACTTAGTATGAAGATGTCCTCCATCTGACATGCTGTCTAGTCCAAGCACAATTGAAAGAGGAATAAGAAATAAATGCAGGGAGGGGCTTTGAAATTACCCATCAACTGTTCGTTTGGCAGCACATTGAGCAGGTACATGGGACATCTGGTCACAGACTTCCCCTTGCCCCTTCCTTCACGGTGGGATGTGTTTCCATTTGAAATCTAGTAATTATCATAAAAAGGGTGCCTATATATCTCACATAGCGTATGATGTCATGTCTGTCGACAACTTAAAATTTGAGGGGAGAGTGCTAAAAAAATTAAGTGGCAATTCACCTGGCTTTTATGCCTTTTGAAAACAAAGTGGTCCTTTGGGGCAAAAATTATGGATTTGTAAAACAAAATGGGAGGCAGAGAAAATTTAGGGGGCCCTATCCCATCTAGTTATGGGCCCCTGATTTTGGTGATACATTTCCTCATTCTTACTAACATGTAAATGACCATCCCAGCTGCAAATGAGTTCAAGACAGGCAGGCAGGCAGACAGACAGACAGACGAGCTGGAAAAGGTAACATTTTGAAGACTGACTTCCAGGGGATGAGAATGTTTGCATCCTGGGTGGGAGTTTCAAGGGAGAATGGTTAGAAAGTGGTTAGAAAGCATTTAAGAAGCAGGAAAGTGTTAGAGGTAAGGGATTGTGACTAATGAAGTCAGGAGAAAGGGGGTGTGAAATTCTTCTTTGAGCTTTATAATAGAACACCCACAGTGAGTCAAGATTAGTGATGCATCTTTCTGGAGTTTTTGCATCTCCTATGCGTGCTTTGACATTTCTTCTTGGTTTGATGGCAGTCATCCTACACTGGAATTGTCTTAACTTGTTGCTGTGATTATAGTTTCTCCATATCGCTTCAACGGTTAAGGTTAATGCCTTGTTGTGCACCACAGGCATATTTGTTTTCCACACTGCTACTGAACAGAAGGCTCCTATCGATCAATTTCTTCCAAGTGTGTGTTCTTTCCTATTAATTTGCCATTTGACTTTAAGTAGAATCAGGGGCATGGAAGCATAGAGGTGCACATGGATTACATCATACAGCTGACATCATGCCTGAGTCAAGAATGTACTCAGACAAGTGAACAAGAATTTCCTTCAAACCAAATGCCTCCATTTCTTTTCCAGTACACAGATGATTACTATATCTGGCAGCAAGTATTCCTTTTCCCCCTATCTCAAGTATTTCAACAGATAGGACAAGAGCTGGACATATTTGTACTTCGTATGCAAGCATGTCTGAATGGGAGATTTTCCATTTTCCTTCCAATGCTTTGATGCCAAACCAAACCTCCAGGAGCCATCTGCCAAACATGCAACACAGCATAGGAAACAGCCACCTTGGAGCCTGACCTGGTTTGGCCACTATTGTCCCTGGAAGTCATAGGCCCAGAGACAAGGGCCAGGTGACCAGTGTCATAGTCCTCATGGCCAGCGTGCCAAGATTTTTTGATTAGCAGGGATGTTGCTCCCTGTTCTCCAAGCAACAATATATTGTTATGAGTTATCCATGTTGCAATGCAAAGTATTTTGGACTGGCCGGGTCTTGAATGAGTAACTAAAACTCATTAGTTTCACAGAATACCTGCTGCTGCTGGAGATGAAATTAGCTGGGATGGGTTTGTTGAAATCGATCGACACAGCTACCTGTGCTTTTGGACTTTCCATGCTGGCATAGCTAGGGGGACTGCCATGATGAGCACCTGCACCTCAACATTTATCTCTAATTTGTTGGAGAAGACATAACATCCCTCAGATTGAGTAATTTTGTGGTTGCCACTGCTTGCTTGTTTGCTTATTTATTTATTTTTTGATTTATATCCTGCCTTTTTCCTACAAAGGGCTCAAGGCAGCTTGCATCTCCTCCTCCATCTTATCCCCACAACAACAACCCTGTGGGGTAGGTTGGGCTGAGAGTCTGTGACTGGCCCAAAGTCACCCAGGTGGCTCCATGGCTGAGCGGGGACTAGAACCCAGATCGTCCGACTCCCAGTCCCATGCTCTTAACCACTACACCACACTGGCTCTCAGCCACACTGGCTTTCACTGCTTGAAGAAAGTAGTATATTAGCTGATGGGACTAAGCAGCTTCCTAGTAGAAATGTACAGAAGCACAACAGGTAAACCAGGTACTCATGAAAATGGCTGACAGGGATGTGCTCTCATTGCCTCAGGTGCTGCTTCTTCCATACAGTTGGAGCTACAAGCACACTCCATGTCAGGGATTTTATAGCATGTGAACCAGGCCCCACAAGCATGTGGACAGAAGGCCTAGATGCACTGTATCTGATACACACGTATCTGATCACTGAAGAAAACCCAAAGACTGTTTAGGTAGGGCTGCTTCAAAACATTTTGCTGGCTGAGGCAAAGGGGTGCCTCTCCCATTCCAAGTACATAAAGTGACTAGACTAATCTTGTTACAACATGGGGTTCGTATCAGCATTTCCCACTGCATCTGAAGGCAGCAGGCTAACTAAGCATGGCACCCACATCTCTGTCCCCCTGCACCTCACCATGTTTTTCTGCCCTTCAGTATCTGCCACCTGTGGGTAAGAACAGAGATTAAGATTCCAAAAAGGAAACAAAGAAAACAAGTAACTGCTCGGCAAAAACTTCCTGTTTGTGGACGAATGGAAGAATCTGGACCAATCAAAGTGATCTCTCCTGGGATTATGATCAGTACTGTGGATGCTCAAACACAGACAGATTCTGAGATCATGGCTCCCATATTTACAGCTACAGGGATGTCCTTTTCATCCAGGACATGGCCAAACCACAGTTGTAGCATGTGCTGTGTCATCTGAGTTGCACTGTGAAGCATCTGATGAGTGAGTGGCCCCACTTCAATGCAAGAGGTCGGCCTGGGGAATATTTTTATAACCCCACCACAACATTCTGCCCCAGCCACAAAATGTTATGGGCGGTCCAGACAACCTCCTGTATTTTCCCAAGCTCCTCTTACCACAGAAAATCCACTAAAGACGGAGGGTTACAAGTGGAAAATTATGACATCCAGAGTTCCCACCCTATAACTTTTCATAAGAGAGACAGTGTAATGGCACAATAAAAGTCTCCTCGGGAAGCACCCTCAGCAAGATGCCAAAAGTGGGGCCATGTTTTAATACTGTGAAGACATTTCTGCTTCCTGGGACCTTGCATTTCAGGGCTGATCCAGCAATTGGGCAGAGTGGCTGCCTCCGGCAGAAAATGCTAGGAACAGCTGCAAGGGGCTGGAGGAAAGAATTTGTGTCCCCAGGCCTGCCCTTCACCCCCTGAGCAATTCCTGCTGCCTTCATTTGAGGTGAAGGAAGCTGTACTAATGCCAGCGTCGAAGAAGGATTCTCCCGGCAGTCCAGTCATCCTTTGCACATGGAACAGGAAGAGGGCTCCATCTACTTCTGGGTCTTAAGCAGCCAAATAGTTTGGACCACCCTGATGTATTTCTGTAAAATTGACAGTAGAGTTTAGGACCTACCTGGTAAGCACACACACACTCTTCCTGATTTGCACTCTTCTTATGCTATGAACTCTTAGTCCCATGTGCTGTGACATTTGTTCTTTTTTTCCATCTCCAACTTTCGAGGAAAAATTGTACTACCCAAAGGGAGGTGAGGGGGCTTACATTTGGACTTTTGCTGGGGAAAGTATTTGTAAGGAATTGCTGTCTTAAGTAATGTGTTTGCATAATATTTACATTCATATCAGTTTAGTATTATCCTGTTGTGTGGTCTTCTCATCCATCACACCATCCACACAAATTGCTGCCATTAAATGGGGAGGGGGGAGCCTCACCCAGCTTCTGATTCATCAAAGAAGCAGTGAAAGAACTGCAAAGATATATGTCATCAACATCTCACATTTTAGGAGATATGATGAAGGGCAAGTCTTGTTCATTGGTGTAATTGCTCTGAAATACATCCATGTTTGTGAAGTCTGAAGATAAGGGGGTGGTTAGCGGTATAAAAGTTTTCTATGTAAAAAGAAGTTTGATCCTCAGGACCAAAAACAACACAAAAAACAAAAATAAAAAACAATCCCCCCCACAAAAACCCAATTTCAAAGGCACAAGATTTTTAGATTTCCCAGCTGAAGAACAAACCACATTATATCTTCCTAGAAAATTTCAGCAAACTATACAGACCAAACACTGCCAGTATTTTCAGATATGCAGTTTTGTATAAAAGCAAGCAAGCTTTGGTTCATCAAGGCATCAGTCTGCTTTAGAATCACTCCACATGCAACTAAATGTTTGGACTAAAACTCCAATGAACTGCAGCCAGCATTGCCAATGGTCTAGAATGCTGGGAGTTGTAGTCCAAAACATTGGGGTGGGGGACCAGATTATTTACCTTGCTGTAGATATAAAAGGTCTGTTTTCCAGATTTCAAAGCACAACTCACACAGTCGAAAGGAATACTTGCTATACATATATACAGGAGGTGATCCTATATTATCATTGGACTGCAAATGTGGATGGAAATTTGGTAAAGTGTGGACAACATTTCTGTGAGTGTGATTTAGAATGGGAAGGCCTCTAACTCTGAAGAATGGATCATTTTTGAAAACAGAGATGATTTCTGAAAAATTGAGATGTTAAAGACAGTAAAGGGACTCAATCCCTACTCATCCTTCAGCACACCCCAGAAGTCCTCCTAATATGTTCTGGTGTTCCTTGGATTGACTCACTGGCCTGCTTCCACAGCATGGCAACCCAGAATTTAAACAAAAGGCTTAAACAAACCTTGGGTGCCTGTTAAATAGCAGGAGTGAGTAAGCTGAGTTAAACAGCCCGAGAACACTCCTTCCTTGAACTGGTCATTGTGATATTGGAACTGGAGATGGTTGGGGAAAGATCAACCCAGATTTTTTAACCCATGGTTTGTTCTTGGGTTAGAAATCTGGGTTGTATGACTCCCTTCAATTTCTGGCTTCAGATGTCACAATAAACAATCTAGAACACTAACTTACCTGGCACACTTAACCAGCACAGTTTACTGTGACTTACTTCTGCGCAGACTAACATAGGACTGATAAACGATCCTGGCTCTTTGCTGCTACATCCTGCTGCCTACTCCCCACGTCAACTTAGCTCCCCTTAGGTTTTGCTCAGGATCAGTGGTTTTCAGCCTGTTAGAAGAAGGCGTTTCTTTCACAAGTGCAAGAAAAACTGTAGTCAAACATGCCCAGCGTCACTGCAGGGAAAGTGTATCTATTTTGCCACTATTGCACATTAAATCCCTACAATTTCTCACCAAAACAAAAATGTCTTCAATTTTCACCCATGACAGGAGGGTGCACATATTTTACATATTGTTTTTCTTACATCCATGAACATTTGTCACTGAACAGGTCTTTAATTATGACCTTTCCATCTCCTGCATGTTTCCGGCCTTCGGTAGAACGCAAAGCAATTTGTCTCTCACCTATGATATATGATATGCAGCACTACTCCCAGTGCATCATGCATACTGACTAGCGATCATGATTAGCATGTCTTGTGAAATTTCATTCACCTCCCATTACTTGGGGGGGGGGAGGGGGGAGAGAATGAGGCTAACATCAACAAGCCGTTTCATCACACTGATGGATCAACTCAAACTACCATTACAGCGACATTTCAGAAAATAGCTGAGACACATAAAAACACATTAACTTCTTTATCCATGGTCACCTGCCTTGACAGTTTTCTTTTGGTCAAAAATGCATTAGAAGCTAAAATGTACACACTTGGATAAATCCAGTGCTGATAAAGGAGGGGGAAATGGCTATTTATTTTGCATTAAAAGAACAGGAGCGTCCTGACAACTTCTTGTCAAAGTCTTCTAATAGTCTGCACAGTAATTGCCAGCTTTTCTGCTGTTTATGGTTGTTAGGCTGAAGTATTTCATATGAAATCACAATAAATGACACTAGGCAGTATAGAAACTTGAGCGTAGTGGCCAATTTTGTTTAAAAGGCCTGCCTTGTACTATATCCTCCCGTGCTTTGATTCTCACAGATTATTGCTTAAGCCTGCCTTTAGGTACTCACCAGATGGCTTGGAATACAACTCCCAGTGTTCCTGACTTTGCCATACTGGCTGAGCTGATGGGAGTTAAAGTCCAACCCATCTGCAGGGCACTAAGTTGGGGAAGGTTGGGCTAAACAAAATTGGCCAATGTTGAACTGAAAATAAAGGATGATTGGATCATCCACAATGGAAGATTGTGGGAAGTGATCAGAGATGAACCTACCCATGGATTGCCCCATAGCTTTATTTATTTTATTTTTTTTGTAAAAGACATGTGCCAGCAGTTAAGTTATGGTTACATATCGTAAAGTAGTCTTCTCCAACCTAGCACTGTCCTGATGTTTTGGACTTTTAATTCCAATGGCCAGGAATGTTAGGTGTTGCAGTTTGAAATACCTGGAGGTTTGCGAAGGTTGGTTTAACCAAAATTCTCACAAAGGAAAGCACAGGATGGGGAAGCTTGCTGTACTATTCTTACCTCATCCAGAATAATGGGAATCTTTCCAGGTGAGCAGCATGACAAGAGATGCAGAAAGGAGGCTGAAACAACATACCATCTGTTATTCTCTGTACTGCTTGCTGGTAGAAGACGTGTGGCTGGACGTTGTCCTTCCCACCACAGCATTCTCACGTGTCTTTTATGAACATGCAAGTTGCACTCCAAAAAGCATTTGAGGCATTGCTGTCCTGTTGAAATTAATACAACAGAAGTGCACAGTTAAATGATTAAAGTTGCAATCATACCTGCACAAATAAGGTGCACTCCAGTCAAACATGTTTAATTCTAAGTCTACTGGTTTCAACAAAAGACATTTTAGGAGTATATTTAACTCTCCAATTGAAGTTAAAGGACCCGGAGCTTTCCTTCTGCTGTAAACAGCAGGCATTGGTGTGGGAAATGCCATACATGTGTGGGTAAGTGTTGAAGTCCTCTATCCCTGGCTAGTATCAGGTTCCAGTTTCCTCCAGCACCCCATGCCTGTAATGTACTTTTAAAAAGGCATTCCAACCCTTGCTAATTACTCAAATGTCATCTTATCTACTTTGGTCCTAAGATAATTAATGTTCCACGCACTGTCAAATCAGTGCCAGATATTTTATGGCATGGTTAGGCCCGGAGTAGCGAAACTCAGGCACCTGAGCCAAATTTGGCCTCCAGACCTCCAGAATTCCCCAGAGGGCCATGCACTCTTTCCCAGGCTTCACTTCCTTGCCTCCAGTCACGGAGTGTTTGGTGGTTTCCTGGTTTTGTGTGCATTCTAAAGGGCTGAAATGCACCTCCAAAGCTTTGGTTACTAATATTAAGAAATTTCATCTAAAACATTCTGGTATTTTTATATTGTTTAGCTCCACCCCCTTTGCCTTTGCACTACCCTCTGGAATGCAGCCCCCCAAGAGCTCCCCCAAAACTGAAATGCCAAAAAAAAAATGTTCCCCACCCTTGGCCTGGGCAACATGCAAGAGGTTAGATATTTTTGCTGGAACCTCTGCCCCAGCAGATATTGTTGGACTCCAATTCCCTTCAGGCATGATGGGAGCTGCTATCCAACAACATCTCGAGGACACAAATTCTTCATCTCTGTCTCAGAGATATTCCTTGGATTACCTGAACTAAAACTTCACCTTTCACATAATACGACAGCCCCTTGAAGTACTTTCTAGTGCCACAATTGCTTACTGGAAGTATAATCTATTCTATAAACACCTGCCTGGGACTAAGCACCATGAAACATATTGCAACTTACTTCTTAGTTAATATAAACAATATTTGGACTCTTATAGTGCAATGCTTTGCAGATTTATTCAGAATTAATCAGTGGGTCATATTTCCTACTGAGTGTATTTAGGATTACAGCCATATTGAATTTATCTGATATATTTTAAGGTTTTCACAGTTGAATGTATTTGCATATGAACAAAAAATTCCAAAGAAAACAATTTGCTCTGTTTAGGTATTTTCTGTGCATGTCACAGTGGACATTTTCTTAGAAGGCATTTCGTCCTGCATCGGAGAAGGAGAAGCACTCCTACAAAGATAGCACATGCCACTTTTAATGTACTTACATAAAAAATAATTCAGTTCATTTTTGAAAAAAAATCCACTGCTTAATTAATTGGGAAATCTTTTTATTCATTCAAAACCTCTAAATAAATTACTTCACTGTAAATCAATGTTATATTGCTTAATAAATATCCGGTTAATCATTTTAGCTTTACACATGACTCATCTAAACTCTGCCTATCTTCTCATGAAATTTGGCTCTTTTTGTTACTAAATTTAAGCATTTGCAAAGCATTAGATACAAGGCAAAAGCACACATTCAAACTAAAGCAAAGTTTCTGCTCTCAAACTTGTAACAAGTAACAGTTTTACTGTAAACAAAGAATTTGAAGTGTAAATCCAGAGGAAAAGGTATTGATAAAATCTGAAGTAACAGATTCATGTATGTATCCTTTATATATAAGCATCCCCACCTGTGCGATAAAAAGCTCCAATGCATGCACAATCTAATATGCACACACATATATAGCCGGCGTTGAATTTTTGCATAAACACTGAACTCAAGGAAGGAGAATGGGGATGATCCAGCTAGCTTTGCTCCCCACCCTCTGCCCATTGTCGTCAATATCGTTGCCCTCCTAAGGACCCCCCTCCCTACATGGTGTGGAACCCTGATTTTCCAGAGTTTGGACTCCACCCTCCTTCCTTGAGTGTGGAGTTTTGATAGAAACTGGACACCTTCATAGGTCTATTCAAGTATCGGATGTTTTGTGAAGAAGCAGAAAGCACCCTCATGGGTAGTGTGACAGTGAGCCTTTCCAACATAAGGTGGGACAAACACACATAGATGCTTTAGTGTGATATTACTACTTTCCCATGGTTTGAGTAGTGCTATAACAAGGGAGGAAGGAAGTAGCCTTTGTATTGGTACTTGAAACTGAAGAGGCTTTCTGAGATGGTGAACTATGATTATGCTTTTGAAACTTACATTAACATTCCCAGCACTGGTTCAGGTGTAGCACCAAATCCTCCGTTACACTTACAGGAATTGTGACAGCATGCCCTGGTACAGGAGCTATTGCATGTGTTACCATTTCAGCTCTGTATCCTAGAAAATGTAATACTTCTGCAAGGAAAAAAAGATATTTAGACAGATGACAAGCAGATTGTGCAGGACAATGAGAAAGTCATTGAACAAAGGCATTTTGAGCCCTAGGACTCAAGTGCTACCCTAAAAGGATTAGGCACAGTAAATCAGGTTGCAAAGGAAGTGACATATTCTATGGGATTTGTTATGTTTTAATTATCCTGCTCTTCAATGAGTAATTGCTATAGCAACCTCCCTGTTGCATAACTCTGCTTACTTTCTACAGATTCCAAAACAAAGATGTTAACTGTGACTTATTTTAACTACTTGTTTCAATAGCCTATTTAAGAAACCGTGTGATTAAGCAATTAGACATACTGAAAGTAAGAGGTACACTGCAATAAAGCATAGAAAAAGACAAGATGTAGAACATCCTTTCCCAAGCCAATGCCCCCCAGTTGTTTTGGATGCAAATGTCCACCAGTCCAGCCAGCATGGCCAATGAGCAGGAATGCTGGAAATAGTCCAAGACTTCTGGAGCGCACCAGGTTGGGGAAGGCTGACCTAGAAAATGCATCTGGTTGGCACCAGTTCCCCATTGGACCTCTTCACTATGTCCATGACATCTTCATTTGCTGGAATTAGTGGCTCTCAGTGAAAGTCCAGATTGTCAACGCTTCATTATAGCCCTGAAAGTAGTCCAGCAAATATATTAAGAAAGCATTTAGGAAGACTGCAGGGGACCCACCTGGCAAAAATGGTGAAGCCCTCACCAATGGTGGCAGATGATGTAAGAGAGTCAGGACAACACACTTGGAGGATGTCAGGAGCCCCCAAAAAGCCATGAAAAGACATATGAAGCAAAGAAAACCACCTGAGAAAAGGAAGCAGCCCACCTTTCCACACTCATTCCCAGCAGTCTGCAGGTGGCCTGGCAGTCCTGTGTTAAAAGGCCAGCAAAAGCTCTCAGTTTTTCGTTCAGCCCTTTTCTCACAACCAACTCTTGAGCAATTGCTGAAACAGTCACTCCAGATGCCGTGCCTGGACCATCCGTGTTTTGAATACCTATAATCTTGATGCTGTTGTTACTCAGTAGCTCTCATTATAACACAAAAGTACAGTGGGAAGGAGATGGGTGGGGTGTGATTTTGTGAAGGGCTTAATTGGTTGGGGAAGAACCTCACTGCTATTACAAGGGCATCTGGATTGCTCCTGACTTTTCCATGTTATCATCCAGAGCTACAGCAATACATGCTGACGGAGCTATGGAAGATGGGGGAAGAAAAGTCAGACACAGGGTGGGGGGTGGTATTTGTGTAGTATGTGTTCTGCACATAAGGGAGCTCCTGCAGGGCAGACAAACATGCACCAGGTGAAGCATCTCACCCGCCGCAGACCAGTGTGGGGGCCACTTGCGCTCTCCCCATGGTCTCCAGCTCAACCTCACTTGATGCTGCTGTTTGTGTGAGAGAAAGCGTCGCGCTGTCAAGGAGGAGGAGGGAAAGGAGAGACACTTTGAAGGAGCCGGCCAGAACCCGAGAGCTGTGCTGCACTGGGTTCTCCTCCTGGGTGGGACTTTTTCTGGGGGTGGATTACGGTTATTTCTTCTTCTTTATTATTCATTGTATTATGTATTATATTGTATTATGTATTGACATTATGTATTGCATTATGTAGTATATTATTGTATTAAGGTTTGATTTTGTATCACCTACAGCTAAAATATTGCATTGCTTACTTGTACCACTTTAATGTATTATTGTATGTCTATGGAATATGTACTTGTTCTTATCTATTGTAAGCCGCCCGGAGAGCCCTGTGGGCTATGGGGAAGCGTACAAAAGTGATAAATGAAACGAAACGAAGCTCCTCTGTGTGGCGCTCCTCCCTCCCTTTGTGTGACTGCCAGCAGTACAGTAGCTAGCCAAGGGCCTGAGTGGTGATCCTGCTGTACCTTGGTATTTAGCAGGGCTGTGAAACCACTTTCATCCTGAAGGCCATATTGCATTTCAGAGCTCTTGGAGAAGGGCAAAAGGGCAGGAGCCCAAACACCAAAAATGCCACCCTTTGCCACCCTATTTCAGCTTTAAATTCTTCAGCTAGAAGCACAGCCCTACACATGCTTAATCAGAAAAAAATCCCACAGCATAGGCATGCTAGGAGTTGTAGGGCCTTTTCCCTCCCTAAACATGTAAAAGATTGCACCCTCAGTGCCAATAATGAAAGTTTTTGAGAGATAAATTTTAACCTTTTGCAATAGAAAAAAAATATATGAAAACATGAAAGCTACCAAATGATTGGCTGTCAGGAAAAGGAGAGCTAGTAAGAAAATGGGGTGTAGCTCTCTGGGGAAGTCTGGCTAGCAGGACTAGGTCCCAGGAGGACCACTACTGGCCCCCAGGCCTGTGGTTTCCACCCTTGGTATACGGCACACCAAAATACAGCAACTGTTTATCTAAACAGACGTGAACTGGTGGGGGCAAGGCCAGGTGGGCTGGTGAACCAGTGGGGCTCCTCATCCATTGTAGCTTTTCAGGACTTGGCCATGGTGTTCCATGATAGTGATCCTATTTTGGGGGTGGTGTTCAGCACCGTGGCTAGCTCCCACAGTGCTGCAACAGAGGAGGAACCCCAGAGGAGGAACTTCCCAGGCCCCCTGCGAGGGGACGTGGGACGAGAAGCCCATTCTGAAGGCTTTGGATGCTTACCTGCCACACTGATACCTTGGAGCAACAGTACCTTGAAGATATTGTGGGAACTATATGGTAGCTAGAACCAGATAACTGCTGCTTTTTCTGATTCTTTTTCTTTTTATCAGCACCATCAAGGATGCTCAGGAGCTGGAGGACCCAGCAATGGAGAAGAGCTTCTTTCACTAGCTGTAGGCTTGAAAAATCTCTGAACCAAGTGCCACCAAGGACCTTTCAAAACTAGAGCCAGCCCTGATAGGAGTCTTGCCAGAAAAGATGGGCAACCTTAAAATCAAGAACATTTATTTTATTTATTTTATTTAGAAAATTTCTAGGCCGCCCCATTCGCCAAAGCCTCGGGGCGGCTTACAAATAAATAAATTAAAATACATAAATAACAATATAAAATACACATAACTGTATAAAATAAGTTGCCCTGGCCACTTATTTGGAAGAAACCTGGGCCTTCTCTTTGGTATTTAATACAGAATGGAGCTGCGATTAAGGGTATAAGAAGAGCAATGCTGGATCAGACCAAAGGTCTACCTGGTCCAATATTCTGTTCCCACACTGACCCACACAATGCTTATGGGATGGGTGTGAATGCAATAGCACCCTATCTTGCCCCTGATCCTGGAAGTGTTATCTAGCTATCATGACTAGTGCCCTTTGATAGCATTCTCCTCCATGTATTTGTCTGATCCCATTGTAAATCCATTCAAATTAGTGACTATCACCACATCTTGGGGCAGCAAATTCCCCCTCCTTCCTGCGCATACCCCCCAATATGCTACAGAGAGTCTTTTGTATTAGCAGGACTACTGGGATCTTCCTGGGAAGATATGGGAGACTTGTGGAGGAGCAAGGGAAGGGGAACTCTCCAAATTTGCATTTTCAGTACTGGATTCAGCTCGCAGGTTGTATTCCTAAAGGCGAAGGCCTTCCCCCTCCTGGATTTCAAGCCCAAAGCTGGTGGTTCTGTTATCTTCTCATCTTCCCACGCCTCCAGTCCCCGGAGCTTTGTAAATATTCCGTGGCTTTGTTGTTCTTACGTTTACCACCAGACTGGCTCCCCTGCCGCAAAACTATCTGCCTGTCTCTGGTTGTTCAATACAATTTCAGCCTCCGTGATGTGTTTTAAGTCCCAGCTTCCGACTGAAGCAAACAGTCTCGGGATGTGGTGTGGTTACGCCTTTCTGTGAATTCCTGTCTCAAGTATAATTAATGTGCTGTATTAAAGACTGTAACGGAAGAACGCACCGTAGATTTCCCCGCTGCAGAAGAGCGAGGATGACAAGCATTTTGCAAAAACAAAACACAAGGAAACGGAAATGTCCCTTTGCAAAACAGACTTAGCTGCAGAAGGGGCGCTTCTTTGGCTCAGACTTCCCTTCCCCCTTTTTTACCGACCCCCACCGCAACCTCCGGAAGGCATGTTCTCGCAAACTTTACTTTCCTGCTCCGGCTCAACCAAGGAGGGAGATGTTGCATGGTGGTGCGGGTGTTTTCACTGATATATTTGCATGGATTCTTTCCATTTTCTTTTCACGTGTGTTTGTGTTCTGTTCACTTTTAATTCTGCTGCTTCTTTCACAATTACTAGAGAAAGACGAGGGAGAAATGAAAGAGGCGGCGAACCAGGTAATGCCGACTCCTTCCCCGCACGCCCTCAACGGCGGCTGCGCAGACAGTTCAGCGGCGGCCTCACCCACGCAGGCCGCCTCTGCAGCCTTCAGGCCTTCCCCGCTATTGTTCAAGCCGCGGCCAGCAACAGGCGCTGTCGACGCGAGCAGCCGCGTCCCTCCTTCGTCGTTCGCCCCGCCTTTCCGTAGGCGAGGAAGGAAGCGGCGGCGGCAACACGGGCAAGCGACCCGGCCTCTGTACCGCCTCTCCCTGCCAAGGACGAGCGGGATGGCGCCTGCCGCCGCTTCTCCCCCTGGGCCGAAGTGCAGCGACTGCTGCACGTACGAGAGCAAGCTTTTGCGTGTTCAGCCACGCTCGCTTGGGATGCTGGGAGTTGTAGGACATTTTATCTGTCTAAACATGCATAGGACTGCACGCGTAATCCACTCCCTCCCCCTCCCAACAAGCCCAGCAGCGCCTACCCAGGAAAAAAGGGAACCTGTCACCTCGTTTCCTCCCCCCATTGCAGAAGCCAACCCCTTTGGATGATGATAATTGCCTGAAAATGGGGTTCACGTGATGCAAAAGGGCAGCAAACACTACAAACACTAAAACTGAGGCTTTGCGGGGGTGGCAAAGAGGAACGGTGGGGAGAGAGGGCTTAACCAGGTTCGCCCCTCAGCAGAAAGCCGCGCACGTGCTTTTGCGTGTTTGCAGAGATCTCTGCACGCAACTTAAAACTCGGCTTCGAAAGAGGGTCGGTGACACGGAGATGCAAAAGCCAGTCATTTGGCTCCTGTCTGGCACAGATCAAGCGCGCCAGTGAACGGGGCCTTCGTATGACGCCGCCGAAGCCAAAGGAGGCCCGGCAGCGCCGGCTGCGCGTGGAGCCCTGCTTGTTGCGCAACGCAGCCCTAACTGGGGCAGGGACTGAATCTGCCCGAGCCGCTGGCAGAGGAGGAGGTTTGGCTGGCCGTGGATAATGGCGCTTTCCTCCGCAGGGTGCGCCCTACGGTGGCTCTAGACTTTGGTCTGCCACTCATCGTCCTGTCACTGCGGAGTGAGTCAGCATGACACAGGCGGCGGGGAGGGAGCGCCAGTGCGGAGAGGGCCGGGCTGCTTGTGTCAGCAGCTTTCTTTTCCCGTCGGCTGCCACAGCCGCGCATGGCTTCAGCCTTGCGCGGACCCTGCTCCCGGGAAAAACGCTCGGAGAGGATGCATGTAGGTCATTACAGCTAATCTTAAACCCCTGCGATTCCTGCTAGCTATAAGGGTTTTTTTTTTAAGTAATGGATGCATTTTGCTATTTGAAAAAGTAGTAGTATTTTCTATATACTCACCGATTCTATTGAAAATGTGAGACTGAAAATAAAAATAACTATCCGTTAGCTTTATCCATTCCACTTTCAGAAATGATCCAAAGGAAATCACACATGTGCTGTTTGATTTTAAGCAGTGGGAATCTACTTTTAGATTATGAGGGTTTAAAAAAAAGTTTTTACATGATAAACCTCAAGAAAAGGGTCATCCACAGAACCTCTCAGTGGATGGCAGTATGAAGGTCAATCACCACTGCTGCTCAGGCATGCCTGCCCTGTGCGGGTGAAGCCATGGGCATGCACAGCCATGCACATAATCTCCGTATGGCTCATGTCATCAGGAAAGCAGCTTTTCCGGTTCTTGTGGCTGTGTGGGAAAAAAAAGCTGGTCTGTGCTCAGTTTAGCCTGTGGCCTGTACATGACTAGCTTAGCCTATGACAGCACAGCATGTGATGACACAAGTCTGGGTCTGCCAGAATAACAGCTGCTTCCACACTAGCTGTTTTCTCCAAAATTGGCATCAAGCAGTTTTTTAATAAGAATGTAAGAAAGGGCCACAACCAAGTTATTGCCATTCTAGACCTCCCCCGCCCCCCATTACTCTTTGGCAGGATGATTTACGGCATTTCCCACTCCCACCCCATCCCTTAAAACCCTTAAAAATTGTGGCACTCATCTGTCTGTGTTAGGCTGGCAAAGCCCTGCTGAGCTTTTGCAGCTGCTGCCTAAGACTGCACCAGACCACTGGCCCATCCAGCTTAGTATCTCTGCATCTGGGTGTCAAATTCCTTTCAGCCTGAGGGGAAAATGCAATTTCAAAGAAGCATTCAGAAGTCCATCCCAGTAGTAGGAGCCAAAGGCAAGAAGAGGGTGTCCAAAGGGAAAAGTCATGGGATCAGGTACAAATGCACCACCATAGTTGCAGCTTAAAGCTCCTGCTGCCAGTAACTAAGTCTTAGGAAAGGTGTTCCACCCTTTTAGGTACTTTTTCTTTTGGTGAAATTGGGGAATTCAGCAAATGATTGGCAGTTGGGGGGAGGGGGGGCTTCTGAGAAATCAGGCAGGGCTGGACTAGGGCTCCAGGCAACCCAGATTTGGCCTGCAGGTCTTGAGTTTCAACACACCTGGTCTGTGCCGACAGACAGGAGCTCTCCAGGATATGAGGCTTTCCTAGCTGTGCCTGGAGATATCAGGAACTGAACATGCCAAACAGGTGCCCTACCACAGAGCTGTAGCCTTTCCCCCAGTGATCAACATTCCACATCTGCTGAGCATGATCGCTGGCTGTTCTGGTGTATCCACAGTACAAGTTTCATTTTTGGACCTTCTGCAAACTGTAGCGTTTCCCCAAGTCTGCCGATAACTGCCTTTGATGTGGCTGGTGCCTCTCTGAGTATACAAGCGGGGGCACTCTCTGAAGACTGGCAACAGGAAAAGATTAACTGGAAACCATTGACTGGTTAGTTCACTACTCTCAACCTCACAGTTGACTGATTAATATTTGTCACTGAAGTCCTGCAAGCACATATGTAGACAGACATTTTGCATCTAGTAGTGACTACCGTCCTCATGCACTAAAGCTGGATCTAAAGCAAGGATTTGCATCAAGCTGTTCAAACAGAAGCTGGGCTAGTCTTAGCAGTGGTAGAGATCTAAAGATGAAGAAGTGAGAAGGGGAAAATGAAGGAGGACTATTCTGTTTGGCCCTCTTCCATCAGGTTCTTAACTTTTTGTCAGGGCTTAGTCTGAACAGTCAAGGAAAAGGCATGGGAGTCCAATAACTGATAGCAAGGGAATCAGAAAAGCCTGCTGACTTACCCAGTCCCAAGGACACCTTGCCCCCTAAGGACACCACCCAGGCCAGCCCATGGCATCACCACCCTTCAAGGTCCATGAACTAAATGGTGGCAGACTGTAGGAAACCCAGAGATAACGGGGCTCTTCACCATTTGAGGTCTAGTCAGGAGGTGGGATCAGCTGTACCTTGTTAGCTAGCAGATAACTAGGAAGGGGATAGTTTAGCTATAGGTACATAAATCCATGTCCCAGACACTTGTGCTATGATAACAGCTGTCTGTAGGCCTTTCTTAGGCAGGCTTGTCTCTAGTGATCCTTTGTCTTGGGGATTTTCTACACATTGTTAATCTGCCACCTTTACTTTCAGCCTTGTTACAGCCTTGAGATCTGAGCAGTGCTCATGCAGCATTTCCTTTCCTGCTTTTCCACCAAATATCCTCTGGGTGCCAAGAAATCATGCTTTCTTTCACCAGCAGAAATAATATCTCATTTTCCCCCCTCTGAAAAGCACTTGTGGAACAAAAGTAATACTAGAGGGTCACAATGTCATCTGAAGAAGCTGTAAACAAGCCCGAGTAGGGACTGATGAGTGCACAACAGACGCCTCGTGTAGAATGGCTCTTAGTTGCCGTTTTCTGTCCTAGTTCCTGCTACTGACTGGTCTTCCTTGACTTTAGTGCTTCTTCAGCATCAGTACTGTGGACTCTGCTTCTATCAGCTACACCCTTAACGGGCCTCTTAACCTTTCCATCAAAATCAATGTGATTCTTAAAGGTACTTCTCTCCTGGCTGAATTGTGTCTTTTATGACTAATGATAGAAACATATACCTGTATATCTCTGCTTGGCATACAATGGCTACTTTTTCCACAATAAATAATGTTATAAAAATACATACTGATGCCCATTTGCTTCTGTTGGCCTTATTTGAATGCATGAGAGCTGCCATCCATTGAAAACCCAGGGAAATCTGGACAGCCAGGTGTGGTGGTGTGGTTAAGAGCGTGGGACTGGGACTCAGACAATCTGGGTTCTTAGTCCCTGCTCAGCCATGGAGCCAACTGGGTGACTTTGGGCCAGCCACAGACTCTCAGCCCAACCTACCTCACAGGGTTGTTGTTGTGGGGATAAGATGGAGGAGGAGATGCAAGCTGCCTTGAGCTCTTTGTAGGAAAAAGGCAGGATATAAATTGAAAAATAAATAAATAAAAATCAATGGAAGGACTTAGGTGGGTGTAACATAAATGCCATGCAGCCAAAGGGTATAGCTCATGTTCTCTGAAGTGGAATTTCAACTTTTATTTCCCGTAGAGTTTGAGCTCACCACCAACTCTGCTTTTAAAAACACATCTAGAGTGATTGCCCACAGGAGAAAGTTCATGGCTGAAATGACACCAGTCCAGACCTAGGCTGTGTGTCAGAGTCAAGCATGCCGTGATGCTTTATGCTGTAGTGGTTTAAATAATCCATAAATCACGTAACTAAACCATCACATAACTAAATGTAACTAGTCCGACTGTGTTATTCCTCACTCAGGACTAAAAAGTCATCAGACAATGGAGGCTTCAAGCCTAGCATGGACAAGTGGCCCGGACAATATCTAGGCAATACCGATTCCAATTTTCTGAGCAACACCTACAAAAAAGCAACAAGGGCAGGGGTGTTGCTCATACTGTACTGAAATGAATTCTGGATGGAACCCACTGGATCCGCCCGTGGCTTGTCCCTGTTTAACCAGTACACACACTGGAATGACAACTCATCTAAATGTTAGCCCCTCTTTCCTTCTATTTTCAGTTCCCTGCTGTGAGGAATGTTGCTTATTTAGTAAAATGTGGCACTAAGCACAGGAGGGAGGTATCTGAAGGCTTGATGGAGCCCCACCTTTGGGGGAGGTATAAATGTTTCTAAAAACCCAAGAGGGGTGCCAGGAAGAGGACTGAGCATGCCTCGTGACCAGGCAGGAAATGGGCTAGCGAGGGGAATAGAAAAGTAATGGGAAAGGGGAATGGAGTGAAGTGGCTGGCATCGGAACAGGGAGTGCGCCACACCGCAATGTGTTGTTGCAGTCCTGTTTGTTTTCTGAAACCAGAACATTGGGCAAAAACAGGCTGGTACCATTTTCCAGGGTCTGACGATTTTGCTGCCTGAGCTGAAGCACCAGGTGGCTTCCCCTCCCATGCCATGTGCAATAGCCAATTGGACTGCCTCCTTGTCTCCAGCTGCCGGACCGTTTCCTCCGTTGCAGCTGAAGGCAGCAAGCTAGCCGAGAGGACACACCGCATCTCGCTTTGCACCAAGCAGCTCCTTCCTTCCGTGCTGCTGTCTGAGGCCGCTGCCGTGCTCTGCCTAACGGCAGCACCAGTCCTGCACTTCCCTGCTTGGCCACTTCAAGACTGAGTGTAAAGCACAGTTCTCACCGTGCGGCATTTCCCCTGTTCTCTCCAGTGGCCACTGCATTACTAGAGTGGTGCAGCAGCCACAGAGTGTCAGTAGTGGAAAAATTGCAGCTAGGCAGAGGCTTCTGGGGGCTCACCAGCTGGGCATGTAGACTACTTATTATTCTCGTAATGATTCTGACCTTGCTTTTCTATTGCAATTGCAATTGCAATGGGTAGGGTGGTTTACAAGACTAAAATCACAATCCAAAACAAGAATTCCAGTAAAATAATACAGCATTAAAACAGAGACACAATGTAGCAGGATCTCTTTCCCCCGCTGAGCATTGTATCCAATGTTAGTCTAACATAAGTCCCATTAATTTAATGGGCTCTACTCTGTATAGGATTAACATTGGATACAACTCTCTATATTGGGGTGCAGAACTGCAGGTCCAAACCAGACCTTGGAGGATTTCTAGATGGCCGGATCTCCTTTCACTGGCCTTACCCTCTTTTTATTCAAAATACACCAAGCATTGGGTATTTTCCCGGCTTGTGCATGTGTGTCTTCCCCACCTCCCCAGCCCCTGCACACTTCTAAAAGTTTGAAATACTTTTCCTAAGGCTTGCTTGGAGCAATCTCAATATTTCTGGGCCTCCCCCTTTGCCTGTGGCCCCACCTGTCACTCCAAAGCCACCTCTGTTGGCTTCTGCAAAATGTAATGCAGTCCTTGAGCTGAAAGAGGCTCAGCAGCACCACCCTATATCCCCACCATCTGGTTTAGGTACTCCACGGGTGCCTGCAGATTTCCCACTTAACTACTGTGGTTGCTACCTGCCAAAGGCTCAATTGTAGACAGACAGACAGACAGACAGACAGAAAGAACATTCCCCAACATGACATCTCCCATCCAGCATCATAGAAATCATAGGACAGATAGAATTGTGCACTTGTTATGTTTTAGCTATCCTGGATACTAATTGTGGACTTGGGTCTCTGAGTGGATCTGTAGGTAGGTGAAAGAGCTGATGGAATATATTGGCTGATGGAGATGCAATTATGAATCTCCCACTGTGCTGCGGCAAGCTACCAAATATTGATCATGTTTTAGTACCAGCAGCATGACTTGATGAATGCAATACCATCTGCATAATGACTGCAGAGCTACTGTGAAACCTCTAGGGATGCACATGGTAGCACTGAAATACCATGATTGCTACTGAGGCACAGGCTGGGTGGAAAGCCTTTTGGGTCTCAAAATGGGTAGAGCGCATAAAGTGAGCCTCTGACCACAAACCTTCATGGCTGAAGGCAGCAGAGCCCCCTTGGTTCTCTTTATAGGTTGCTCAATCTCATGGTGTTTACCCAGAGTCAGCACACACAAGACTTTAATGTCATTCTGGAAGAAGAGATGGGTACATCTGTTAGACGTGAATTTCGGCAAAGGACAAGCAGCTTGGAGGAGAATTTCTGGAAAGTGTAATAGCCATTCTAGCCAGGCACTCAAAGACTCCATTGGATTCCTCTGAGTGCCTTTTACAAAGCAGTGCAAGATAAAAATCATTGCTGATGTGAGGGCAGAAAATGTCCAAATTCTATGTGCCAAAGGATTCTTAATGCATAGCGCATCAAGGATCAGCCAGGGCAACCTCAGCAATCATCGCACAGTCAAATAACTTTCGCTGTTGTGGCATTATCTCAGTACAGCAGAAAAGAAATTAAATTTACACACTTATTAGCTGGATGCTGAAACGTAAATTCAGCAATAACTCCTAAGTTCAAAACTGAAAAAAAAAAAAAGAAATGCCAGCTGCTTCAGGGAAATGATCCAAGAGAAAGAGAGCTGATTTCACAGGTCTGAAAAAAAAATCTGGCTCTTTGTTTACTATTGCCCCAATTTCTAAGGCCTAAGCTAAACGTAAGACTGTACATCCATGCCTCCATGTGGGGCTGCCCCAATGACATCTAACACAGGGCATGGAGGGTTACCGATGGTGTGGTGAATCCAGAGCTCACAGGGATGCAGCATGGCTGTTACTCATTTTTAACAGCAGGGACAGTGAGGTCATCTGCTACCCCTCAGAATCTCATACTGTCCCCGAGTTTAGCTGCAATTTCCCAAGCAGTAGAGGGGATAAGGAATTTTTCCCAGTGAGCATACAGGCCAGTTCACACAGCAGAGCTGGCTCGTCATGGGCCAACGCTCAACTAGCTGACCTCCGTGCCAGGCATGTGCAGCAACCACTTCAGTTGTGCAACCACTGATTGTGCCAGTCTGTGTTTGCACTGTGCTGTTCGTAATTATGAGTTATTCAAGCAGTAATACAGTAAATCATGGCTGAATTAAACAAGCATTTCTAACCCTTGAATAACTCTTTCTGACCAGGTTAAAAAAGACACTGCATAAACCCTGACCAGCACAATCAAAACAGCTGGGACACACAATGAAGTTGATCATGGCTCAAACAACCCTCAGTGAGCTAGCCCTCTGCAAACTGGGCCATGTAGTGATGCAAAGTATTTTGGAGTGGCTTAGTGGATCACTTCAGCTCTGGACAATACATTTACCATATACTCCAGTGCAGAGGAACACTTACAATCCAATACTTGCCACCTAAAGTACTGTGTATTCCCATATCAAATTAACTTAGCATTAATCTGAATTTGGCATCCTTTGTTTTCTCTTTTGCCCCCCCCCTTCTCTTTTTCAGAAATTCAATTTGTTCTGGGCTTTGGAAGCTATCGTGCTTCATTTGTGAAGATTGCAAAATCAGTACAAACTTTTTCTGTTCAAAGGAAGTCTTTGCCCAAAAGGCTCTTTTTTGCTGACAACAGGATCTCTGATGCTTTGTTATACAGTATCTAAAATTCAGAGGAGCTTTTTTATGTTTAATGGCTTGATGGTGATGCTTTTGAACTAGCTATAAATAGTGAGTTCTATTTTATAAGCCATAGAAATGAAAAGGTTTCCCTGATCAAGTTGCATTTATCTGTAGATAAGCACATGTTCCATGGCAGTGATAAGGAATTACCTTTGCATTTTGTTTTTGATCTTGGCATATAAAATGTTATTACAGTGGAAACTAGGACAAGCTGGGTTCTACAGCAGAGTGGGGCAACATTAGGGTGGCCCTAAGATTGTCTTGCCTTGTTTTATAGAGGCTACGTTACAGAGGACAGTCCTCTTTTTGAAAGCATCCTCTATTTAAAAAATGGAAGATATGTCACTCCCCTCATGTTCTTGAGTTCCAGTTTCCATCTGCCTCTGTTATGGATGTCTGAGAAATCTGCAACAGACTCAACTAATTTTGGATTTTTATACATCTGACCAGTCCTGGGAGCAGCAAAGTTTGAAATTTCAAGGATCACACCAAGGACAGACTGTATTTGCAAAGGCTTTGTTCAGGGTGGAGCAAAGAGACAGACACTGCTCTGGGGACTGTTACATTCTGATAAGACAAAACCAGAAATCAGATCCCAGACCTGGTTTTGTTACAATGTTTGCCATCTTAAAACATATAGGTACTTCTGCTACTAAGCAGACATTTAGGTTAACAGGTAGGTCATAAGCTCTGCAGATCTCTTGACCACACATACGAGGGTATGTTACCAGGTGCCCTACTAGGGATATGTGGAAAGTTACAACTAGAAACTTGTAACTCATGCCCTTACCCCTCTTAACGGAATGGATGCATGGCTTGATTCCCTTGGATTCTCATGTTCTTAAGCTGCCAGACTGAGACTCAAAGGCCTTCTTCACGTGCACTAATATGCATTACTTAAGTGTATTAGCACTGATGTGAACTAGCACAAGTAGAACAAAATTCTGGTTAAAAAAATAGAATCAAATCAGCCAATGAGCGGATGGTGGAATAAACCACAGCTGCTAATTCACGAAACACGGGCAGAATGGATTTGACTGAATCCATGTTTCCCTAGCTTCAGCTGCCATGCAGCCCCATCCTCATCTGGAGGGGGGCATGTTCCCCATCCCTGCTTTGTCTGAAGGCCTGTCCAGTCCAAGTCTGCTTTAAGGAAAAAGAACCCTAAGAAAGGAGAGCAGGGGGGTCCCGTGGAGGACCTGTCAACAATCGGTGGCACCTGAAGTGCAGGCTGAGCAGGTAGGCACACAGGAGCCGTGGTCACAGTCTTCCCCATGGGGGTCTGATGCACAGCATTGCTATTGATACCGCTTCTGCATCTGTGTATAATTTAGCATTTGCAGCTGTTATGCAAATGTGTGTCCTCTTTTATTGCTACTGAGCCCTCTTTATTGCTCTCTTTTATTGCTACATCAAAGCTAAGCCTGTGGAAAAAAGTCTGTCCAGGGAATATTCCAACTTAACAGCGAGTGACTGAAACCTGGGTCCAGATTTGTGCAATCTTTTAGTTCACTGTTTGATGACAGGCAGTGATTTTCATGAAATGCCACTTTGGTTCTCACCTTCCTACCCAAGGCTGCCATTCTACAGACCAGCTTTCTCTGACCTAGTCTCCTTTGGCTGCGTAGCTTTGTAACTCCCACTTTCCCCTTCCAGCATGGTCATACATTCTACTTTACAGAGGACAGCCCTCTATTTGAAGTCGTAGTCTTTGTTGGCTGATGAGGGGAATTGCAGCTGATGCCTCTAGAGGGACCTGATTGTAAAAACTTGTCTCAGGTCTCGTTTCTAGCTACAGTTTTGTTTTGTGCAACTCAGTTAGGAAAATACTTTCTTGCTGTATCATTTTCTATTCAGTCCAGATATGGGATCTATATGCCCTCTCCTTGGAACTGATAGAGTGGTTGTACCAATGAAATAGGTCCCTGCAGTTGTTTAGGCAGTTACTCACACACTTTCCTCTCACACAAATGCAAAAATATTAATTTGCTTTAAGGCTGTAATCCTAACACACCAGAGATGGTAGAGCAAGTTCCCCTGAACTATATGGAACATAAATGTTTTCCTCGGCATGCTCCAAGTGAAATCACAGGACTTTTCTACATGATGCTTTTAACATATACTCATCATTCCTTAATCATGCATGTTAAAGAATGATTTAGATAATGTCATGACCCTCCAGGTTTGCTTCTGTGTCTAATCAGCACTTTTCAGAAAATAGTACTATTAATTAACCATAATGAAATAGCAATCAATAGATAAGGTTATTAAAATTAATAGTCATGAAAGTGAAAGAATGCTCGATTTCTTCTCATGTGTTTGTACTATTCTGATATACCACAGTGCTGCTAGAGGTTATGTAGCAGCAAAGCAGGAAAGAACATGCTCCTCAGGTTCTGCTTGGCTCTCAGTTCTGGAGCAGACTTGGAAGCAGAGGCAGTATTAGAGGATGGTTCATTAAGCCGCCAGATCTTTCATTTAGGCACCCAGAATAAAGGTAAGAGGCCCTTATGAGCTCTTTTGCTCTTATCCGATTTGCCCTGGACTAGCTGGCAGTTTGCTATGTTTCCTGCTGCCTCCCTTTGAATCTTTCTGCCAGAGTGTCCTCCACCTTGAGCAAATGCCCTCTTCTCCCCTGTCCATATATCTCTTTTTACAAATAGGGGTGGCCTTAAGAGACAGGGCCTTTTAAAGACTCAGCGAGACTGGTTGGGTGTGTACATAAAATGCACCCTAAGTTCAAGATCTGAGAACATGTAATATGTTGGCATGAAATGTATAGTCCAGTGTAGGTTTTTCCGTATTTGGAAAAATCGTGTGACTGTAGTGAGTAAGCATGGCAGATTTTAACACTCAAACGTGCTTGGTCCAGAGGGAGATGGTGGTTTCTATAGTGATGAAGAATAGCACTTATGGAAAGCATTATATGTGGGTGGCAGGGAAAATCAGTTTTAAGTACATTTCAAATTGACTCAGTGCTTCAGTGATTGATGAAAGTCTAAGAGAAGAGCACCTCTGGATAAGAAATGTCATGGCATGGATAGAAATAGAAGAAAAGTAGAGAACAGACGCCTAGAAGAACGTGTCAGATGGATGTGTTTGGGCAATTTTAAAAAATAATCTATTTCTTTTTCTGCAGTAAACAGGGAACTGCCTTTGGTTTCTTGCAAGAGGAAGAAAGGCAGAGTACAATTGCAATGTAACAACGTTAACAACAACTTAAAGAAGGCAGATGTACTACATAACCTGTCCAAGGCAGGAAATATTGTATTATTTATGTCAGTATCCATGACTTGTGCTTCAAACTATTAGATGTGAGGTGAAGAAGATGGTGGGAGCTATATGAAATTACTTGTCCTCTAAGGATTTCCCCTAAACCTTTCCAAGGCTGTTGCCATTTGCATTTTGGAGGATGCCTCCATAATGTGCAATGTGCATAAGGCCTAGTGCAGTAAAGGATGAGTTGTTATGATTCCTACATAAGACTTGATTAAAAGCACACACATACTCCAAGGTAAAATTCTGGTAAGCCTAGAAATTCACTGCTTCCCTAAGAATGCCATCTTACATGTACTTCGCTATTAACAGGCACTAATTAATAAAACAACCCTTCAAATAATAAAGTAACCCTTCTAATGTATTATTAATTCAGTGATACTATTTACATAGCATTTTCATTTGAAGCAAATCAAGAAGCATTCGCAAAAAGAATGAATACAATAAAAAATCGCACACACCCACAAAATAATATCATGAGGCTGACTGGGCAAAAGCCACACTAAACTGATGCACTTTCAATAAACACCTGAAGTCCATCAGTGATGAGACCTTACATATCTCAGAGGAGAGACTGGCCCATAGGGTGGCCAGCCCGCAGAGAAGGCCTGTCTCTGTGCCACTGCCAAATGGAAATCCATATTTCTGAATGATTGCGTGGGAAGTAAGGCTGCTGATTCTCAAAATGGAGTTTGATAGCTGGGTGATACTTTGAGGTAGGGTCCAGAGAAAAAATTTGGTTCCATTAATGAATGTCCTCTCCAGATACATGTATGCACACATGACTTTCCATGATACATGGGCATATGGCATCTTTCACCTTGACAGTAGCACATCTTCTGGCAGATCCATCTCAGTGATACACACACACAAGTCTATTCCAAAGCTGGATGGTTTCTTATACACACAAGCATGTGTGCACTCACAAAACAATGTACACAGTTATCGCACTGGAAATTAGCTTGTTGGTAATATGCCCTATGCATACTCCAATGAAGAATTCACCAGTTCATATACAACAGTTCTAAGCATATTAATCATATAAGGCAGAGAGTGAAACACAAAGGATAAAAATCAATATACAGGACCCAAATATGGGGCAATGAGTTTAAAGGCATGCTTGATGTGTAAATCAAGGGGAGCTTCATTTAGGAGTGGCGGAACATGTGTGGTTCTGGCCTGGATGGGATGAACAAACAGGCTGGGCTGTGGCTCCTGGGAATTGCAGTAACCAGGGCTAGGCAACTCTGGGTTCAAACACTTCTGGGAGAGAAGAAGGGGAAAACGGGAATGAAGGAGAGGACTGCAAGCCTGGGGAAAGAAGAAGAGTTCACAGTGGTTTGTCTCTAGCTACAGATGGAGCACAGTGTCTGGTCCCTGCACACAGTCCCATGGCAAAAGCTGGCGCAACTATATTCAGAACACCCACACCAGAACTTAGCACTTGTGTGATACTCCCAATTTCCCCTTGTTGCGTCTAAAGATTCCAGATTATGTTGGGCTTTGCATGAATTCTGAAGAGGATTTCAGCCACTGCAGTGGGCTTGGGGCTTGAAGAAGAAACAAAGAGGGATACAGAACAGGACCCTGGTCATGTTCTTGATCCTTTCCACTTCTTCCTCAAAGCTGGTTTCAGAGCCTGCACAAATCTTTCTGAGTTCACAAAGACATAATAAGAAGGTGGGTGAAGAGGTGCAGACCTCTCCAACGGATGGGGCAGGGTAGAAAATCCCTTCCAGAGATTCTGTTAGATCATCTGAAGACTGCATGGTGGTTAGAGGAACCCCATATGGTACTGCAGGAAGAAGCCTTGAAAAAGGCTGGGCGTGGGCTCTGCTTGAGTAGAATGGGGCTAAAGAGAAGTGGTTCGCAGCATTTTGTGCCAGGATCCCAGGTTCCATGGTTTAAGAGTGATTTCAGCAATGGAAAGGAAAGCCAGTGGGAGAAATGAGGAATGTGGAGCTTGCCATGAGCCAGGAATGTGTGGCACCCAAATATTTAGAGACCTGGAACAGCAGGCAGGAGAGAGCCCTGGGTTTTTATACTGTTTAACCAGAAGGAAACATTCCTGGATGAAAGAAAAGCTGAAAGAATGCCAATTTTGACATATCAAGCACCTTTTGTCCACTCTAATCAAGCTGGGATTTCCCCAGTGTGGAGAACACCCAAGTGTGAGATAAACCTATCAATAGTGATGCAACAGCCTGGTGTTCTGCAACTCTTGCCTGGGGTTTACTTAGATGAGCACTAATCCCATCATGAAGTTTGGGATCACACCAGTTTTGGTATGGCTGATGAGCTTAAATGTCTGAATCTTGCCCTGGGTATCTGACCAGAAATCCATCACCTACTCACTTTTTGGAACTTCTTGTTCAGTTCAGCTGGAGATGCAAGCTCTCCAGGCATGTCCACACACAGGCTGCCAGGTTGGAGGGCTAACAGCAACAGCAGGCAATATTGGGTGGAAGGCTCCCTCGGGCTCTCAGGCCAGTAGTCTGCCAACAGCTCAGCTCAGGTGTAAAGCTATTGCATATGCTTACATGTCTACTGCCATCAAGCAGTACAATCCATGCATATCGGTCCTCCTCTGGTTCCCAACTCAATCCAGACTACAAAGGTGTCACATTGTATAAGGATGGATATAATGTTGTGTACAAAGCAGATGGTGCAAAAATGTGAACCAAACCACAGACTACAAGGTGCATCACCTACACCCAAGACACAATCAAGAGGTTAAGCATCAAGAAAAACTTGGAGCCTGACAATGGAACCAAAACCATTTTGTGGCTCCATCACAGAGAATTCAAAACATATGCAGAATAGATTGCTCAGGAAAGCTAGCCAGTTCACATGCCACGGGTCACATGCCACTCATGTGCCACATTGTCAATGACACACACACAGAGGCCAGACACAGCCTGACTTGTACTCCACAGGCCAAGGCTGGTATCAGGGCCTTGCATCCTTGGGAAAGAAAGCACAAGAAAATGACCGTAAAGCTTCCTTTCAGGGTGATGCCAGATGCCAAAAAGATCCCAGGATCTGGCCCACAAGGGGAGAAAAGCACAATTTGCACTTGCTGATTTATGCATGCAAAACGTGCATAATTAGAGTTATTGCTATAATTTAAATGTTAGAGAAAGCAAGGTGACTGACCTCGTTTGCTTTCAGGAGAGAACCACGAAAGGTCCCCAACTGCGCTTGCTTAGAGTTTACTCCACATGCTCATCCCCTTCCTTGGTCTTTGATCCCAAATCCAGAGGGGGAAGATGGAGTGTCTGGGCCTTTACTGATTAATTACAATCCAAACATGGCACACTGGCAAGCAAGGGCAGACACAAATCTGCCCTTGCATAACTCATGCTCATAGGCTGCGTACTTTCACAATCGCTAGGGAATTACTCCTTTTAGAGGTGCCGGAATTTACTTCTGAGAAAATCCTGAGTTACTTTCCTGCCCCAATCCCAAGGGCACTGGTCCCCGGACTAGCTGGAGCAGCAGAGATCTGCCCCAGAAGGGGGCTCTTCCATTCATTTCATGTTCATTTATTTCATGTATACTTTATTTTAGTGCATTTTGCTGCCTGAGGCAGGGCAAGCGAATGGTGCCTCCCCCACCCAACAACCCCAGTCAAGGTACGTGCTGGTACTTCAAAGCCAGTCAAGTTCTTTTGCCCCCTGAGGCAGAAAATCCTCCAAGTACCTCTCCCTTTCCCTAGCAGTGAAAATACAACAATAATTTATAAACTAATTTGCTGCTTTTTCATGACCTTCCAAATCAGCTGACTGATGCAGCCACCTTCGGCTGTAAAGTGTCCGGGTGCGTGCGTGCGTGCTTAAAGGGCCCTGTTGCCCACGGACTCACTTGTTTGTGAAAAAGAATTATGGAGAGGGGAGAGGAGGGCGCTTGATTCCAGAAAAAAACTTCAGGGGGAAAGATTCAAAGAGGGAGGGGAGTCAGCAGGAGTGGAAGCACCTGTGGGCAGAAAGCCAGCTAATCCAGGAGAATGAGGCTCAGCCAAGTCGATCGGGGCCCTGGACCTTCGTTTTAGCAAGTGCCATTTTTTTCCAGTTATATGAAGAGCAGCATCGTTCAAAAGAACTTTCTGTATGTTGGGCTCCTGTCCGTGAGAGTTTATTATGCCACAATAAATCTGTGAGCAGAGAATGCGCCTGCTCTTCCTCTTGTCAATGCCCTGCTGCTTAAAAGGGCTCAGGACCCAAATTCAATGGCCTGGGAGCTGGTGGCTAGGCAGAGATCTGCAGAGGCAGGCACACTCGGAGGAAGCTGAGTGGCTGTGCCTCCATTAGGCCATTTGGACTCTGGACTTAATGAAAATAAGGAGCAGACTGCGAATGAAAGGGTTACAGACTTTCTGTTTCAAAGGCTGGTGCCTTCATGTTGCAGTCCTTGTTAGTCCACTAATGGAGGGAGTCATAAGATCTCCTAGTATTTGTAGAGCTACTGAGTTGTAGTGACCTTGCACCTGCAGTCAACACCGTCTGAAGGCACAAGGCCTCAAGCAGAGGCACTAAACTAGTCCTGGCTGCCCCCACTGAGAGAAAAACAATCCCAGTCTGCTCAGTTCTCACACACTTAGTCCCTCAGGAGCAACTGGCCACGGATTTCACTAGAGTTCCTTGTGTTCGGCATTTAACAGCCTGCCTGTGTCCTTAGGCAAGCACAGCTAGATTACAGGTTTTAACCAGCACATTATGTACAACCTGGGCATTGAAATAGCATGATGTGATCCAAAAATGTGGTGTCCCTCTAGAGCCCCTTCATCCCCAAAGCACACAGACTGGGTGTTGGTGAAAACAGGCTCAAAGATATAATAAGGATTCCAGGAAAATATGGGGGAGGGGAGGGGGAGGATATCGGTCAGATTTGGAGCATGTGATAGTTCAAAGTGGCAAATCAGTACCAAAAGATAAGCAAAAGGGGAAAAATGCCATCTACCTAGCACAGCCCTGTGCAAGCTGCCTGCATGACTCTTGTAGCCCCCCCGCCCCATATCTGTGGTAAGATTTTCCTGGTGTCTGGTTAGGTTTCCCACCTCCCACTTTGTTTGGGGAAACCTACAACAGGGTGCATGCATTGCAGAAACCTTGGCTCATCCTCCCTGATGACTCCCAGGCCCCCTTACACCCTGGGAGAGTTGCTTACCCAACTTCCTTTGCCAGCAGAGTAAACTTCCTCTGTTCACTCCCCACATCCCTGGGTGGAAACTTGAGAAGAATCTCATGTTTTGACTGGTGATTGTCCAGAAATGGTTCAACCCCAGCTCTCAGATGGACTTCAGAAGATTCTTCATTGTTTAGGCACCTAGGCAGTTTATTTTTCAATAGGTTGACTATGTGTGGATGTTTGGAGTACAGATAACCTTTGTCAGGTCATTTGCAGTGGAATGCCAGCATCAGGTGCCCTGACCTTTTGTTTGTGCAAAGATCTGCTGCTGAAAGGGAGATTTCTGTCTTTTGAACCTGGGTAAGACACAGTCAGCATAACCTTACTGAGCAGACCACTCCAGGTCCACCACAAATTGCATTCAGAGAGAAGAAATAGACTTGTAAAAAGGCAAATTATGGCAATTGGGACAGTACTAAATATCTGGGGAACTGCTAAAAGGCTAAGGGCACTGTGCAAGGACAGTATTTGGTGAGGTAGATGGTTCCCAGAGATGCAAGGCTCCAAGTTCACACCTTCAACTCTAGTGGTCCATCCTCTAGCACTGCCTCCCTCGCTCCAGTGGAAACAGGAATGAATATGGACTGTGGGGCCATTTCGAAAGGTTTAGCGGTATTTGTCAATAATCCCCCAATCAGGATCCACAGGAAGCCGTAGATCGTAGATCGAGCTGAACCTGAAGGCGACAATACCAGGCCCTCACAGTATCTTGGTGCCGGGGTCATGCCTTCATCCTCCAGACCAAAATGCTTAGTGATGTTCAGATGGAAGGGAAGCATCCAACGGAGAGCATGTTGACGTAATGGGTGAGTTCAGACACTGTCACATAAACTGGATAAGGACACGTACCAGTCACAAAAAGGAATTACATTTCTAAATGTTCTAGAATAATTAGACCAACCATACAGGGACCAACCCAGGACTTGATCCTGATGCTCAGGACCCATTGCAAGATGTGGGAGTTGTTAACCAGATGGGAAACTGTTGCTGATGTGCCATCAAGTTTAATCTATATATATGTGGAAAATTGCCAAGGAAGTCTAACACAGTCATATCTGACTTAACAGGAAACTTTCTAACATGTGGGGGCTGGTACAAAGAAGGTTGAAAGAAAAAGTTATCATGGTCAAATCTCTCCAGAATGTTTGAGGGTTAGTCAAAAACAACAACAACAAAAGCTCAGCTAGTATGTACATAGCAAATCACAAAAGGCATTGCAACATCCAAAAAGTCATCAGTATGGATAACTAGAAGTGCTAAGGTCTTTATTAAGGAAAAGAATGCTTCCTTTTGACCAATACTTTTAATAAGCAAAAGCATGACATACATTTGAACTTGAGAAGAAAATCTAGACCTTGTTAATGAATTGAAAATAAACTAATCATCAGAACCAGGTGGTATCCTTCCTGACAGTTTTTAAAGAACTCAAATGTGAAACTGCTGACCTTCTAATGAAAATATCCATAAGCATGTCCATAAGACATCAGAGGACTGGGAAATACAAAATATACAATGTAATTTAGATTTTTAAAAAGTGATCCAGAAAATTACACTCTGATTAGCTTGATATTTATTCTGGGCATGCTGGTAGAAAGCATTATTACCTCTTTAATGAAGCATATAGTGGTACAAGTCTTACTCAAAAAGACCAACACCATTTCTGCAAAGATATGCTGTTTCTCCCTAACCTTTTACAGTTCTTTAAGATCATCAACAAGCATGTGGATAGGGATGAATTGGTCGACATTGTTCACCTGGACTTTCTGAACTTTCAAAGACTTTTGAGAAGACTCCCTCGGAAAGACTCCTGAACAAACATAGTGGTCATGGGATTAAGAGGAAAGGACCTCTCATTGATCAGTAAATGCAAAAAGAACAGAAAGCAGAGAGTAGGAATAAATGGACATTTTTTAAATGAGGGATGTAAACAGTGGGATCTTACAGGAACTCATGCTGTGTAACTTGTTCACATGTGATCTGGAGCTGGAGAGGGAAGTGAGGCATCCACATCTGCTGACAACACCTAATTTAGCATGGTGAAAACAAAAGGGAGCATCAAAATGGCAAATGCCATTCAATACAAGCAAGGGCATTCAATACAAGAATTGGGACAAAACAGAACACTTACTTTATATGTAAGTCGATGGTGCCTGAGCTAGCGGTGATAGACCTGGAGAGGGATCTTGGAGTTCTGGTAGGCATTTTAATGAAAATGCCAACTAAGTGCATGGCTGAAGTCAAGTTTAATGTGAGGAATCATTATGAAAGGACTAATGCTGCCAATAACATCATGTCTTGCTCTTGGAAAACTGCATACAGTTCTGGTCCTTAAACATAACATTGCAGGGCGAGGAAAAGGCAACCAAAATTATCAAGGGGTTGGAACAATTCCCCTTTAAGGAAAGGTTAACTGTGTTTCATATTCTTCAGCTCAGATAAAACATTCTCAGATTCACAGAACAGCCCGGTCAGAAGGGGCCAGGAAGGCCATTGAGTCCAATCCCCTGCTAGTGCAGGACTCCAGTTACACCATCCTGATCAGATAATTGTCCAATCGCATCTTGAATGCATCTAGTGTGACAGAGTACAGAATTCCTCTTGGCAACAGGTTCCACTGTCACACTGCTCTCACAGTCAGGAAATTCTTCCTTGTGTCTAGCCTGCACCTGGTGTGCTGCTGTTTGTTGTCCTTAAATCTAGGATGAGTGAGAAGAAGTTATTTCCTTCCTCTTTGTGACAGCCTTTGGGGTTCCTGCAGAGCTCTATCATGTGACCTCGTAGTCTTCTTTTCTCAAGGCTGAGCAGGCCCAGTTCTTTCATCCTCTCATCATAAGTAAGTGGGGGCACGATAAAGGTATGCATGGTGTGCAGAAAATGGCCAGTGAGACATTTCTCCTTCTTTCATAATATTAGAACTCAGGGTGGGAAGTTCAGGAGAAAAAAAAAGAAGGACTTCCTTTACGCAGCACATACTTAAATCAAGGAATTAATTACAGGAATTAATTACATGACCAGCAACCAGGATGGCTCTAATAAAGAATTAGATAAATTCATGGCAAATAAGTTTAACAATGGCAAGTGTCTTGATGGTTGTATATTATTTCCAGTATCAGAGGCAGTATATCTCTGCATACAAGTTGCTGTGGAGCATGTGTCGGAAGGTGCCCTTGCACTTGCGTCCTGCTTATAGGGTTCCTATAGGTCTCTGGGTGGCCGCTCAAGGGACAGAATGCTGGACTTGGGGGGCCTTTGGGCTGATCCAGCAGGCTTTCATATCCTTAGGTGGCAAATGAATGTAATTAATAAATAGTCATACCATTCAGAAGCTATTTGAAGCATCTCAGCTCTTTTCTGCAAACCACAGGGGAGAAATCGAAAGGATAAATGTTTGGAATTAATTCATTATTCTAAGAAAAAATATTGTGGGGAGGGAAATCTGTGCTATTTTAAAAATCAAATTATATACAAGTAGTGCCAATGGTGTACAATAAAAGGTAATCAACATTTCACAGCCTCAAAGATCATCTCCAGACTGAAATTAAATACTTCCTTTAATATTCCTCTGCCCTAAGTATAAATCTATTCCCATCCTGGACATTAGGAAAAGAGTTTAATAACTTAAATAAAATTTGCAGCAAATGTAGTATTGAAATGTTTAACTTTCTTTTACTAAAATGGATGTATTTGCATGGGAAATGCTAGCAGAAAGGCTCTCCTGAAGCATTCAGTGGTTGTGGCAGGCAAAGTTTCCAAAGGGGGTTGTCAGCTGCTGGCATCCGGCAGATGAGCCACATCCATTTTATGGTTCTAGTCATACTACAGCCATAATTGTTCTCTCTCACGTCAGAGATAGGCAAATCGGTTCATGTGCTCACTAGTACATACTCCTGGTTTCATGTTGATAGCAGATTTTCAGAATCCTGGGTCTGCTCCCCCTTCTGCCGAGCACTCTGTCGTGCAAGTCGAAGGGGAAACATAATGGGGATTCTGGATTAGTTTTCCCTCCCATGCTGTGCTGCCACCAGCCAGGGGGGTGCAGGGCCAAACAACCCCAGCTGAGCGTGACCCTCTGTTGGGTGCATCATACATTGTTCCATGACTGACCAACTACCGTTATTTATTCACAGGGTGACTTAGCATAACATGCAAACACACCTCCAAACTCTGAGTCTGGAATGCTACTGCTTTGCCATGCTCTGCAGAGAGACACCCAGACACCTGCACCTCTGTAGGTTTCCGGTGCAATCTACTTTTACAAGGGACTTTTCTAGGTGAGGCTTTTAACCTGTCATTCTTTGGCCTCCCTGATGACTCACTCCTTTACCCACAGACGGCTGTGAATGAGGAATCAGCACCACCCATCTCGTGTAGGGAGGCCGGAAATGTATAATGGCTCTGTGCAGGTCCTGGGCAAGGGGGAAGACACACTGGATATTTCTTTTCAGACACAGCAGAGCCTCCTTTGATAGGCAAAATACTGCTGTAAACTCAGTAGAAGGACCGATGGCAAGTAGAGGTAGGATGCACCAGAGGTACATGCATGAGAAGAGATGCAGCAGTCTTTTGCTCTAATACTGCAGGGCAAATTTTTCTTTTCTCTTCCAAGTTTAATGGCTGAGATCCTAGTTACCATGCACAGGGTGATTCTTCTAAGTCCTCTTCTAAGACCTGGAACATACTCTGTGCACTTGAAAGGGAATTCTTGAGGTTCTGTTAGAACAGAAGATCAGAAAGAAACATGAAAAATCATTCATTTTCATCATTATTTTTCATTATAAAGGTAATTAATTAGGTAGTCTGCTAACTTGTTAAAAGCTGCCCATAGAATCATAATTCCAACTCTGTTTTGATGGAAAGTGGCATACTCAAGGCTTTACTCAAAATATTTTTATTAGAAAGAAATGAACAAATTGATCACTAGAAGTCTTGTTTAATTAGGCAGTCATCCTAATTTGGGCTAATGAAAGATTGAAAAGTTTAACTTTTTAGGTTGACATTGTTGCACATTGTTTCTGTGTAATCCCACCATTCTTTTGTCATGGAACTCAGAGCAACATATTCCAAGATCCCTGAGGGTTTCTCATTTGGGCCTGCTTAGCTCCAGCTTTCAGACCATATTCTGGACACCAGTGGTACCCTGGAAAGCCCATTTAGTTTTCTGCTGCATAGCCCCAGGTTATATTGATTAAAATATTTGTATATTTATGAAAATGTCTGCCCCAGAGGGATGCCAGAGTGGTAGGATAAGTTTTAGGATAAAGCACAGATATGGCTGGAGGAGCTGAACGCTTTCTCTCTATTTTGTTCATCAGAGGTACTGAGAAACAAATTAGGCTGAGTTGTTTGTCCAGCAAGCTGCCTTTGCAGAAACAGCAAAAAGAGGCTGTGCGTCTTGGGGATCTGCTTTTCACAACTCCTGTGGAAAATCCAAAGGATGAAGTCATGTGCCCTTTTTGCGGCCGGATGCATGAACCCCAGATGCTGCATCAGGCAGGTTTCACTAAAATGTTGATTCCCACCCTGATGCACGGATCTTGCAAACATGGAAGCAAGTTTATCTCTTCCTGGCTGAAGAACCACCAGCTTGGTCAGGTGATATGACATACACTGTTCCTTCTGCTGCCAACAAAAGCAGTGATGGTGCCAGAAAGCTCCTCCCATTCTCCACAGTCTGCCAAACAGCTGATTGACACAAAAATGTTGATTTTCTAGCAGGATAAATACAAAGCCCTAAGCACCCAAAGGTTACCAACTGCATGGAGAAACCTTCATACAAGTGCACATGAGAGACCTGTATCGAGCAGTGTTCCTAGAGCTACAAAGCATCATCATGGACAATATCCACTTCCTAGTGCAATCCTTAGGAAGGACAGAAACAGCAAATATTTTGGCACTGAACCGGGCCTTGGAAAGCTCAAAGGGGAGGAGTTCCAGGCTGGGTACAAAATGTTTTTTGTTTACTGTCTTTAATGATTGTATTGTTAACCATGTACCTGTTCGTGCTCTTTCCTCTGTAAGCTGTCCAGAGAATATTCTCAGTAGTCATATAATTTAATAAATAAAATATATTTAAATCCTACTTTTGTAGGCATAGATGCAGGACTAGCATGGTCAGAGGACATACTGAGGAACTTGGCAGGATCCCAATCCCCTGGAGGTCTCACAAACCAAGGCCTCTTCTGGACTTCCCACATTGTTTCTTGGAACCCCATGTTAAATTTCCCACAGTGCCCTGGAGCATTGTTGAACCTTTAAAATGTCAGCTCCCAGCTACCCAGTAGTGCTTGACACCTGCTGGGGTCCACCAGCACAGGAGACCTTCCACCTCAGAATGCCTGGCCAAAGGGCTCCTCAAACCAAAAGTCAACCCTGCTTTGATATGGCGCTAACCAAGTGGAAAGACACCTGAAGAGAGCCACTCAGGACTGCTAGCGCCTTTCTCCTGCCTCACTGAGAAGCCTGCTAGGGCTTTAAAAAGGCCCTACCTTATTTTTTCAGCAGCATTAGATAGGGGGCTTGGCCCAGCCATGGATTCTTGAACATGGTGTGTGAAAACCTCTTCTGGGGCATCTGTTTCAGGGCAGAATATGTGTGTTCAGTCAACCACTCTGCAACATTTTATATCTTCTTATACTGTTAGAAAACATGTATGTCAAACACGACACGTAAGTAGTACCTTCTGCTAATGGTCATAGCCATTCTTCCAGATTCTTATCCACTCATCAATCCTACATAGCCAACAGTCTATTTCCCCCCAGTGTCTCCCCACTCCATCATCGCTACCACTTCTTTTTCCTGAGGAAATTCTGCATTGTTGCTAGGTTACTAAATTTTGTTCGGCTATCCTGCCTATCTCTTTGATGGTTCAGTAGTTATTTTCTACATTTATTGCAAAAAACCCATGATCGTACATACAACCCCCTCCCCAACTCCCTGATGTATTTAATTTAATGGGAGGCATTTATGACTATCTCAGGATATTTGGGCTATAAGTTTATGTTAATATATTAATATCATACTTTGCAGGGACTTTGTTTCACAGGGTGCAAGAGTGAATTTTTCATGCCTTTTTCATGTCAGGAGCTCTATAGCCTCCAAATCTCACATCCTTTGGAACAAGAGTTCTTCTATATATTTTATATTCACTACAATTTTCAGCTGCTCGATGAGAACCTGGGAGCATTATATCAGGAACCAATACACCTGTTTATTCCACCAGTACACCCAGGTTCTTAGCCTCACTGTTATGGCCACACAACGTCCTATTCACCTGCCTTCAGCCAGTATTGTGGTGTTAAACAGAAGTTGCAGGTCTGGTCCAAGACATTTCGCTATCTCAGGCAGAGCTGCAATGGCCCAGCCTCCTTCAGAAAATATGTCTAGTATCTCAGTCCAGCAGTGTTATTTTGGCACCCGAGAAAAAGAAAAATATCACAAGCACATCTCCCTTTATACTAGCAGTAAAAATATACAATAATTATGTGAACAACAATATACAGCTCTTTCCTGTCATCTAGAACTAGCTGTCTCATTCTGCCTAATGCTTGAGCTGACCATGGGGACCAGGCAACAACAATTGTTTTGCCGCCTTCTTTTTGAGCCTGAGAGCAGCATTTCAGTAGTTGTGGGAATCTACATGCATTCAAATGAGAAATAGAGCAGTGAAAATCTCAACTTAGGGTTAGGGTTAGGAAAACTAGCCTCTGCTTGAGGCCTGGAAAAAGAACAGGATGGGGAAAACTAAGTAGGCATGATTTAGAGCATGGGTCCTCAAACTAAGGCCCGTGAGCTGGATCCAGCCGGCCATGCCCATTTAACCAGCCTGCCCCAGAGGTTTTACACTTGCTGTGCATGCGCACGGGCACGTGTGGGTGCCCGGCTTGCTTGCGAGGTCATGCACACACGCCCCCTCACCGGCCCGCCCCCCGCCAGCACTGCCTTGGCAGCCTGCTCCCACCACTGGCACCTGCCAACTGGCCCCCTGTTGAAAAAGTTTGAGGACCCCTGATTTAAAGCATCACAGCTGAATCTATGGGAGTTTAAAATGGCTACCGTGTTAGGGTGAATATCCATCCTAGGGCCAGGTTTGAGGTTTAGAATTCCAGGTCCTTCTCCCTCTCAAGGGGTATGAGAATTATCTAAATGCTCTGGGAATGTGGAACACTGGAAAAGAAGACCCTGACAACAGCATTTAGCAGTTGTGGAAATCTTCATGCATTCAAAAATATGCGAAATGCAGCAAGGACAATCTCAGGTTAGGGTTAGGGTTAGGAAAACTAGACTCCCCTTGGAGTTCCCAAGGCCTGGAAGAGACTGGGATGGGAAAAACTAAGTGGGAAGGCAAGATTTGAAGCATCACAGCTGCAGTTGAATTTGACTTTAAGATGGGTGTCCTTATAGGGTGAATATTCTCACTAGGGCCAGGGTTGGGCTGAGAATTCCTGGTCCCCGAGTCTCAAAGAGATTCACAATTAACACAATGACATAGGGATGTGCAGTACTGGAGAGTAACAAACTGATCACATTTGAGCAGTTGAGGAAATCTATATGCATTCAAATGTGTGGGAAATGCCACATGGAAATCTCAGTTTTGGATTGATTTGGGAAAAATAGCCTCTCCTTGCAGTTACTAAGGCCCGGAAAAGAATGTGATGCAGAAAACTTAAGTGAGCAGCAGTCTTTTGCTTTAACACTGCAGGGCAATTTTTGATTTTTTCCCCCAAGTTTAATGGCTAAGAACCTAGTTGCCATGCACAGGGGGATACTTCTAAGTCCTCTTCTAAGACCTGGAACATATTCTGTGCTCATTGTATCTTACCATTTTGATCGCATTCTGGCACCCAGAAACCTCAGGAGCACCTTCGTTTTCTGATACCCAAGTCTACTGTGGATTTCCACCCTAACCCTAAAATTGGGCACACTAATCCATGCATTGTACATATTTTTAAAAGCCTCATTTTCCGAGTTTTTTCAGCTCAGCTCATTGTATCTCGACATTCTGAATGTGTTCCAGCCCTCAGAAACATCAAAAGCACCTTACTTTTCCGAACCCTAACCCTACCCTGGATTTCTACCCTAACCCTTAAATAGGGCCCAATTTATGATGTCTGGTACTGATCTCTAAAAGCCTCATATTCTGGAGGTTATTCTGCCCAGGTCATCTTATCTCACCATTCTGAACACATTTCTGTACTCATTTGTTTTGAAAACCCTAACCCTACCCTGGATTTCCGCTGTAACCCTCAAATCTGCTATAATTCCCCAAGCTGCACACCAATTTAGAAAACCAAGGTTCTTCTGATGCTTTTGAGGCATGGAAGGTTCTGAGAAGGGGCCTCAAAGGTGCTTTGAAGAATGACCTAGAAGAAAAATCTCCGGAATGTGGGGATTTTTGAAATTGGTATGCTGCATGGGGAATTATGCCAGATTTTAGGGTTATGGGGGAAATCCAGGGTAGGGTTAGGGTTAGCTAAATGAAAGTGCTTCTGATGTTTTTGAGGCATGGAAGGTGCTTAGACTGGGCAGATAGAATAAGCTGGGAAGAAAAATATCCAGAATGTGGAGATTTTTGAAACTGGTGTGCTGCATGGGAGTTATGCCAGATTTTAGTGTTATGGGAGACATCCAGAGTGAAGTTAGGGTTAGCTAAACGAAGGTGCCTCTGATGCTTCTGAGGCCTTGAAGGTGCTTCGAAGGGACAGATAGAATGATCTGGAAAGAAAAATTTCTGAAAAGTGGGGATTTTACAATGTGGTGTACTGCATGGGGACTTATGCCAGATTTTAGGGTAACGGGAGAAATCCAGGGTAGGGCTAGGATTAGCAAAATGAAGGTGCTTCTGATTTTTCCAAGGCATGGAATGTGCTCAGAAGCAGATAGAATGAGTTGGGTAGAAAAATCTTCGGAAAATAAGGCTTTTAAAAATGTGTACAATGTGTGGATAGGTGTGCCCAATTTTAGGGTTAGGGTGGAAATCCAGGGTAGGTTTAGGGTTCACAAAACTACGGTGCTCCTGATAGTTTCTGAGTGCCGGAATGTGATCAAAATGGCAAGATACAATTTGCTGGGCAGAAAAACCTCTGGCATATGAGGCTTTTCGAAATCGGTATGAGGCATTGTAAATTGGGTTCTATCCAAGGGTTAGGATGGAAATCCAGGGTAGGGTTAGGGTGCTTTTGATGTTTTTAAGGACTGGAATACGCTCGGAATAGTGAGGTACAATGAGTTGGGTGAAAAAATGGTGAGCGGGATGTGACTCCTCCACGGACCGGCAGGAAATTCCTGGTGGACCGGTGCCAGTCCAAACACCAGTGGTTGAATATCACTACTCTAATGTCAACCTAAAAAGTTAAACTTCGAAATCTTTCATTAGTCCAAAATAAGTCTACTGCCTGATTAAACAAGACTTCTAGTGATCAATTTGTTCATTTCTTTCTAATAAAAAATATTTTGAGTAAAGCCTTGAGTATGCCACTTTCCATCAGAACAGAGCATGGAATTACGATTCTATGGGCAGCTTTTAACAAGTTAGCAGACTATCTAATTAATTACCTTTTTGATGAAAAATAATGATGAAAATGAATGATTTTTCATGTTTCTTTCTGATCTTCCATTCTGACAAGACCTCAAGAATTCCCTTGAAAAGAAATAGTGTCCACTGTGTTTTGTTTGAACACAATATGATTTTAGAGTCCCTCCTGAGAAACAGAGGGAAGCTTCCAGAACCCTTCCACCCCAGGCTTCCTACTGAGACTGACTAGCTACAGGCCAAAGAAACAGGGAAGTGCCAAGGTTCTCTTCAGCTGCAAGCCGGTGATACAAAGCAACCAATAGTTGCAATGTTTTCTGAACCGGAAACCTATTTTGAGATTTTCCCTGCAGTACTTCCACATCATTCTAGTCCATGGAAACTGAGGCAAGTGAAAAACTGCACCCCCTGCTCCTTTCATACAGCCAATCGACAACTGTTCCCTTAAGGGAGCATTTGAGAATCGATGGGAGATGGCTCCCAAACACAGTAGACACAAAGAAGACTGTCAGCTACCCATCTTACCTCTGCTGCAGAATGCACAGGAATTCCCTATTTCACTTTCTTTGCAAATATCCACAGGCTGGGCATGCAAATCCAAAGTGGCCTCTTGTAATGGTCTGCTACCTGAAAATTCCCATTGAAGGTACAGATGCAGAGGGTCAAAGGGACAGAGGCAGACAGGTGCAGTTTGTATTTGTCTCAGTTTCCATGGAGTAGAAGGCAAGGAAGTACTGCAGGGAAAATCTTAGCCTAGGCCCTAGGGTTAGGGTTTGGAAACCCAGGCACACTTCACACCTGCAGAGCTTGGGAATCAATGTGTCAAGAACTAAGACAGCTTCAGGGCTCCATCTTCTGACCAACAGCCAGAATAACATCCCTGGTAGTTGCAGGATTGGACCCACAGCCTTCTGCAGTTATCAAGGCCTTTACGAACATCACCTGGGAGCCTTATATAGCCCTGAGAGCTATATAACCACTGGCTCTTCCCTCCAGAAACTGCTTCAACAGTGACAAGTTGTGGTGTTTCCTGTTGCTAGATGAATCCTTGGCTGCGAGCTCTGCACTGTGGGTCTACACCAGCCCATTTCTGCTCTGGGTCCCTGGTACTCTTTCTGCTCCTGTACTTTGCTCCTGTTTCTGCTCCAGGACCCTGCTACTGTTCTTGCTCCTAGACCATGCTTCTGCTCCAAAGCTACCCTCCCCTTGTCTGTACTCTCTTACCAAACATAGCAGACACACAGAGGACTTTTTGCGATCCACTTACCTCTGCATGCATGGGAATTCCCTTTTGGGCTATGCTTGCAGATAGTTGCAAGCTAGGCATGAAGATCAGAAACCTTGGCTTCAGGTTCTGGTTCCAAAACCTGAAAATTCTCTTCTCAGGGCATGGATGCAGAGGGATGCAAAGAAATCATTTCTATATTGCCCCACAACTGAAGTTCTCTGGGTGGTTTACACGGTCCATAAAAACAGACAATAGAAACACAATAAAAAGATCAAAATTTTAAAAAAGTTAAAAAGTGTTAAACAGCTAAAACAGATGATAAAAGCAGACAATAGCAAGAAACAACAAGAAGGATCACCTGGTGACTCTGCGAAACACCAGGTGATCTCCCTCAAAGCCCTGGGTTGCCGTGCAAGTCTTTGTAGGCCTCAGAGAGGGCCATCTTAGACTGGTCAGCCCAGAGGAAGCTCTCCCCTTGCTGCCACCCTGGCACATGGATGAAGGCCCCAGTCTTTGGCAAGCATGTGAGGTATCAAACCTCTTTCAGCCTGAGGATCAAGTTCATCTTTAGAGATATCAGGGGCTACATTCTATTGCAGGAAAGGCAAAAAGAAAGGGCAACAGTAGTGCACGGGGGAGGAGGGGAGGCAAAAAATACCAGAATATTTTAGTTTAAAGCACTTTCTGCCAGTACTGACCAAGAAAGTGAAACAAAGACTACTGCTAACCATCTAAATGTGAAAAACTGTGCAAAAGCATTGGACTTTCCTTTCACCACCAGATACATCTGCAACTGAGAGTCCTTTTGGCTTTGACCCAGTTGCTTCATTCTTTCTGGCGCTACTAGTACTAGCCCTCTGCTCTTCCCCAGTAGCACACTGGACACCTTCCGACCTGAGGGGCTCATCTTTCAGCATCATATCTCTTTGCCTTTTGGTACTGTCCATGGGGTTTTCATGGCGAGGGTACGGGAGTGGGTTGCCATTTCCTTCTCCAGTGGATCAGCTTTTGTCAGAGCTCCCTGCTATGGCCTTTCTGTCTTGGGTGCCCCTACACAGCTCAGCTCATAGCTTCTTTGAGCCATGCAAGCCCCTTCGCCATGGCAAGGCAGTGATCTATGAAGGGGTTACTGATCTACCAGTAGTGTTAAAAGTTAGAGTATGCAGTTTCTATATTTAGACTGCAGTCCTATACCTTTCTAAGAAAATACCTTTCTATTATTGCTTTTCTTCATATTGCAGACATGAAAAGAATATCCTAATGGTTTCAATCATACCAAAACATTCAAGTGAGACATATTTCTGTAGGTTTGTATGTTATACTATAATTTAACAAGCCAGAAACAAGCATCAATACTGCACGTCCAGCCCTGCACAGCTTCTTCCCTTTGTCAGCACACCAACTCTGGTTAGTTAGTTTCTCATTATGTTTGAAACCAAGAGCTATGGTTCAATGTCAGCCTACTATGATCTTAAACCAGAGTTTAACCTGTCCATCTTGGGTGCCCCTGCGCAGCATAGCTCATAGCTTCATTGCGCTACACAAGCCCCTTTACCATGACAAGGCAGTGATCCTCGAAGGGGTGACACACATTAAGGAAGCTTAATATGGTAATATATATTCATTCATCCAGTTTACCAACAATGTTATTAGTGGAATGGGGAGGGGGCAATATAAACAATTGTGCAAACATTTTCTCTGAAAAGGTGTTTTTTTGTTGCTGCTGTCATTCTTTTGCACACTGCTGAGAGTCTTTCAGGAAGGAAGCCAGCAGCTTTGGCTGACTATGCTCTCCCTGTCAGTTGCACATAAGGAAGAGGAAACATTTTGAGCAGGGCCAGGCTGATGATGCTGTGAGGGGAAGGAATATGGAATGAACTCAAGGACAAGGAAGGATCAGGTGAATTGGATAAAATTAGGTCAGGGCCCAAGCTAAAGAATCTTTGTTGGAAAACAATTCAATCAACTCCTGCACAGACAAGGCCCAGAGGTGAAAAGTATGGATAACAGCAGACACATCTCACAAAAGAGTGTTAGAATACAGAAACTGTAGTTCCCTTCAATTTAAAATATGTTGAATATCAAAAGACCAATGTTTTCAGCCAGTGTAATCTTAAATCTGTTTTGTTCATAGCAAACATGTTTGCCTTTAAGTATAATGGCATCAGTTTTTAGCCTCTTAATATCCTGAAATGATTCAGCAGATATTCATATTGGCCTTTTTCCTTAACACTACATCATGTGCGATAGATTTGCATACTATATCAACTTCAGATATCTTTTCTTAGCAGTCACTCATCTGAAAATGACTAAGAAAGATTCAAATTCTGCACTTTGGTAAGTGACATGGAAGATATGGTACATCAAAGTACATGTATGCTCTTGCATATGTACATAAGTTCAAAGAAGCAGCTAGTTAAAAAGAATATGCACATTGGTAAATGTTGAAGAACTTTTGTTCATGAAGTTTATTCACTTTCTACCAGAATCCAAAGGATAGCCTAGTTATTTTTTATTGTTCTTTTTAACTGAAATTAAACAAAAAGCAATGAGATAATCAACACTAAAAGACAAATCAGTTTTTAAATGAAGCTTTAATTAAAAAGCAGGGTGCCACATAATAAATGGTCTCATATTCCCATTGTTATATATACACCATGTTAAGATTTCAGTCTGTGAGAAGAATTCCTGCTGAGATCCACTTTACTGCTATGCATCCTGCTTCAGTAAATGCCAGCTCCACAAGGTGGCAATCATTCCCTTTCATGAAAAGGATGAGTAAAGCATGCTCTGTTGTCTCTGTTATATATTTAAGTCCTGTGCTATAGGGGGCATACTTTAGGCTTGTGAGATGTACTTTGTTTTTGAACCAAACTGAGTTTTGAGGTCCACTGATCCAGTGAGAGCTACCTGCGAAATTGTGGCTCAGGAAGGCAGACATACAACTGGTAAAGAAAGTGCCTCTAGCTCAGTTTCTTTTCAGGGTCACAAATGACGCTCCTTTCACATGTAAATCCATTTCTGTTTCTACCTTGCCAGTTTTCTTGATTCATCAGACTAATTCAGGAGAAAAGGAAATTCTTTGTCTCATAGTGATTGTCCAACCATTGAGAATTGAAAACCCTTACTGATCTGTTTGCTTGCTTGCTAGTTGCAAAGTCATGTCTGACCCTTCATGACCCCATGGACAACACTCCTCCAGGCCTTCCTGTCCTCCACCATCCCCGGAGTCCACCTAAGCTCACACCCACAGTTTCAGTGATTCCATCTATTCACCTCATCCTCTGCCGTCCCCTTCTTCTTTTGCCATCTATTGTTCCCAGCATTAGGCTCTTCTCCCGTGAGTCCTTCCTTCTCATTAGGTGGCCAAAGTATTTGAGTTTCATCTTCAATATCTGGCCTTCTAAAGAGCAGTCAGGGTTGATCTCCTCTAGGACTGACCAGTTTGATCACTTTGAGTCCAAGGGACTCGCAGGAGTCTCCTCCAGCACCACAATTCAAAGGCCTCAATTCTTCGGCGCTCGGCTTTCCTTATGGTTCAACTTTCACAGCCATACATCGCAACTGGGAAAACCATAGCCTTGACTATATGAACTTTTGTCGGTAGGGTGATGTCTCTGCTTTTTAGTATGCTGTCTAGATTTGCCATAGCTTTTGTCCCAAGGAGCAAGCGTCTTTTAATTTCTTGGCTGCAGTCGCCATCTGCGGTGATCTTGGAGCCCAGGAAGATAAAATGTGTCACGACCTCCATTTCTTCCTCATCTGTTTGCCAGGAAGTGAGAGGACCGGTTGCCATGATCTTAGCTTTCTTGATGTTGAGTTTCAAGCCAACTTTTGAGCTCTCATCTTTCACCTGCATCAAGAGGCTCTTTAGTTCCTCTTCACTTTCTGCCATTAGAGTGGTATTATCTGCATATCTGAGGTTGTCCATATTTCTCCCAGCAATCTTAATTCCAATTTGTTATTCATCTAGCCCAGGGGTCGGCAACCTTTAACACTCAAAGAGCCATTTGGACCCATTTCCCACAGAAAACACTGGGAGCCGCAAAACCCTTTTGACATCTAAAATGAAGATAACACTGCATATATAGTTTTTTACCTTTATGCTATGTATAAAAAAACTATAGTGTGTTGTATTTATGAAATCAATGGACTGCTACAGAGAAAACAATTTTTTTTCTGCATGCAACAAAAACATTTTGAACTCCAAAAAAAAAAAAAAAAAAAAGACACTGGGTTGAAGGTTACTTTCAAATCAAATAGTCAATGTCTATTTGAGTCCTCCTCGTATTTATGAAATAAAAAGCCGAACTTGAATTATCCACCAGCAGCAAACCAAACATGCCACCTGCAGCAAACCAAAAATGCCGTCTGCTTCTGTGTGCCCTCATCCTTTTATCACGTGGTAAAATATTGAACAAACATCCTTCTTCCAATGTAATAATGTTGCTGAAATTTTCATAAGAATCTTCTTAAAACAAGGAAGTAGATCTATATCTTCATTATGATTTAGCTGCAGCTCTTGTTCAGTCACTAAAAACTGTTATTTTTAACCTTACATTATAAACTAGTAGGATTCCTTTCATATATTTTGAATAGGAGAACAGCTTCCTGCAGAGTCAGTCAGTGCTAAAGGGCTGTATGCATTAAACAGCAAACCCCATAAATTTGTCAGCAGTAAAAGCAAATGAATCTACCCACGTATCATTAAATGTTTGGTTTTCTTCAGAAACTTTTCTTCGATTTATCCATGGTTGGGGGGGGGGGGAAGCAAAAAATGTCCATGGGGGTTTCATGGCAAGGGTACGGGAGTGGGTTGCCATTTCCTTCTCCAGTGGATCAGCTTTTGTCAGAGCTCTCTGCTATGGCCTTTCTGTCTTGGCTGCTCCTACACAGCTCAGCTCATAGCTTCTTTGAGCCATGCAAGCCCCTTCGCCAAGGCAAGGCAGTGATCTGTGAAGGGGTTACTGATCTACCAGTAGTGTTAAAAGTTAGGGTATGCAGTTTCTATATTTAGACTGCAGTCCTATACCTTTCTAAGAAAATACCTTTCTATTATTGTTTTTCTTCATATTGCAGACATGAAAAGAATATCCTAATGGTTTCAATCATACCAAAACATTCAAGTGAGACATATTTCTGTAGGTTTTTATGTTATACTATAATTTAACAAGCCAGAAACAAGCATCAGTACTGCACGTCCAGCTCTGCCCAGCTTCTTCCCTTTGTCAGCACACCAACCCTGGTTAGTTAAATTAGTTTCTCATTATGTTTGAAACCAAGAATTATGGTTCAATGTCAGCCTACTATGATCTTAAACCAGAGTTTGGTATCTCACTCAATAATCTGGCAGCGAACTACAATTCCTAGTTTTCAACATAATAGAGGACTATAGCTTAAGCAAAGCCAAACTGTCCTACTAGTACATAAAGGAACGAAACGAAGAGACAGGCCTATGCCGAATGCTCATTCTAGGCTTACTAAAGTTTAGTTCACCAGGCCAAGATTATGCAGCCAAACTGGGGCAATCTATAGATATTTTCCATAGGCTGTCAGCTGGGCAGTGGCATAGGGAACTGGCGATATGCCTTGCCTAGAGCAGGGTCCCGACTCCTCGCTCTGGCATGATGCCCAGCACAGTACTCCTGCTCGTCTCTTCCACCATGCACTGCTGCCATCTCTACAGCATAACAGTCAATGGACAAAACCATCCCAATGCACAGTTGGTTCACACATACTGTCAGACTCATTTTGGATGTAACTTGTGGCACAGATTGTCTGTCAGAGCATTCAAAGAATAGAAGCAGCAAAGAAAATGAAATAGACCATAACAATGTAATGATGTGTCTAATTTTCTAATACTGAGTAGTTAAGCCACTAGATGACTGAAAAGAAGAGGAAATATGTTTGGAGTATTGTTACTTGTCTAACAGAAACAAATAAAAAGCAGCTTTTATTTATTATAGGCATATTTATCTGTTATGCCGTATGATAGCAATAGGGCTGTAGGTGTTGCAGGCAATGAGCCCAAATGCAAGATTAATGCTTCTGAGAGGAGCTTTGAGATGTGGAAATGCAAAAACAGCTTTGTGAGGATTCTGCAATATCAGAAAAAATTGGGTGGAGATACTTCTGAGTTCCTTTTCCATCTTCATAGATCAGTCCAAAATATGCAGGATTTCCTAATGTAAATTAATCTATAACCCTTCTCAGTATTTGGCAAGAGAGAATTGGGGATGCTTCTTCGGGATGCTGTAAAGTTTGGCTGTGTGTCGTGGACACAAATGCAATGACAACTTTAGCATAGTTAAGACAGATTGCTTTATGATAAATGTGAGATATCCATATTCAGCTGCACTGATGTTGGAAAGCAGGAATAAGAACTGTAATGTTAGCAGTGGAAGCTTGTTCATTAGAAATAAAGCCTGATAGAATTCACTAGGTTTGTCTTTATCTGAGTTGTGTATCAACCTGAGTGCACTGCATATAATAAACTTAATTAGGGAAGAGAAGTAAAAGGAGAAGACAGGCTGTCTCCTAACTCTAAAATTATCATATTCCTATCAATGTCTCCGTATGCTTGAGTAACCTGTAATTAGGGACAAAGGTTAACACATACTTTTATACGTTGAATAACCGGTTATGTACAGGGCATTATTTAAAGGTGAGCCTTGCTTTCCACAGCTGAGTGAGAGAGACTGAGAATTGACCAACTGTCTACCCTGATCAGTTCAGATGAGTGAACCAAGCAGCCCAGTATCAGGTATGTAATATCACAGAATGTTACCTCCATTGAGGAGGCAGTGCTTTCTCAGAATAAATCCTTGTGGGATTATGTCTTCAGCCCAGCAATTATGACTGCTGTTTTGCTCTGAGCTTGACAGGAGAAGCTTTTCTACATAAGGCTACTAATGAACTGCATCTCTTTTCAGTTGCATAGAAGAACTGAGATATGAGCCCTGCAGAAAGAGCATTTTCTTTCCTGCTTTACTGCTACATAAACTCCAGGTGGCATAATAGTACAGCAGAATAGTGCAAACACCCAATAAAATTTTCCACTTTTTCATAATTAAATCCTGCATTTTCCCTGCTCTTAAAAAATGCCAAAAGTGCTTGTTGCACAATGGGGGTGGGGGTGTCACATTGTTATCTAAGGAACCAGTAAACGACCATGAATAGAGAGTGACAAACATGTGACAAATATGTCATGTAGAAAACTCAGGATGCCCTTCCTTCTCAGCCCCTCACTGCCAGTGGGCAGTTTGGCAAGTTGTTCCTATCCTCCCTTTCCTCAACCTCCACAAAGGTTTTTCCATTGTACGCAGGCCTCCTTCTCCCAGCAACAGTACTGATGGACTAGTAGGGAACCAAATTCCACTTTCCAACCTTGCCGTTACCCCCCACCTCCAGATGTGAGCAGTGGCATTGGGGGCATTAGTTCTGTCTCTTTGCAGTGAGGATGGAGAGAGCAGCTGCTTCTGTGTCTCCTCTATGCTGAAGATGTATAAATGATTAGTATTCTTTCCAATTGGCCTATTCATGAGTCTGTCCCCCGGCTTTTCTAGCACCAAATGCCCCACCAGAGTGATCAGCATTCTTAACAAGATGCAAGTGCCATCACAAAGTTCAGAAAGCTGGACATTGAAAGAGAAACTGAAACAATATTGTTAAACAAATCTAACTTATGCATATAGTTGTACGCCAAATTTCATAGGGTTACATTTCCTTTTCAACGTAAATGGAGAGGAATTAATGAAAGCTATTTCAATGTTTCTTTGAATTTCTAATTCTTAAAATGTATCTGAGGCAAGACAATACTACTCTGGTTAGCTGGTTTTAGGCAGTTATGAAAGACAATGTAGAAGATAATTTTTAATTGTACCACTGAAATAGCTCTTCCTCCAAAATACACTGGGTGGTGGGTTATTCAGGATTAGAAGAAGAAGAAGAAGCCTTCTGCTATACCTCAAATAAACAGTATAACTTAACGTGCTCCGGGGCTGATATATTCAAAGAAACAATAGCTGATGATGAGAGCAACAGGCCTATTATGCCTTGGCACATCCCGGCATTAAAACAGAGCCAGACTAAGCCTAACCTGGGAGTTCCATGATCCAAATCTCCCAACATTTTTGTCTTTAATTAAAATCAGTCACTGAGGGAGGCAATTTGGATCAGGCTTGGCACAGGTGAAGATTAACCTTTTCCTGTCCTCACTCTGCAGTTTTCTCAATGTTGGTGCTTCTCCCAAGCTGTAATTAGCTATGAAGCTGAAAAACAGAGGAATAAAACAGGCAACTGCTTTTTAATTAAAGGAACTGGCACTGTTTTTAACCAAGGAAAGAAACCTCAGACTAGGGGCAGGAAAGTTGCAGTCCTGCTGGTACTTTCAAAATCTAACCCTCTAGACCCTAGCATGTCCAGCGTTTGGGGAAAATACAACATCTGCAAAAGCACAGACTCCTCACTCCTGCATTAGACAATGTCTTCACAGATCTCCCAGGTCACATCTGGCGTTATGCTCAGTCCAGGAAGGCTCACGTCTACAAAGTCAATGGCATGCTAAAAAGCAGTTGCTCCTCAATGCACATGAGTAATTATGTCACTGAATCATGACATGTATGGACAATTACTCTTGATTTTTAAGGAGCAACTGGCCATACCTGATCATCCTGTTCCTTCCTTTTGACAATAGAGAACCTGAACTTTTTAAGGTTGAATGAGATGAGACATGTATAACTAATATTTAGCATTCCTGTTCACCTGAAAGTGATACATCAGCACTGCAAGTTGGTTCCACATTTGATGGGCATTTCCCATTGCATCGGTATGCTCTGTCTTAAGGGTTTATAGTCCTGCAATTTTCTGGGGAGCAAAAAACAAAACAAACAGAACAATCCTGCTGAAGTATAAATCATAAATGTTTGTTCATAAGCAACCTGAACCCCATGCACACTTCTGCACATACAGTAGGGTCATTCCACGACCAGGTCCACGCTTGCATTTTATGCAGGAAACCTCTCTTGAATTCATGGTTGGAACAATTAACTATGTGCCAGGATGGCCCTGTTAAAACTGTGGAACCCCCGTTTGCAGCAACCTCTGAATATTAATGCTGTGGCCAACACACAGAGGATCACAACTGCCTTCAATACCCTACTTGTTACCTTCCAGTAAGAAACAGCATGGCCTAGAAATGTTAATTTAGTCATTACTTACAGGGTTATCAAGCAATTAGATTGACAAACCAACTCTTGCTATTTGAAACAACATTGTTTTATTTAATGTGCAATTCTATGTATGTTTACTTGGTTGCAGATCTCACTGTGGTCGATAGATCTTAAGTCTTTGGTAAGTTTGCAGACTGACACCTCTATCATTTGCATTGCTTTACCAGTGGAATGGATGCATTGATGAAAACATCTATGTTAATATAAATCTATAAAGACTGAATGAACCTTATTTGAAAACACCTCAAGCAAAGTTTGCTGGTGGGCTTACTGGTTTGCATGGCTGCCAGGGCATGACAAAGAACAGAACTGGGTAGTTGACTTGAGCTGCCCTTTAAATATCTTAAGAGTGCTACCACTCTAAGATATTTACCACTCAATGCCTTAGAGCGCTACCAGGCCAGTTGCAATGTGGGAAATTAAAAGATTGGCTAAATCCAGCCATTTTGTGCTGTTTACAATGGCAGGTCAAAAACAAGACGTGGGTAGATACAGGGAATCAGCACTGGGACCTAAAAAGATGTTAATGCCAGCCTTTCTTTGCAAGGAGTGAGCACCAGTGAACCCAGTGGGCTTCTGAGCAAACATGATGATGATCACACTGCAAAGTTTGATTTTAATTCCTTTAAAATAGGGCTGGAAAACTTTTGACACTCCAAAGATTTTGACCTACAGTTCCCATCTTCCCTCACAATTGGTTCTACTAGCTAAGCTTGATGGGAGTTGTAGGCCAAAAGACCCAGAAGGGCACAAGTTGCACACCCCTGCTTTAAAGAAAGAATGGCATATGACCTACTATAACAGCAACTTATTGCTTTTTATTCCAAAGTGGTTTGCTGTGTAAGGATAAAAACAGTATAATATAATAATGAACACACAAATAAGGCAGAAACCTGGTTCATATGCAACGAAGACAAACTGTGGCTTATTCAGAAAGGTACCAAGGTTTTAACCAATAAACAAAGCATGGGTTAACATTCTGGATGTTTTCCTCTCAGCAACATAAAGGTAGAACTCTGGTCATGCCATGTTGTGCTTAGCAAAGCAAAAGAGTAAGCAAGCACACTACCACAGTGGCTTATTCCAGCACTCTGTCAAGCAACCCATAGTTAACAAAACCGAGGTTGTTTATTGTGTACTAATTGAAGTCAGATTCTTAAAACACATAGTATTGTGTAATATTCATGGTCTATGTTGTTAGCTCTCTTTGTAGTATTGCCACAATAAAAATCTTAGAGGTCAAAATAGATTGGGTTTCTAGATATTTCTTGTGTTAAATTTCTGTGCTCATTTTGGAAGGCTACCTGTGGCTCATGAAGTTCAGTAAGTAATTAGTTGCCTCTGGCAGGTCCTTTGTTCTTTTCTCAGTGTGTGTGTTTGAGGAAGGAAAAAAACACTTGAAACTTGTTGGAATCACTTGTCCAGACAGCAAGAAAATAGCCTAACAGACTGCAATTCCATGCAGATGACAGGATTAAAATGAACGAAAGCACTATCATAATATGGCTGCGGAAAGCCTGACACTGTAAGTACAGCTTTAGACTTAGTGTGGGATCCTGGTCTGATCAGGAAGGCATACTGCAAGTTTTGTGCATGTGTTCCTTTTGGTTCACTTTAGATATGTTAATATATGCCTGTCCTGAAACTTCCTCTTTTTGTGTTGTTTGCCTTAATCCATTCAACCCTTTTGTTTTATTCTCAGGTGTCTCTAGCAAACTACCTACGTGATCCCCCACCCTCCTCTAAACTGTGTATGTAACCGTATGTTATAAAAGCATCTTTACAGTCTCCAACTTTGTGGCTTCTTCTGGGACTGCCTACATGTCACATACTTTCCCTGTATGTCTGAACAGACTGCCAATGTTCCTTTGATTGTACAGCCCCAGGAAACCCATACAGACTGTTTCCTGACACAGACACACCTGGAAATAAGCCCAATTGAACTCAGTGAGGCTTACATCTGAGTAAACATGCTCAGGATCACACCGCTGGTCACAGATATCAAAATATGCAGAAGAAGGCAGGCACAAAATATGCAACAGCCTTGCACAGATCACAGGTCTAAATAAATGTTCCCTCGACTCATTAAACCTGAATAGTCACCAAGACATTGAAGGTAAAACTGTGCTTCCATACAAGCTACAAAGAATTCAGGTACTTGGGCTCCCTTTCAAAGGGTGTTCAGGCTCACAGCCCATAGCTATTGCAGTGTGATTAGATCTTTCTAGCTAGTCAGAGTCACAGTTCCTCTTTATCATTAGCTTAGCTTTCTTCCATCCCCAGATCTGTTGTTTGTTCCCATGCATTAAAGCAACCACAGCTGTTGCAAGAAGAATTATCTGTTATTAAGCAATTGCCTTCCTAGGATTTGCTGTCTTTCAAAACTGGCTTTGGATTCGTTAAGGACATAACAAAAGCAGCCTTCAAGCTGAATCAGAAGAATTCTCAACACTGACCTGTAGTGGATTTTGAAGAATATAGTTCTCCAGAGCATCAAGCAAAGGTCCTTACCACCCTTTCACCTGTACCTGGAATAAATAACAAAGGTAAAATCCAGCCTTGCTGGATCAGACCATTCTTTCCAACATCCTGTTTCCCACAGTACCCAACTAGATGTTTTTGGGAAGCCCACAAGCAGGACATGAAGGCAATTGTTCTCTTCCATTTTTATTCCTCAGAGACAGAGCACTACAGCTGGTATATAGAAATCATGACTAGGGGGCACTGCAAGTTTTATCTTTCATAATGTTATCTAGTTCCTCCTTTAAAGCCAAGTTGATGGCCATCACCACAACTTGTAGCAGTGAATTTTGATAAAGTATGACCTGTCACTGAACAGGCAAAGCCCTCTCAAAGACTGAGCTTAGCAGACACCCAACCACTTTCTAAGATCAGCTTAACTGCTATCAATTGACAATTTAAATGTGCATACTTTAAAAAGGAATGCAAATAAACAGTGGCCATTGTTTCCCCTATTTGGAGGATGTATCAACTGAAACATTACGGTGCTGGCACAGAAGCGCCACTGCACAAGATCGCTCTGTTCACTGGTATGAGGCAGTATTCTGTGCATACAGTCCAACTATGTGCATAAAGCTTCCCTATGTTTCCAGGGTGGAACTGGTGATTGCAGAACTTCAGATCGAAGACCCAGTCTGTAGTCTTCAACCCTTCCAACCCATAGTGGCATAGTTTCCACATAGTGAGCTTGCCGCTGTCTTTCTTGACAGTTCCCTGTGCTTTCACAGTGATCTGACTGACATGACATTCACATGCTATGTGAATAATACAACACTATATTATAAAATAACATTCACATCACCGTATCTCTATGCAAAAGAAGCTGCATGCCATAAATTTCTGCTTGTCAGGAAGTTGCAAGAAGGTCAAGGCCCCTGCCAGGCACTACCTACCCCATGCGTGTGCATGCACAAATACTCTAGCCCCTGAGGTCACAATCTGTAAGCTTATATTGGATTTTTTAAAAGCTATTAGGTCTTCAATCCTAAACCTACTTTCATGGAAATGCATACCACTGAACTTATTTACTTACTTCTTCTGAATAGACATGTATAGGGTTGCATTGTAGGCTTTGAATGACAGACTGCCTTCCCCCAAACCTCTTTGATCGCTTAGAATATTCTCTTAAGGCATTGCTCCATGTACCTGTACAGTGGTACCTTGGCTCACGAACTTAATCCGTTCCAAGACTCTGGTCGTGACCCAAATTGGTCATGAGCCAAGTTAAATTTCTCCATAAGGTTCAATGTAAATAAGGTTAATCCATTTTGTAACCATTTTTTAAATCAGAAAAATGAGAAGCAAAGTGACAAAGAACAACAAAGATCGTGGCCATCTCCCCCTCCCCACCTCGAGCACAAATGCGGCCATCTCCCTGCCCCCCCAGCACGACCGAGATTGCGCCTGTCATCCCTGCACACGCCCATCATCCTGGCATTCTGGGGGTGGGGAGAGAGATGGGCGCGATCGCGGGTGCACTGAGGGAGGGAGAGACGGGAGAGACTTGGGGAGTGGGGAGATGGCCGCAATTGTGCTGGTTGGGGGTGGGGGAGATGGCCAAAATTGCGCTCATCTTTCCTGCAGGAGCGCGCCCGTGATCACGCACATCTTCCCTGCACGAACGCAACTGTGATCGTGGCCATCTCCCACTTGGGGGGTGGGTGGGGAGATGGCTGCGATCTTGGTCGCCACCCAATGTGGAGTTTGCGACCCATGTCAAAATTGTCATGAAATTTTTGTTCGCAACCCGATTTGGTTGTGAACCAAGGCGTTCATGAGCTGAGGTACCACTATACTTTCAAAGAACAGGTATCCAGTAACCGGAGGCAGAGCCTTTTCTGTGGTAGTTCACCAACACAGCTGGGTCATCATGGGTAATTTAATTCATGATAAACTACAGTGTGTCGTTTGCTGGGTGTGGGTGGCTGCTGTTTTCATTATGCAGCCACCAATTGAGAAGATTGGGGGACATGCAATGTTGTGTAAACTCAGTCATCTAGATTATTTTGAGGGTTAAACAACCATCCCATAACTTTTGATTATTAGTAGGTTCTGTGAAGGTTGTTAAATCCTTGGGTAACTCATGATGGCTAGATTTGCACAACATAACACAACCTTATATCACTCCAAAAGGTGGCTTAAGAGCTGGCTTATTCTGGAGTACTCTGCCCAGAAACATAACATTTTTCTATTATTCAAGAGCCAGGAGAAGGCTGTCTTCTTTCTATAATCTTTTGAGCCTGGGCTGTTGATTTTGTCTTGCCTGTTGCATTTTGTTAATGGTTTGATGTTATTTATACTAAGCATTTTTAACATTTTGATTCTGAGTTGCATTTCATAAAAAGCTAGGATTTAACTGTTTACTATAATTGATTTAATTAAAACAATTATATTTAATTACAATACAAATATGTGTGAGAAGAGTTTTTAATTAAATGTAACATTTAATGATGTTATTGCATAGACACAGTAGTCTGTTCTCACAGTTCTCAAAGCTCTTTAATGATGCAGTTCTAGTCACTAGCAAGGAAGGCTGCAACTTACTTGAAAGTAAGTAATATTAAGCTCAGCAGGGTGAAAAAAGCATTCATTTCTGTATGATTCTTTCAGAAGCTTATCTTTTACTTATTTTCAACTCATTTGGGCATATTGGTAAAACATCTCTTTAGGATGAAATCCCAGGTTCCCAGGAACACTGCATTTTTTCCAGTTTTCCCTATCAAAATTAGAAAATTCTATTTCTCTGCCTCTCCATTCCATCTACCTGTTTTTTGTGATTGCACAAATGATCTCTGATGACCTCAGAGAAATCAAGAAGGGCACATTCTGTTGTGCAAAGAGGAGAGCAGCCAGGATACAAATATCCCTCTGGTCTCTCTGTACCCAGCACTTTGTACCACACCTCCTCTAAACAGGCTCAGAGACCTGTCAGGTTGAGATCACATGGAAAGGAGGATGGAGAGGCTTGCCTCCACTGCTCCTTCCATCCTGCCAGTAGCAGCAGCAGCAACTTCTAAGCTTCCGCATTTGGATGCTTCTTTGTAAAGGGTTCTGGGGCTTCCTTCTTTTCTGTTGCATATTTGTGAGGGGGAGATTGGAATGATTTGCTTCTGTATTAAATTAACTGCAATTTATGGTTAGCTGAAATTTTAGTTTGCTCAAACAAGACATGATCAAACCATAGTTTAAACTAACTACAGTTCCCTGTTTGCTTGAAATGACAAAGAATAATTTATTTAAAATAGATGATAATTATATAGTATTCTGGAACTTTGTTATTAAAGGTGTTCCACCTTTTCCTAATTTTCAAACTTGCTTGAGTTTGAAACTAATGTCTTTCTTTCTATCCTATCAAGGATTCAAGGTAAATAACCACAGAGTTTGAAACTCATGCAGAATATTACACTAAACAACACAGTGTGGAATCCTACATATTTAAAAACAGTGATAAACAGATCAGTATTATTTACCATCCAAAACTTGTAGTAACAGTACCAGGGGGAAACAAAACATGAGGTGAAATGCACTCCTGAAGGAGCAAGCTTTTTCCTTGGTAAATTGGGGTGGGAGCAAAGGCAAGCAACTTGCTTACTGAATGCTCCCTCACCCCAGGAACTTAAGAGAACAAGGTAAATTATACCTGGTCCTGAGGAAGAAGTCCCAAGCTAGTCTATGATATTTTGCTGCTCCAGGATTACTATTAACTTATAGGGTTATCCTAGCACAAATATTAGCTTTCATCTTCTTTTCTCTAAACCACCCAGCAGGCTGGTAGCAGTGTTAAAATAAAAAACTGAAATAGGGGCAACATAACAGGTGCAAATAAACTCCAAGAAAATTAAACACAGCAGATGCCCCAGCTGTGCTCAGTTGTGTTTTATTATCTGCTACCTTTTAGGAACATTTTTTTTAATTACATATGATACACATTACCTGGCAGGGCTGTAGGATGCTCTAGAAAAGATACAGGAGGTGAATCTCACTTTGCAAGCCTGCTAAGTAATTTAAAGGGCAATTGTATGCATATTTAGATGGGAAAGTTTTACATTTCCTAGCATTCCCCAGCCAGCACTGATTTTCCCATACTTGACCCCTGTGTAGATATAGGAAGAAGTCTTTCTGAAGTCATTCCTGATGGTTCTTATAAACTTTATAATATAAAGGGATCACACACACAACTAATGGGGGGGGGGGGATAACTAATCTTTGTTTGTGCCTAGTGTTGTCCTAGAAACAAAAACATTTAGCTTCACTGACCCTAAAATTACAGTAATACTTTCTTTACCCATTATCAAGTAACATTTGGCTTAATGCCTGGCTAGAACTAATCTGCCCCAGAAGCTTTGGTTCTTATTCATAACAGGGAGATGGATGTTTAGTCTGAAGGTGTCTTTGCATTTTGTGGGGCTCACTTCTGTGTAAATTCTCTGGTGGCGCCCCATCTGTGGAATGCGCTCCCCAGAGAGGTCCGCCTGGCGCCGTCATTTGTTTTTTGGTGCCAGGTCAAGACCTTTTTATTCAAACAGTATTTTAATAATTTTTAATATTTAGTTTTAATTGTGCAGCCAGTGTGTTTCCAATTTTGAATTGTAATTGTCCTGTTTTATTTATTTATTTGTTGATGTGAGCCGTCTCAAGGCTATGTAGCAATGGGGATGGCATATAAAAACTTTAAATAATTAAAATAAATAAATCTTAATAGGATTGGGTTTTAAGGCTACAATCCTGTTCTTGTATGTTTATTACATTACATTCATACCCTGCCTTTCTTCCTCTTGCAAGGAGCTCAGGGTAGCATACAAGGCTCTCCTCTCCATTTTATCCTCAGAACAATCTTGTAAGGTAGGCTAAACTTGAGAGTCCAAGACTTGGTCAAGTCACCCATGAGCTTCATGGCTGAGTGCACACTAGAACACAGGTCTCCTAAGTCCCAGTTCAACAATCTAACCAATGAATTCAGCGCACCTTACTTCGGTTTAAACAGACTTAGCATAAGCCTGACGAACGGTTCTCTGAGCAGGTTCAGGAGCTTTTTCTTTTAAAAAGTGCTTCACCTATTAGGACAGGGAAAGCGGACCCCGGGGCTGTGCACTTCCACAAAATAAGCCGACTCCGCTTTCCATTGAAGGATTTTTTTTGGGCAGGGAAAAAGCACAGTAGGCAATTTTCGTGCTCGTACCACGACAGCAGCTCGTCGCCTGCCTTCCCTAGGGAGAGCAGCAGAAGTTACAAACATCTGGGATCGGCAACGCCAGAACCAAAGTGCTGGAGCTTCCGTTTCCCGCCCGGATCGTGTTTTGGGGAGCACTCCTGCGCGGCTGCGAGGTTGCCATGGCGCAGGCGCGGTGATTGACAGCAGGCGGGAAGGGAGCGCGCGATGGAGGAAGAGGAGGCGGTGAGGCTGGGGCGCAGGCGGTGTCTTTCGTGGTTGAGACAGGCAGCTTTGAAGGCGGAGTGGGAGTGAGGTGGAATATAAGGAAGGGCAGAGGAAGAATTAGCACAGAGAGTGGTGGGCAACCTGTGACCCTCCAAATGTTTTGGCCTATAACTCTGGGCATAGCCAGTGATGACGGATCATGGGAATTCTAGGTTGAAATATCTGGGGAAGGCATAAGAGAAACGTCTCGGTTAATGGGCAGTATAGAAATTAAATCAATCAATAAATGGACAGTGAGCCTGTTTGTATCGGGGTCTGCTTTAGGCTTCCCATCTTCTTTCATGGTAGGCCTCTAATGTATCAAAAAGTTGTATCATAGGTAGAAATTCATCTGGTTAACTCTTATTTTTCCCTCCACCATGTTATGAAAAGCTACATTTGCTGAATGTTATGCCCACTTTGCAGCTGTTAAAAACTGAGGTATCCATGGGAGGAAGAGTTAGGGCTTGAGAAGTGTTAGTGTAGTGGAGAGAAGAAACCACATGTTCATGTTCATAATTTGATTTTATTTTTAGAGAGACTACAATGAACCTTGTGTGGAATGTTCTGTTGTCAGCTGGGGTATTACAGAAGAAGGCAAATTTTACTGCAGATCTTGCCACACTGTTATAGAAGTAAGCATTAATCCTGCTGTCCTTTCTTTTTTCTATTCCCATATTTCTCTCAGTTTTAAGTGTAAGCCTTTCTTTCAGGGGTTGGGTGGCCCTCCACAAGTTGCTGATGACCAGTTTCTATCAAGCCCAACCCTTACAGTTAGTGGTAATAGGTGGTAGGCATTCTAACTCAACAAGGGCCAAAGATTTTGTGTTCCTGCTCTAGTTAAAGATGAAGTAACTCAATATGATATACACCTTTCTTAACTATTGGATTGCAGTTAGTGACATGGAACAATTAGTAGCCCTGGGTATGTATTAACATGGGAAAAATTCATCCTGGTATTTCAGGAACTCAGAAGAGCATTGTAATGCATCTTAGAGATTATCATCCAAATGTAACTCTGTGTCTATGTCAGCTCTATACATAGAGGCCTGAAAAAAATACCTGGGGAAAAAACCCTCTGTTGCTTAACTGGTGCATATATAAAGAGTTGTTTGGCTTTTTTGTTTTGTTAACCTTATATGTTTTGAAAATATCTTACAGAGGACTAGAGAAGTTTTAACTGGCGATGTTACTTCAAATGCTAGGGCACAGTCTATCTCTCGAGGACTGAAAAAAAAGAATAAACTTGGTAAGTTTTCTTTTTGCCAGTCGGTTTTAAAAACATGGAATAGTCTCACCATATGAATCTGGAGCACAACAATATTACAAGGTAGCCTTAATCAATATGCTATGATCATTAGTGTTAATTTTTTTAAGGAGATAACTGCAAAGTCTATAGGTTATGGGCATTGAAGCTCTGAAAATCCCAGCTTTAGGATTCAGAGCAGAGTTTCTTGTCCTAATGGCTTCAGGGAGATGCTGGAAATTAGAATGGCAAGTAAAATTAAGCATTTCTGAAGCATATATAAATTAGGTCATGTTTGTTATTATTTTTATGATTTGCAATCTAATCTTTTCAAGAGCTGACCAACTTTTCAAAATTGAGGAAAATACTTTCAAAGTATAGTGCTTTTGATCAATGCATCAGGATGGCTTTTTGCTACTGATGAAAGTATAAATAAATCATTTGAATGTGTGCTTATTTAATGTGTAACCTTTCTATCAAGAAGAATTGCATTGAGGGCAGCACCTAGAAATGGCATTCAATGTTCTTTCCATAAATTTATGAAGAATTATTGGTGTATTGGGTAAAAAATAGGTAGTATCTGGGTTGCAGATGAGTTCTGTTTTTGAGAATGTTCTTAAGTTGAATTTTATTTATTTATTTATTTAAACCATTTTTATGCTGCCCCATTTGCAAAAAGCCTCAGGGCGGCTTACAACAATAATAAACATAAATAAACATTTTATACAATTAGAGTTAAAAAACCAGAAACATCTCAGCATGTGCATAAAAATCCCATAAATACAATTCATAAATTAACAATTAAAATAACTTTTAAATAAAAATGTCTTGCCCTGGCGCCAAAAAACAAATAACGACGGCGCCAGGCGGACCTCTCTGGGGAGCGCATTCCATAGGTGGGGCACCACCGCAGAGAAGGCCCTCCTCCAGGTACTCACCCTCCTAATATCTTTCATGGAGGGTTCCTGGAGAAGGGCCTCTGCTGCCGATCTCAAGGGGCAGGAGGGCATATCTGGACGTATGTAAGTCAGATCACATGAGTAAGCCAAACATTTGTCTTATTATATATGTATATTTTACATTTCTATTCATATAAAACACTTAAGAAAAACTTCCATATTTACTAAAACATCTTAAACACAATATAGAATGTAATAATGATGATAATACAGTTACAATAAAGTAATTACAGATATTGAGGGGAGAGAGAATCTATGTTTGTGTAGGTATACAATATTGAAAAAGTTGTCATAACTTGCTTGGCTTAATGTGTGTTTGAGTTCATTATCTGTCCATCTTTAATTTTAATGTAAGTCCCATAAAGCCCCATAGAAAATAATGTGAATCTTTAAAAGTGATTTACCAGTTCCTCATTATCTTCTGAAGTTCTCTGACAATATAGCCCGTTGCCTGCTTATTTCATCCAAAATTCTTCATTCCATGCCATATTTGTCTCAATAGGTCCATGTACAGCAGCAGAGCTGGCTGACTTTTTGTTGAGCTTCCTGTTTCAGGTCCTGATGGAGCACATAAGCATGTTGTCTGAGGTGTTGCAGAGCAAGCTGAAAACATTTGGCCTAAGGAAATGGTGGGGGGGGGGTTCTGTGACTATCTCTAGGGAACTACATAGCCACTGAGAGATGTGTCACCAAACTCATTACATAGTTCCCTACAGATAGCCATGAATATATCTAGAGAAAAGCTGTGACATCTCTAAGGAATGGTATGATGGGTTTTTCTCAGTGTCCACGTAGTTCCCTAGAGATATTCATGACTTTTTCCTGGAGACATTCATATAGAGTTTATGGCAGTCTGTGCATTCATAAATATGAGTTGTTCATAACTTGAATATTTGTAACCTGGGGATTACCTTATGCAAATTAGTTCTGGCATCTCCAGATTAAGGGTGAATTCTATGCATATTGAGAAAGGGGAAAATCCTACACCTCCAAGTATTCCTGAGACAGTCATACTAGCTGGGAAATGCTAGGAGTTGTAGGTCTCTTCTCTTTCTAAACAGGCAAAGGATTATACCCTAACTTAGAGTTCAGGGCTACCTTTTGGATCAGAATAGGTTTCTTCACTCTTCTTCACAGAAAGATTTGAAGGAAGATATTCCTACCCTAGTTAATCACTTTCCACCTATGGCACTTTTTAGATACAAGGTGCTTTGAATCATTTGTTTTCCCTTTAAAATAATTTAAATAGGTTTCATTGAAACTTACCTAAACCTGTTCAGTAAATTTAAAGGTAAAACATCCTGCTTCTTCCCTGCCCAGTCTAAACCATTAATACTCATGTGAAATATTTAAGAACAGGAGCAAAAGGGATTGTCTCAACAGCACACACATTCATGCTGTAATAACATTTTTGTTCATTTCAATGAGTGTATTTTCATAGTATCATCATGGTATTATCAAAATAGCAAGCAAGTGTTGAGGGGAGCCCTGGTGACTGGGCTGTTTGGAAGGAGTCTTCATACTGCTCTGAGGGCAGCTTTTACATCTGGATGGCTAAAAGCTGCCCACCCCTTGCATAAGTAGTTTCAGGGAGGTAATTTAAAAGGAGGTAATTTAATAACCATTTCTTGCTTCTGTCTGGAAGCTCACATCTGATAATTTGAGCAAAATAACTTTCCAAAGGTGGTAAGACTATCTTATTGGATAGAGCAGTTTGAACAACAAAAATGGTTTGCCTAACACATAACCAGTCTTTCATGTGTAATTAGGCAGATAGCACAGTACTGTGTTCAGTAGGACTTGCTCCTTTGTAAGTATGTTTAACCTAATTTTGGCATGGACACATATGAGCTGTTAATACTAACATTCAATTTTATTTCTTTTGGTTTTTTTTAGATAAAGGCTGGGAATGGTATGTCTGTGAGGGTTTTCAGTATATTCTCTGGAAGCAAGCTGAAGCATTGCAATCTTTAGGAGTTTCTTCACAGATGAAGGTACATTGACTTAATGAACATAGTGGCTTTGTTCAGACATCCAAGGGCAAGCTGGAGCAAACCTCTGGCTTGCACACTTCCACCTTCCTCTAGCAGAGACATTTGGAAACTTTCACTTCTGCTTTAGTTTTAATTTCAGCTTATTGCTATTATTGGTGGAGGTGGTGGTGGTGGTGGTATTACATTGCCTTTATATCTCACCTTTCTTCCTGTTGTGAGGAACCCAAGGCAGCTTACATAGCTCCATTTTATCTTCACAACAACATGAGGAAGATTGGGCCTAGAGTGAATGAGTGGCTCAAAGTCACCCCTTGAGTTTCATGATTGAGTGGGTACTAAATCCCAGATCTCCTGGATCCCTAGTCCAACACTCTAACCAACATGCTACATGTCTTCACTGAGACAAAACTGTGTTGCTTGGTTGAAACAAGCAGTTTCCAAACTATTGGCTATGAAACTGGAATCTTTTCAAGAAACCACATTTAAGATTCGGGGTTGGGACTCCTCACTGTACAGATGATACTCAGCTCTGTTTCTCTCATGCCAAAGAGGTTGTGAAAGTCACAGGGGCTGTGAGCCATTGTCTGGGTGCAGGTCTGCATGTGAGTGCAAAAACGGAGGTGCAGCTAGACAGAGCAAAGGGCTTGTTTGTCAGCAGAGCATTGTTTTGGAGCACAGCCTGTTCTGGTTGGGACAGTTCTCTTCTGAAGCACCAGGTCTGTAGTTTAGGAATCCTCTTGGATCCAATACTAGAGGATTGGGTAGTGGTCATAGTCTGGATGCCTCTGCCCCATTCTGGCTGGTGTGAAAGCTATCTTTCTAGGAAAGGCAGATCTGGCTGCAGTGATCAGTTTCAATTTAGATTACCATAATGGGTTTTATAGGGACTGTCTTGAAATGATGTTTGGAGAGCTGTGCATTTTCTTTTTAAGGTTGCAGTAAAAATATCTGACTATTATGTTGTGATGCTAATGCATACCATATTTACTGTCAGGAGAAACATTGTGTATTTAGGTTAGCATCGGGTGTATTACCTGAGTTGGCTAAATGGAGGTAAGGAGAAATCATACCTGCTTGCATATCTTGTTATATCAGAATGATTTGATACAATGTTGTGTATACCTATCTGTATGAATAACCTTGACTGGAAGCATCTCTGTCTCTAGGCCTTCATTGCATGGCAAAATTGTCATACTTTTTTTAATCGATATTTTTTTCACACTAAAGAAACAATATTAATGGTAGATTTATTCCAGACTGAACATTAAGAAAGTAGGATTATATAATGTGTAAAGCAGTAAAAGGTTTGTGACTGAACATCTATCAATTAACTCTAGTGGTTGAACACTTTCCAGCATACATGAATTCAGAAACTAGGGGCAGTATCCAGTTCTACCTGTGAACCCGTGGAACTTGCTACTAGCACAGTGGAACGTTAGTCTTGCATAAAGCAGCCTGAAGTGAGCCCAAATGCTTATTCTAGAACATGAGAGGAGGGAGGTTTGCCAGCTTGTCCTGTTATGGAAACTGACAGTTTGTTTCTAAAGTTGCTCTGGGAAGCACTAGCTTCCCACTGTGCCACTGTAATGGGAGAAACCCCCTCTCCAACCCACCATTGCCGGACCAAACTCATCCATTAACAAAGGTCAGTCCCTGCAGCCACTGGATTTAGCACCACAACTCATGCAAACACTACTTCCTGCAAAAGAATGTATTAAGATGGTAGAAAGAGGGAGAGGAAGTCTGGGCTACAGAAAAGAATTGAAAGGAACACCTGTGACCATATATCCCTATCAGATCACTCAGGTCATCAAAGGGAGGCCTTCCTTCGCGACTCCCCTCCCCAGGAGGTGAGGGGGGAATCAGTGAGGAAAAGGGCCTTCTCTGTCATCACATCGCACCTTTGAAATTCCCTTCCAAGGGAGTTGTGACTGCCACCCACTTTATCTTGCTTTTGACACCAAGCTAAGACTTTATTTAGTATCTGCTTTTAGAGTGGACTATTGGTTTGTTGCTGGTTTATTGTTTTATTGTTCTATTGGTTGCTGTTTTATTGGTTACATTGTGTTTACTTACTTCTGTTCTATTTATATGGTTGTATTTCTATTTTATTTTAATCCTATTATGTTTTATGATTCTGGTTGCTACTGTTATATATTTTTATTTGTATCTTTATATTGCACTGTGAGTCTTCCAGAGAGCCTCTGGCTATGGGGCAGCAGACAAATGCAATCAACCAATCAATCAGAGAGGGAGGAAAGGGCAAGTGGATAGCAGCAATAATACAAAATATTGAAATTAGTTAATGCCCTGATTCCACACATCTGAACTCCTTGCTACACCACAGGAAGAAAACTATACAGCTATTCCTGCTCTTATGAGTCTCCTAGCGCTGGTCTCCCTTGCTATGGAGACTTTGGCAGATGGTCAGAGAGTGACACCTTTCACAAGATCAGTATCCATCTGAAGGCAAAGACTCTCCCAAGTCAGGGGTTTTTCAGCCCCATTGTCCTGGCAATAGAGTGATACCAGCTAACCATTCCAGCCAGCCCTCCCCAGCTGCTAGCAGTTCTTATCATTGCTGTCCAAGGTAATGGCTCTAACCAGATATCCTTGGGCCTGTCTTCTGTGATAAGCCTAGGAGAGCAAGTCTTTCCCTCACCCTTTGCAATTGGAGTGTCTCCTAAGCCAATTAACTTGTACTGAACTCCTCTGTAGCTCCTAATGTCTTTGCTTACAGCCACAGTTAGCAGAGGTGCACAGGTAGTGTGGGGTATTTCAGTTCCTAAAGTGTGTCTGCAATATATGTAAAAACCTGGCTGAATATTTGTTTTTTTTTTTTTTATCAGGATGGTGTTCTGGCTAACTTTTGGAGACGATACCTTCAGAAGAGCAAGCAGGCTTATTGTGACAAGCCTTTTAGTGATGCTACGTACAGTACTTCACCAGTAAGTATAAAGTTCAGAACTGATGAATACTTATCTTTTCTATGTTGATATGGTGAAAAATATGCATGCACCAGATCAATAAATGAGTATTCACATGACCAAGGTATGGCAGTGCTTGAATCTCATATTTATCCTATGAAACTCAACTCCTTACAAAAAATAAAATATTTCCAAAGCAGTAGCCTTGTTAGTCTGTTGCAGCCAAAACAACAGTGACTTGTTGCACTATAACACAATTAGTTACCTTTTAGGGTGGAATAGAAGTCTTTGTTTATGCAAGAATCCAACTCTTTGGTGAGAAGTAGAGCCATCAGCAATAGTGGAGTATGCTTAGTATTTTTAATTGTTTGTTTCAGATTAATGTTGATTATAAATATTCTGCAATTTTAGCTATCTGGGGCATCAAATCCAACAGATGGAGCTGAATTTTTCTATTTTTCAGAAATCGTATTCTAAAAATGCCAGCAAAAAACTTAGTGGCTTGGCTAAGGTAACATTTTATAACCCTTTACAGAGTGTACAGTTTTCCCTTATAAGTTCTATTTTAGTCCAATACTGGCTTAGTTTGAACCCAGATACTCCTCTGAATTATCTTAACCTAACTTGGAGCAGGTGGATAGCGTATTCATACTCATGTTAGACCAGTCACAGTGAGAAGAGATGGTAAGAGAGCTCTAGAAGGGTGCGCATGATCTTGTGATCACTATCCGAACCAGTCCATTGATTTATCCCAAGATTTTTGAAGATGGTAGTAACTGCATGAAAATATTGAGTTAAGGTTTAGTGTCTCAAGAAAATTGTGACTCTGCACTTATCAAATTGGTTGTGAATCTGTTGGTATGAAAGAAGTTGTTTTACCTGCAGATGATTCCGTGGTGGATTATGTTTGATATTGTGCTCCTTTTAAATGAAATTTCTCCCACAAATCCAGCCTATCTTCATGCAAGAGGCATAATCCTTAAAGATTGATATTGTTAGGCATTTTTTCTTGAGTTGTACAAGTTAACCAAATGTTTTTCTGATAAAGATTGTTTTAACAGAGTTTTAAAAAGTTTAAATGTAACATTTTGAATGAAAGCTCTGTAATTGGAGTCTGACACTACTTTTTAATTTTAGAAACAGCTACAGAGTACAGATACTGAAGAGGAGCCAGATTTTATTAAACTTCTTGACTTGGTTTCCTCTGCAACTGATACAGATTTGTTGTCTGAATCTAGCATTGGAGGAATTTCATCTAGCAAAATATCTGGTAAGAATAAATATACCTTGGGCAGAGTTTTTATATAGTTACTTTAGATATGCAAACACATGGTTTGTTTGTTCTAGTTAAACACCTAGAATATTTGACTAATGTATATATTGATCCCAAAAAATTGCCTATATTCATAATCATTAAAAAAGAAATTGTAGCCACAATGAAAATTCCTAAACATGATAATATTGACCTCTTTTGAATATAACACCAATTCATAGATTGACAGTGCCTGCTTGCCACATTCCAAGCACGCCAGGAACATTCAATTTCTGAGTTGTTCGTTGTGACATCCAAACCTGACATATTCTGAGTCGTGCAAGATTAAGCAACTAAAAAATGTGGGCTTTAACCCCCCCCCCCCCCACACACACACATATTTTTAAAATTCAACAGCACAGGTTCAAACTGGGTTGTTTTGCCTTCAACAGCTCAGTGTGGCATTTGGATGTCATGAGTGACAACCTTGGAACTGGTGTGTACCTGTGTGGGTGTTCCTGGGTTTCAGAAAAGAGATGAAAAGTGGAAGTGGTAGGTGAGAAACAGTGCACTTGCTTATTTGTGCTCAGTCTCAGTAATGCATGGGTTAAAACATAAGATACTGCACTGAAATGTACCCTAGGATAAAGCAAGACTGTTCAAGTCATGAGGTTAAAGAAGGTGGAGAATTTGGACTGAAGAAGGTTCATGTGGTTGGAAGGATGTAGGAGACTGGGCATGGACAAGCATACAGAGATTTATAGAATATTTTGTAAAGGTTGGAGTGGGGATCCAATTACCTCTGTGTGAGTAATGTGGATTTTACAGGGGCAATTTGGATGCATGATGGCATCTGGAGATGTGATCTGCTACAGATTTTTGTGGAGCTAGTAGAATGTATGCCTTTCTTAATAAGGATCCTTTAGAATTCATTGTTATGAATTCGGTTCTTCTGACTGGAAATGTATAATTCCTCAAATGGATTAACAAGTGGTAGTTGATCAGGCATAAATGTGGAAACACCTGTTGCATACCTATTCTTTATTATGCAAGGCCTAACAGAACCTTGGGCAAAAGTCATTGTCACTGTGGGATCTCGAGAGCAACTCTCTGTATAAGAGGTTTATGCATGTGAACAGTAATGGGACAGAAATATGATTGCTATAACTTCAGAGCTGCATAGTTTAGCTTACTGCTAATGACTGAAAAAATGGGAACTTCAAATCTGCTTCTGTAACAATTGCTTATTATAGGATGTTTGGGGTTTGTAGATGTTTATCTGTTCTGACTATCATGTCATTGTTCTCCAACTTGGCAGGTTGAAACCCTCCATTTGGTGCAGTATATAGACACTGTTTGGGAAGCCTATTAAAATTGTAGGTTGTTATGACATGTCTTAAATTGTATGTTGTGTTAGGTTTAATGCTGACTTTCTAATATGCCCTGCATAATCTAGAACAAATAAAATGAAAAGCTGCTGTATTTAACATGATGGTTACGAATAGAACACAAGGATTATTGTAAATCTGGCTGAATGTGGAGTTAGGAATAGAGTTTCTATCATCAGTGCTCTTGAGACACAGCCCATACATGAAAAAGGCAAAACCGATGACTGAAAGGATTAAGTGAGGTTCATACTTTTTGTTCTGTGACTCACATTTATACAGTCATCATTCAAAGGTGCTCCTGTATTTCCTTCTAAGCTTTTCAAAGCCACGTACTGAAGGGTGGTTTTTGAGTAACAACTTTCATTTGCTTTGTTTAACACCAGTAAAGGCAAAGTAATACTAAATTTGGTGGAATGGCTAATGTCAATAATTGGAACATATGTGTCCCCACATTCTTGTAGGAAATATATTTTGGGAAAGCAGTCCAACACAATGCATCAGGAGTGCATAAGGAGTTTATAAAGTGCTTGCTAAGTCAATACAAAGTTTTCTGCATGCAGGCTAGGGTTGATGTAACATCCTTTTTGCTTTTTTAAAGTTATTCACGCTGTAGCTTGAATTAATTGCCTCAAAAACAAAACAGCCAAAGAAGTTTATTGATTAGAATTCTGGCATGGGACTGAGGAGATCTAAGGGTAAGCCATAAAGTGCCCTAGATCAGTGATTTTCAAGCACTAGTATGGGGTCTAGTGCCAGTCATAGGAGACTTCCTGCCGGTCCACAGCAGGGCCGCATCCAACTCACCGCAGACTGGTGCAGGGGCTGGCTGTGCTCCACTGCCTCTTCCTCAGTTGGCACTGCGTTCACAAGGAGTGCGCTGGTGCCTCCAGGGAGGGGAGAGATAACTCAGTGTGTAGCCACGCTGCACTGACTTCACGAATGGAGCCAACTGGAGCTGGGGGTCAGTCTGGATGGCTCAGGAGGCCCGTTCTGACTCGCTCTGTTTCTATGATTTCGGTATCTTGTTCTTTTGTTGACACTGTTGCTCACTTTCTGGTTCTTTTGGAAATTTTTCATTTTTCTGGAACTGTGTTTGGAAACTAATGCACAGAATACTGCATTATGTGTATGGTGGTTTTTGTTTCTGCCTTGGCAGTCCCTGAGGAGGTTTTCCTGGTTGTGCTGGTCCCCAGCTGTGGAAAGGTTGAAAACCACTGCCTTAGATGATCTTGAGCCAGTTATTGTCTTTCAGTTCACCCTATCAGCCTGCTGTGAGAAGAAAATAGGGGTGTAACAGGGTGTAATCTTCCTGGTACTCTTTGCGGGGAAGGACAGGATATCAGGAGTAATAAACAATGATCCTCAAAAGAGCTTAGAATAATAACTGTCAAAAAATAACCTTTTGTTCCTCAGCACTTCATATTGACAAATATACTGTATATGTTTAATAATGTGTGTGAAAAGTTTAGGCATTATGATAATGAAAGATTGTTTGGAGCTGTATAAAATATGTTCATATTTGTGCAGGCTCTTTACAGAATATTGGTCTCACCTGCTCAATTTGCAGCATAAATTCTGAATCCCTAATGAGTAATACCTGTTGATTTACAATGTTTCTTTTAATGGTATGGCTGCAGAAAAAAAAAGTTGCTGCTTTCTCCCACCATTCTTGTGGTTGCATGATTTTATTTCACTGATTAAACCTTTTTTACATAACTTTTATACTTTTTTTATGTTGTGGGGTTTTTCCTGCTATTTGAGTAAAAAATCTTAAATTCTTCCTATGTGGTCCACATGGTAAATTATTTTTAACCTAACATAAGTTTAACTTGTATGGAAAGTTGTACTTTAAGAAGACCTACTTATGCTTAATACTTCATTTTAATCTGTAAAGATTACATCAGTTTCTTTGCTATCCTCCTGGCTATGCTGAGAAGTGAAATCTTTTGTAGAGGTGTAGTCTGTTGATATACTCGCACACACCTTTTGAGCCAGCTCTAATTTGTGGTTTCAGCAGTATTATTCATTCTTTCGTTCTGTATTTCTCATCTGTGTAGCTGGGGAAATGTTTGTGTTGGTGCAATGAGATTAGCTAACAAGATTTGAAAGTAAAGACCCCAATTTCTTGTTTTCGTTTACATTACTGAAAAGGTAACCAAAACGATCAAGAGGGTTGAACAACTCCACTTTGAGGAAAGATGATGGTGTTGGAGCTGTTTAGAAAAAAGAAGAGTGCAGGAGACCTGACAGAATATAGAAAAATTAAGAGTGTATAAAATAAGAGATGTGGAGAAAGTGGAAAGGGAAATGTTTTTCTTCCTTTCTCTTAAGAACTTAAGAGCCATGCTGGATCAGACCAGCCAGCTGTCTAGTCCAGTGTTCTATCACACTGTGGCAAACCAGCTTTCCACAGGTTCCTACAAGCAGAATATGAGTACAGTAGCACCCTTCTGCCTAAATTCCTGAGCAACTAATGTAGATAGCTGATACTGGAGGTAGCATGTAGCCATCAGGACTAGCAGCCATTGATAGATTTCTCCTCCATGAATTTGTCCAGTAACCTTTTCAAGTTTTCCAAATTCATGGACATCACTGCATCTCATGGAAGTGAATTCTATATTTTAACAGTGCACTGTGCAAAGAAGTATTTCCTTTTGTATGTCCTGAATGACCTCAGTTTCTAGTATTATGGGAGAGGGAAAATGTGTCTTCCTATCTACCTTAGCCACACCATGCATAATTACATGCAACTTTAGCCTGTCTCCCCTTAGCTGCTTTTTTCTCTAAGTTAAATGGTCTCAACCAATGTAACCTTTCATCATAGGGGAGTTGCTCCAACCCATTGATCATTTTAGTTCTTTTCTGTGCTTTTTCAACTGTGCAATATCCTTTTTAGATGTAGTAAGCAGAACTGTATGTGATATTCTATGTTTAGTCACCTTAGTTTTGTATAAGAGCAGTATGATATTGGCTGTTGTATATTCAGTTCCTTTCCTGGGTATGCTAAACATGGATTTTGCTGTTTTCACTGCAGTATTGCATTGTGTTGACATTTTCATTGAGTTCTCCTCCTCAAACCCAAGATGCCTTTCTTGGTCAGTCACCTCTAGCTCAGATCCCAATCAGCTTATATTTGAGGTTGGATGGTACTGGTGGTGGTGGTGGTGGTGGTGGTTTTGCCCTAGCATGCATTACTTTAGACATGCTTATTTTGAACTCTATTTGCCATTTTGATGCCAATTTTCCCAGCTTGAAGAGTTCCTTTTGGATTGCCTCACAATCCCTTTTGGTTCTAACCACCCTAAATATTTGGGTGTCATCAGCAAACTCATCTATTTTACTGCTTGCTCCTAATTCCAGATCATATAAGAATCAATCGAAATGTATTGGTCCTAGTATAGACTCATGTGTGACTCCCACTGCTTATATCCCTCTGTTGGGAAAAATAGCTTTTATTTTCCCCCTGTACTTTAACCCAGCTTTTGTCAACCTTTTTACCTTGGAGGAACCCTTGAAATAAGTTTCATGTCTCAGGGAACCTCTGTATAAAAATCACTATAAATAATTATAAATATGCTATAACATCATCATCATCCCCTTGGTCCAGCCTGTGCACATGCATTCAGAAATACCACAATTTAATTTTTATTGTTATTTTATTACTGTGGCATACCACCCTGCCACCCTTCTCATAAATTGCTTTATAGATTAAGAGAGGAAAGGCTTTCTGCCCTGGTCTCTTCCCTCATGGGCAGGAATGCTCCCTGGGCCCCCTCCTACCTCCTAGGCAACAGGGGCAAGCAAAGGACTCCTCAGGCAATAGCTTGTAAATGCGAAAACACAATTTGATAGATCAATTTCTCCATGATCCCTTGCAGAATCCCCAGTGACCCTTTGCAAAGCCTTAGGGTTCCAAGGAACTCTGGTTGAGAAAGGCTTCTTTAACTAGTTACTGATCCATAAGAGAATTCCTCTTACTGCATAAATGTTAGGTTTACTCAGGAGTCTAAGGGACTTTGCCAAGGCCCAAATAAACAATATCAACCAAATAACCCCTGTCCATGTGTTTACTGACATTTTCAAATAATGCTATAATTTAGGGTCATCCCATGAAGCTGAATGGTAGAAAATTTAGGGAAGAGGAAGGAAATAATTCTTCACACACAGTTTTGTTAAATTATGGAATTTGCTAGAACTAGAGTGTAGTATGGCTTTAAAAGGAAGAAAATAATAAATTCATCGAAGATGATGTTGTCCATGAATACTAGTCATGATGTCTATATTCGCTCCAGTCTGTCACTGTATGCCAGCTGCTGAGGAACATGAGTGGTAAGGTACTATTGCATTCATGCCCCGCTCATGGGCTTCTCATAGGCATCTAAGTAGAAGGGCCTTTGATCTGATCCAGCATGGCTCTCCATACGTTCTTACGAATTTAAAGAGAATGCAGACTGACTTTATTGCCAAACTTGTTTCAATTGTTTTGCCTTGTTTCTTTCTCTGCTTATGGCAGGCTTTTCTCAAGGTATGTAACCTGCCACTTGGGACAAAATGTATTGTGCTGGAATGATTATGCAGGTGTTCTTTTTAAACATGATGTGCATATTGATTCAGGATAGTATCATCAGATAGCTTGTTTTACATTTCCTAAATTACTTCCATAGAAAAATCTGTCTGGTCTGGATCAGTGGATGGTAGCTCATACATAGGGAAAAGGAAGAAAGGAGACATGAGAATGTCAATGCCAATGACCCTGGCCTTCTGCTATTTGGCATTGCTCTGGCTGAGAGAATCAATAACATTATCAGATCTCTTAAGGTAAGAACGATGCCTAATGAAGCCTTTTGTTTTTAAGCCTACATTCCGTTTCCAATTTAAATAAAACTTTTTGTATGACTATATTATATAAGACTTAGCACATGTGAATAAGTAAATTTGCAGTATTTGTAGGCCGCGTTTTAGCAGAGAGCTGTTTGAAAGGTGGATTGCAAAGACGTAATTCATAAAAGCAGTATAACAGTATAATTTAATACCAAAAATTAAAAATAGATAAAGTATTAATCCTGAAGCACCCAATGGAATAAAGTTATTTCACTAGCCCTGGAAAAGAAATTGATGAAATGTACATACGGTTGTCCTAGAGAAGAACATTCTGCAGTGATACCTTAGAAGTCTTGAATCTTTTTAGACCTGGAACCCGCTTTTTGCCTAACCATGCATTTTAGAATCCATTTCTTAAGTTTTTTTCACTGATCTATATGGGTACAGTACTATTGGTATGTTTCACCAAATGTCAGGTTACAACCTTGCCATAGATCCCTGACTGAGTTGAAGTGGAATGTGTGGCTTGTAGCCTGTCGCTCCACTGGAACTAGTGTTGCTTTTGAAGTTTTCCCAGACTGCAATTTTCAGAAATGGGGGCAGAGTCTGAAATAAACTCACTCAGTTGGGAAATTGCAGAGCTGTTATAAACCAAGCTGAACTCCTGCTCTGAATTTCGGAATGGCTTCTAATGCTCAGTAGCAGCCTTTTCATCTGCCAGTTTTCTTTTCTTCCCTTTCCCCACTGTTTGTAAAGCAGAGGGAAATAGCAATGAAGGATAAACCTGAAACATGCATTCTGAGCACTTTCAGTGTACTCCCTTTTCTCAGTTGCTCTTTACTAATTGATACAGAAAAATTGTTGTTGTTGTTGTTGTTAGTTGTGAAGTTGTGTCCGACCCATTGTGACCCCATGGACAACATTCCTCCAGGCCTTCCTGTCCTCCACCATCTCCTGCAGTCCACTTAAGCTCACACCAACTGTTTCAGTGACTCCATCTAGCCACCTCATTCTCTGCCGTCCCCTTCTTCTTTTGCCATCTATCGTTCCCAGCATTAGGCTCTTCTCCAGGGAGTCCTTCCTTCTCATTAGGTGGCCAAAGTATTTGAGTTTCATCTTCAGTATCTGGCCTTCTAAAGAGCAGTCAGGATTGATCTCCTCTAGGACTGACCTGTTTGATTGCCTTGCGGTCCAAGGGACTCGCAGGAGTCTCCTCCAGCACCACAATTCAAAGGCCTCAATCGCTTTGCGCTCAGCCTTCCTTATGGTCCAGCTTTCACAGCCATACATTGCAACTGGGAAAACCATAGCCTTGACTATACGCACTTTTGTTGGCAGGGTGATGTCTCTGCTTTTTAGTATGCCGTCTAGATTTGCCATAGCTTTCCTCCCCAGGAGCAAGCATCTTTTAATTTCTTGGCTGCAGTCCCTGTCTGCAGTGATCTTGGAGCCCAGGAAAATAAAATCTGTCACTACCTCCATTTCTTCCCCATCTATTTGCCAGGAAGTGAGAGGACCAGATGCCATGATCTTAGTTTTCTTAATGTTGAGTTTCAAGCCAACTTTTGTGCTCTCCTCCTTCACCCGCATCAAGAGGCTCTTTAGTTCCTCTTCACTTTCTGCCATGAGAGTGGCATCATCTGCATATCTGAGGTTGTTGATATGTCTCCCAGCAATCTTAATTCCAACTGGTGATTCATCTAGCCCCGCCTTATGATGTGCTCTGCATATAAGTTAAATAGGCAGGGCGACAGTATACAGCCTTGCCAAACACCTTTCTCAATTTTGAACCAATCAGTGGTTCTGTGTCCAGTTCTCACTGTTGCTTCTTGACCCGCATATAGGTTTCTCAAGAGACAAATAAGATGGTCTGGTACTCCCATCTCTTTAAGAACTTGCCACAATTTGTTGTGATCCACACAATCAAAGGCTTTAGCATATTCAATGAAGCAGAAATAGATATATTTCTGGAACTCCTTAGTTTTCTCCATGATCCAGCGTATGTTGGCAATTTGATCTCTAGTTCCTCTCCCTCTTCGAAATCCTGCCTGTACTTCTGGTAGTTCTCGGTCCACATACTGCTGGAGCCTAGCTTGTAGGATTTTGAGCATCAATTTGCTAGCATGTGAAATGAGTGCAATGGTGTGGTAGTTTGAGCATTCTTTGGGATTGCCCTTCTTTGGGATTGGAATGTAAACTGACCTTTTCCAATCCTGTGGCCACTGTTGAGTTTTCCAAATTTGCTGGCATATTGAGTGTAGCACTTTAACTGCATCGTCTTTTAGGATTTTGAAGAGCTCAGCTGGAATGCTGTCGCCTCCACTAGCTTTGTTGTTGCTCAGACTTCCTAAGGCCCATGTGACTTCACATTCCAGGATGACTGGCTCGAGGTCAGTGACCACCCCATTGTGGTTGTCAGGGACATTAAGCTCTTTCTTGTATAGTTCTTCTGTGTAATCTTGCCACCTCTTCTTAATCTCTTCTGCCTCTGTTAGGTCCCTGCCATTTTGGTCCTTTATCATGCCCATCTTCTTTTATATTGTTATTTATTTTATATTGTTAATTTTATATTGTTATTTTTGTATTTTATTGTATTTTATTTGTGCTGTGAGCTGCCCCGAGGCTTCGGTAAGGGGCAGCATAGAAATGTTTTAATAAATAAATAAATAAAATAAATCTTTGCATGAAATGTTCCCTTCATATCTCCAATTTTCTTGAAGAGGTCTCTGCTCCTCCCTATTCTATTGTTTTTTTCTATTTCTTTGCACTGTTCATTTAAGAAGGCATTCTTATCTCTTCTAGCTGTTCTCTGGAATTCTGCATTCAATTGTTTGTATCTTTCTCTTTCTTCCTTGCCTTTTGCTTCCCTTCTTTCCTCAGCTATTTGTAAAGCTTCCTCAGACAGCCATTTTGCTTTCTTGCATTTCTTTTTCTTTGGGATGGTTTTAGTTGATACCTCTTGTACAATGTTGCAAACCTCCGTCCATAGTTCTTCAGGCACTCTGTCTATCAGATCTAATTCCTTAAATCTATTTGTCACCTCTATTGTATATTCATCAGGGATATGATTTAGGTCATACCTGACTGGCCTAGTGCTTTTCCCTACTTTCTTCAACTTAAGTCTAAATTTTGCAACCAGAAGCTCATGATCTGAGCCACAGTCAGCTCCTGGTCTAGTTTTTACTGACTGTATAGAGCTTCTCCATCTTTGGCTGCAGAGCACATAGTCAATCTGATTTCTGTGTTGACCGTCTGGTGATGTCCATGTGTAGAGTCGTCTCTTGGGTTGTTGGAAAAGAGTGATTGCTATGACCATCTTATTTTCTTGACAAAATTCTACCAGCTTGTGCCCTGCTTCATTTTGTACTCCAAGGCCAAACTTGCCTGTTATTCCGGTTATCTTTTGGCTTCCTACTTTAGCATTCCAATCCCCCATGATGATAAGGACATCATTTTTTGAAGTTAATTCTAGAAGGTGTTGTAGGCCTTCATAGAACTGGTCAACTTCAGCCTCTTCAGCACCAGTGGTTGGGGCATAGACTTGGACTATTGTGATGCTGAATGGTTTTCCTTGGATTCGAACTGAGATCATTCTGTCATTTTGGAGGTTGTATCCCAGTACTGCTTTTCCTACTCTTTTATTGACTATGAAGGCTACTCCATTTCTTCTGAGGGATTCTTGCCCGCAGTAGAATACCCGATGGTCATCTGGATTAAATTCACCCATTCCTGTCCATTTTAGTTCACTGATTCCTAAGGTGTCGATGTTCAGTCTTGTCATCTCTTGTTTGACCACATCCAGCTTGCCTTGATTCATGGATCTTACATTCCAGGTTCCTATGGAGTAAAGATCTTTGCAGCATCAGACTCTCCTTTCACCACCAGATACATCAGCAACTGAGTGTCCTTTCAGCTTTGACCCAGTCGCTTCATTCTTTCTGGCACTACTAGTACTAGCCCTCTGCTCTTCCCCAGTAGCATATTGGACACCTTCCGACCTGAGGGGCTCATCTTCCGGTGTCATATCTTTTTGCCTTTTGGTACTGTCCATGGGGTTTTCATGGAAAAGATATTGGAGTGGGTTGCCATTTCCTTCTCCAGTGGATCACGTTTTGTCAGAGCTCTCTGCTATGACCTGTCCGTCTTGGGTGGCCCTGCACGGCATAGCTCATAGCTTCATTGAGCTACGCAAGCCCCTTCACCACGACAAGGCAGTGATCCATGAAGGAGCAGTGATCCAGAGTTAAGCAAAAGACTATCTCCTCCCTCTGTGCCAGTTAATATTTTACATTGGACCACTAACTTTCACCAATATGTCCAAGTTTCATGATACACCCATGTAATAATGCAGTATTGGCAGGATGTGAAGGCTGGAGGGCTACAGTCAATTGCCCTTCTGGTTGTACTCTCATTCTTACAAATTAAGGATATTTTAAATGTAATATTCTGCTGGGATTCGAGAGTTCAGTCATGTACTGTGTTTTATTTATTTGTTTGTTTGTTTATTTGGAATTTTTGTATGGCGTCCCATTCACATGAGCCTCGGGATGGCTTCCATACAATAAATAAACAAACCATATAAATATTGCACATAAAATCCAGATTCACCCTGGCTGTAAAATTAAAACCAATAAATAATATTAAAAGTTGTTAAAATATTGTTTAAATAAAAAGGTCTCGGCCTGGTGCCGAAAAACAAATAACGGCGCCAGGCAGAGCTCTCTGGGGAGCACATTCCATAGCTGGGGCACCACCGCAGAAAAGCCCTCCTCCAGGTACTTAGTCTCCTAATGTCTTTCACAGAGGGTTCCCGGAGGAGGGTCTCTGCTGCCAATATCAGGGGGTGGGAGGGCAAATATGGAAGCAGGCATTCCTTTAGGTATACAGGTCCCAAGCCGTTAAGGGCTTTGTAGGTGATAACCAGCACCTTGAATTGAGCCTGGACTTCGATGGGGAGCCAGTGAAGCTGGTAGAGGACTGGGGTTATGTGACAGTAATGCCCAGTCCCCATCAACAACCTGCCTGCTCTATTTTGCACCATCTGAAGTATCTGGACTGTCTTCAAGGGCAGCCCCACGTAGAGTGTGTTACAGAAGTCCAATCGGGAAGTAACCAATGCATGTGTCACTGTTGCTAGGCAATCGTCCTCCAGGTAGGGACGCAGCTGATGGATTAACCGAAGCTGAAGGAAAGTGCTCCTCGCCACCGCAGTCACTTGAGCTTCCAAAGACAGCTCTGGGTCGAGGAGCACTCCCAAGCTGCGGACCCTGTCCTTTAGAGGGAGTGCAACCCCATTCAGGACAAGGTCCAAGTCACCTACCCAGGAGCCCGAACCACCCATCAACAGGAACTCTGTCTTGTCTGGATTGAGTTTCAGTTTATTGACCCTCATCCAGCCCATTACCTCTGTCAGGCACTGGTTCAGTACAGCCACTGCCTCACCTGGATTGGTTGAAAAAGAGAGGTAGAGCTGGGTATCATCAGAGTACTGATGATTCCACAGCCCACACCTCCTAATGACCTCTACCAGCGGTTTCATGTAGATGTTGAATAGCAAGGGGGACAAAATGGATCCCTGTGGTACTCCATGGCATAGCTGCCATGGCACAGAGCCATAGTCCCCCAGCACCACCTTCTGGAATCGGCCGTTGAGGTAGGAGCAGAACCACTGCAAAGCAGTGCCTCCTACTCCCAGTCCCGCTAGCCTATCCAGAAGGATACCATGGTCGATGGTATTGAAAGATGCTGAGAGGTCTAGGAGGACCAACAGGGATGCACTCCCCCTGTCTCTCTCCCTGCACAGCTCATCATACAGGGAGACCAAGGCAGATTCAGTATCATACCCGGGTCTGAAGCCAGACTGAAATGGGTCCAGATAATCAGTCTCATCCAAGAGTGCTTAGAGTTGTCCCGCCACCACCCATTCCAACACCTTGCCCAGAAATGGGATGTTGGCCACCAGTCTATAATTGGTGGCCATCTCTGGATCCAGGGACGCCTTCTTTAGGACCGGCCTGACTACTGCCCCCTTTAGAGGGGCAGGCACCCAGCCGTCCCTCAGAGAGGCGTTGATGACCTCCAGGATCCAGGCACCAATCCCGTGTTTGGCTTTGGTCAGTAGCCACGATGGGCAAGGGTTGAGTAAACAGGTGGTGGGATGTACTTGTCCAAGCACCTTGTCCACTTCAGGCCGCAATAACTGAAACTCATCCAATAATATCTGACCAGACGGAGACATTGGCACCTCCCCTAAGGGATCTGAATCACTACTGGAGTCCAGCTCATGACGAATCTGAGCAATTTTCTCCTTAAAATGCTTGGCAAAGTCATCACAGTGGGCCATCGAGAGTGGTACGGGATCTTTCTTAGGGCCTGGATGTACCAGCCACCGTACCACCCGAAAGAGCTCCGCTGAACAGCATTGTGAGGCGGCAATGGAAGTGGAGAAGAATTTCTTCTTCGCCACACGCACCGCCACAGCATAGGCTTTATAGTGAGCTTGTAAGTGTGTTTGGTCAGATTCATCCCGTGATTTCCTCCACCTACACTCTAGACGTCTCCCAACCTGCTTCATCGCCCGTAATTCAGGTGTATACCAAGGGAATGAACGGGCTCTGTCGGAAGGGAGAGGACACTTAGGAGCGATCATGTCAATAGCTCTGGCCATTTCTCCATTCCACAATTCAACCAGAGCATCGACAGGAATGCCAGCCTTATCAACCGGAAACTCTTCCAGAGCTTTCAGGAATCTATCTGGATCCATCCAGCTCCGAGGGCAGACCAACACAATAGGGTTCGCACCCTTACAGAGGGAAAGGCCAGCATCGAACTCAAACCTCACAAGGAAGTGATCTGACCATGACGGGAATCAGACACAAATTCCTTGCCCTCAGATCACTCTCTTCCTGCCCCGGTGAGAAAACCAGGTCCAGCATGTGTCCACGTTCATGGGTCAGGCCCATGACATGTTGAGACAACCCCATGGCCGTCATAGAGGCCATGAAGTCCTGAGCTGCCCTGGTCAGAACAGTCTCGGCATGGAGATTGAAGTCCCCCAGGACCAACATCCTGGGGGTCTTCAACACCAGGTCCGAGACGATCTCCGTCAACTCAGGCAGGGAGTCTGATGGGCAGAAGGGTGCACCGTACACCAGCAGAATCCCCAATCTGTCTCAGTCGCCCAACACCAGATAGAGGCACTCTAGACCCAGTCTCGAGAGAACAGGAAGCCCCGCAAGGGAGATAGAAGCTCGATAAATTAAAGCAACCCCCCCCTCCGGGCGTGGCTGGTGCTGGACCAGATACCCAGGTGAGCACAGTAAAGAGAGCGACACATCCCCCCCTCTCCCGCCTAAGTCTCTGTTATGCAAGCCAGGTCGGCCCCCTCATCCACAGTCAGGTCGTGGATGAGGGATGTTTTGTTGTGGACCGACCTGGCATTAAGCAACAGCACCGTCAGGCCCGAGGGGCAGTTGATAAGCATACCCGGAACCTTCCGGCTGGGGGAATAACCAGAAGGGGGAACAGGTGTCAATCATCTGTCCCTCCTCCTTCTACACTGACACGTTAAACCCCCAACGCCATAACGACCATTGCCCAATACCACCCCAATGGTAGCACCCACGTGCTCCCCAGGCAACCTCATGGTAGCAGCCAGGTGTGAATCCATTAAAACAATCTAAGTTAAAATACAATTTAAAATGCAATAAAACCCTCCAACCACCCAATTACAAAAAGCCACCCACACAAAGTCTATGGCCAGCCCAGCCCCCGAACGGCCCCAAACGGCGTCACCGCCCTTAGGCCATTGCCCTTTGGCCTCCAGCTCATGGCCCACGGCTGCGGCCAGTGACTTAAGCCAGTGGCCCCTCCCTGCGCCCCGCCCCCTATTCGGCGTAGCTGCCACCCATGCCGACGGGGGAGGGGGGCAAGGGTGGCCACGGAGAAACTCACCGACGACAATGGAGGGCCCACATGCTGGCAGTAGCGTCCCCCGGTCCTGGTCCCACGCTGGGCAGCTGCAGCATCAGTGGGCAGGGCAGGTCGGCCTCGGTGTCTGCGGGCGGCGGTGGAAGGTGATGGCCCAGTCCAGTCCCAGCTCCGGCCCGTTTTAGCTTTGTAATTGAATTTAGCTGTGCCTACTGAACTAAATCGCCATGAACATACTGATTTTACTTGTTTCCCTTTTGCTCAGACTGGTAATGGATGGTCACATTCCTTACTTGAATGCTTATAAAGATTTCCCAGAGAAGATGAAGATGTATGGGGCTGATTTCAAGATCTTTCATGTACAGGTGATTTCTGTTCATTCATCTGATTTATGCACTACATGCATGTATGGTGGCTCTGATGAATTAAAGTACATATTCTACAAGATACTCTTAAAGTGGATATTCTTAACTTACTCTATAATTTATAATAATATTGCTGGTAATAACCCTTTCTCTGTTTGCTACTTATGTCAAGATTCTATATTTGATACAGTTATTTATTAAGATTTTATCATTTATCTTGTAGGGAAGGCCCATGGCTGGGACCTATGTCACCTAGAAAAAGGACTTATGTATAAACTCAACATCATGGCAGGGTTCTGGATAGAAATCTTAGGGTGCAGTCCTAGATAGAAGAAAATCCTGCAACAGCATGGGCAACTGGTTATACTGGGGGTTGTAGGACATTTTTCTGTATAAAGGTGCACTGGATTGTACCCTTATTGGCTCATGTTTACAGGGAGGCAAGATGTTTTCTGGCCATTGGTAGATACATTTGAACTACATTATTATCCATAATGATTACATAGCATATCTTGCCCTTTTTCTTCTTGCAAGGAACCCAAGGTGGCTTACATAGCACCATTTTATTGACACAGCAACAGCCCTGTGAGGTAGCTAAGGCTGAGAGTAATTGCCACAAAGTCACCCAGTGAGTTTCATGGTGAATGGGGACTAGAATCCAGATCCTCAGTCCAGCTCTCTAACAATCACACCACACAGACTCTGAATAGAATGTAACAAAACTTTGGGATAATTATATGTAGTTCATGAGCTTTATATGGCAACCTATTATATCAGAGGAAGCCAAAACCCTTAGTATATGGGCTTCTCATATTCTAAATCATTCTAAATTTCTACCTATTTATTTATTTAAAGCCTTTATAGACCATCCATCTACTGGCATCTTGGGACAGTTTACAACAAGCAACAAGTAAAACAGGAAATAAGATGTCACAGCATATGATTCAACAATATTAAACCACATTAAAACCAATTAAACGTAAAAATAATAGGAAAATAAAAAGAGTTTTGCCTGGTGCCTAAAAGAAATAAGTGTTGGCACAAGGTGAATCTCTCTGGGGAGCGTATTCCATAATCAGGGCACCACCGCAGAGAAGACCCTCCAGGTAACTAGCCTCCTAATCCCTTTCAAGGAGAGCTCCCAAAGAAGGCCCTCCACCTCAGATCTCAAGGAGCACAAGGATGTATAGGGAAGGAGGCGCTCCTTCAGGTATCTTGGACCCAAGCCATATAGGGGTTTATAGGTCATCACCAGCACCTTATATCAGGCCTGAACTTCAATTGACAGCCAGTGTAAGTGGGAAAGGACCGACATTATATGCAAATACTTGCCGGTCCCCATTAATATCCTCGCAACTCTATTCTGAACCAACGGAAGCATCTGGACCATCTTCAGTGGCAGCACCATGTAAAGCATGTTATAGTAATCCAGTCAGGAAGTTACCAGGGTGTGGGTCACTGTTGCTAGGCATTGCTTATCCAGGTAAGGGCACAGTTGGTAAATCGGCTGAAGCTGAAGAAAAGCACTCCTCGCCACCGCTGCCACCTGAGATTCCAGTGGCAGTTCTGGATCGAGGAACACACCCAAACTTCACACCCTGTCCTTTAGGGGGAGTGCAAATCCATCCAGAACAGGGCTGATATCACTCACCCAGAAAGCTGAACTGCTCACCAGCAGGACCTCCCTCTTATCTGAATTAAGTCTCAATTTATGCATAGAAGTTATAAAACCTTCTTAAGGGTTTTAGAAGGATAATTCCTATTTGTTTGGCCCATTGCCATAAAATTTCAGGCACATTTTAGTTATAAGCGAAGCATATGAGTATGTGAATCATAACTGGGCATAAAAGGAATCAGATTGTGTGTATTTCATATACTGCTGGGCTTCATCTCAAGGATTCTGGTAAATACCATGCCTCAGATTTCTTTAAGCTGCTTTAACCGAGGGTTAGAAACTGTACAATGAAAGATTAGAAGCTTTTTATATTCTTCCTTAAATGTTTTTGAGCAGGTTTTGTTTGAAAATTGGAGAAGTTGAGACAGTTTGTTAATTAACTATCATCTTCAATGTGCCTCGCCCTCTCATTTTAGATATCAAATGCTTCCTTGGTGGTATTCAGTTTTGGTCAACCCACCAAAGAAAAGAAAAACTGCTCACAGTATCTTTTGAGAAGGAACAGCAGTAACTAAATGTAAGAATTAAACACTTGGAGTAGATTCATTCATGTAGCTGCTGTTGTTCCACTGTAATGAAATTGATGAAGAATTTGCAAAACACACTAGATGGAGGAAAATGGCTGCTTTGCATCACTTCCTTAAGGCCTTTTCTCACCACTGCAACCACTGTCCAAAGGGTTTAGCCCAGGGGTTGATAGTTACAGCTTTTGGCCTTCCGGATCTTTTTGCCTAGAAGTGCCATCATCCCTCACTGCTGGCTATGCTTGCGAGGAATACCAAGAGTTGTAGGCCAAAATATCCAGAGGGCTCTAAGTTGCCCACCCATATTTTAAAGGAGGAAAGAAGGTTAGCTATCACTCATGATTATCATCTCTGCTTCTCCTATATCTGGAAGAGTCTCAGAAGAGCCTTCCTCTTTGTCTGTCCCTCCTGACTCTTGTAGACAGCTCTCCCAAACACACTGATTTCCTGCTGTACCCCACATGTGCTGGAGAAATAGCTCCTTGTTTACAGGTAGGCCTTTACTTCCAGGCAGGCCTTCTCCTGAAGGAGCATTTTCAACTGCAGTGCTTGTGTCCTTTTGTTTCCTTCCTCTTGGGTTGGCTACTAGAAAGACACTGCCACCTGCCTCATCCATGGCTGAGCTGCTGCGGTGTCCATGGCACATTGCTTAACTTCCTTCGCTCAAATTTCATTTACTCTTCTCTCTTGGCATCATTCTATTTTACATTTCCAGAGCCTTGACCTGTGGAATACCCCCAGCATCCCCTTCTCCCAGTTGATACGAATTCAGTAAGTCTTAAATTCAGCAACTCTTATGTTGCCTGTGATTCCCACCTGCACTGAACTCAGTCAAGTTTCATATCAACATTATCTTGTAGTTTGTCAGAGATGGTTGTGTGAGCTCAATGTGCGGTGGTAGTTATTTACAGGCAAACAGGATATTCTGGATTCTGTTTTTTTGTTTTTATTCTAAAACCTCATGCTTTTCTAAGTTACATTTTGCTTTCTTTACTTAGAAGGGTAATTTATATTTAAGGTTTTATGGATTTTGGACCATCTTACTTACTTGTCATGTTTATATGAGATATGCAAGACTAAACTTTTGAGTTATCAGTTTCCCCCCTTCTTTGATGCCATAAATAGCAGCTTGCTTGTTTGTCTGGTTAACATTTGAGGACTTGAACATCTTCTATTCAGTCTCATGTTTTTAAAGAAATCCACCAGGGATAATTAACTATTAGCAGGTGGATACGTAGTATCTTATTTTCTCTCTTGAAATGACTTCAGAAATGACAACCAGCAAGGGTGAGGCTCTTTAAAAAGAGCTGAGGAGGAAGTTCACTTCTGACATTTATTGTAATCAGCTCTATCATGGGAATCTGCTGTTGTGTAACAGAAACTCTGACTTGTCCTTACCTGTTGAAGCATTGCTTCATAGAAAAGAAAATGGGCTTATTGAAATGTTGGTCAAATTCAAACTAAAATTGTATTTTAATATTTTATATTGAGATGCGATTGGATATCATAATAGATGTTCTGTGTTTCCCTACATTTTTGCTAGTTTGAAACTGTTCATTGTGGCCTGTCTCTTGGGACTATGCAGTGATCACTATTCTGCCAAGTATAATTCATGTTAATATATCAGTATGTGAATAATTTAGAACTGTTTTCTGTATGAATACTGTATGTAAGTTGTTTGCTTATAACCTGATTGCATGAGTCGATCTGTGATTTGAGTTGTGTAAGTTGACCTGTGGGGAAACTGGTTAGTATGAGAGAAAATGAGAATGGTCATACTTAGTATGTGGCTTTTTGATATATTGAGAACATTCTGAACAGTGAGTACATCTACTCCAAGTTTATAATGAGGGCTGGTAAGAAGCAGGGAAGACACAGTTTAGCCATTGAAGTTACACTGCCTGGCTAAACTATGTCCCACTATGCCAGAAGCATTTTCCCCCCAAATCTTTTCTCCTCTAGCCAAAATGTGGCCTCTGTGGCAAATTCTGCCCACCTGTTCCTGTCTACCCAAGATAGTTTTATTTTACTGGTATTGCCAATCTTGCTTTTTTCAGGTACTGAGAGTATCTTGGATTTTTCCCATTGTTGGTATTTTACTTTGTTGGGTGTTACGTTCTTCATGAGTTGTTTATTCCTTGGAGCAAGTCAGGATATTAAGCATCTCTTTAAGTTAAGCTGTAGGTGTTTCACCCACATATTTGTTTTTCCCTGCCATTTGTTGTCCTTTAGTAATCTGAGGCACACCCTCCCTTATTACATCAACAGGAACATGTGCTTCATAGGTATTCACTTCAGAAGATACATGTCCATTCTTTGCATCACTGCTCTATATTTGCTAAACTTTCCTTAACTTTCTCAGCTTCTTATTAAGCTTCTTAAAAACCAATACATTCAGTTGTGGAAAACAAATATCCTTCAACATTGGGCTGAATTTAATTGCAAGTGTGTTTGTTTGTTTTAAGAGTGATAAGACCATTTTATGAAATTATCACTAGTGAATTAGGGTTGTAATAAGATGTGTATATATAACAGGCTATACCCATAGTCATACAGGCAAATCTTCATTTGTGTAGTTAGACTTTCTCTTGCTTTCTACTTCAATTATCTGCTCTGGAGGGACCCCCAATCTTTTGGAGTGGGCTTATGGGATGCATGAGGGGCTGCAGGGGGATGGAATCCTTCCTCCCAGTGCTTTCTCTTCCATTCACAGACACACAGGACTGGATATAACCCTTTAGAAAGGTAGGCATTTTGAAGCCCCTCTCAGGGAAGGAAAGAAACTCCAGTTGCAATGAGCATATAGTTTGATTGTATTTGCTTTGCAATAATACGGTCCACTGCTTTGGGTTTCCTTTTGAAAGGAAGAGCAGGACACAAAAATTGAAAGGATTTTTTTAAAGAGTCCCAAAATGTTTACATACAGAGAACTAATACTGAGGAAGCGGAGCATTATTTGGAAATGGATCGTCTTCATATGAAGGGATGTTTTTTAATTATAAGCATTTTATCAAGTATGTTGTATAAGACTTTTGGATATTATTATCAAACACAACATCTTAAAGCCAACAAATAGTAATTTTATACTAAGTTCTGTGGGAGACAAGAGATTTTTTTTTCCTGGAGAGTTGCAGGTGGTGTGATAGAGGTGTGCCCAAGGTGTGCATACTCATTTCTCTTTTCTCACTGTCATTGCTGGCCAGCCAGGTTTGTGAAGCACTACAAAAGTCTGCTAAACCTGTTTGACCAGAGTTGATAGTAGGACAGGAAAAAAATGTATACATTCCAGAGGTAGCAATGGCTATATCATAGTTATTTTTAAAACAGTTGAAGGTAGTGTGACAGATTCATTGTTACCCAAATTGTGTACACATCTTCTCCTGGCATGCATATTTGGTGGGTGCAGCATGCCAATGAGGAGAGGAGATATGAGATGTAAATCTTTACTTACTTGGAAGACAAGTGACCCCCATTTCTGCTCTGCAGTAAGTACACCTGTTTCCATTACCTGCATAAAATACATAGTTGTAAAGGAGTTATATCTTCAGTGATGGATAGCCTACCTATTGTTACCAGCAGTTCTGGCAACACCTGGATTAGACTCCTACAATGTGTTGTACATAGGGCTGCTTATAAAGATTACTTGGAACTACTGCTCTGCTGTTGACTCGAACTGGGCAAATAGAACACATTCCACCAGTTCTGAACTGCTTCACTGTCAGGTTCTAAACATCTATGGGCTGATTTTAACCTTTAACCTCCTACATGGCTTGGAGCTCATGTTGCGGAAGGACCACCTTCTTCCACAACAACATGCCCAATTTTTAAGATAGCCATCAGAGGCCCTTCATCAGCATCCTTGCCCTCAAAGATCAGGCAAGCAGCAGCAAGGGAAACAGCCTGCTTAGCTGTTGTGCCTTGTTTGTAGAATGCTGTTCCCAAGGAGGCTAGCTTGTGCCAAACCTAATTAACCCATGATTTGCTGAGACATATGCTGCATGAGAGTCACTTCCAATTTACAGAAAAATAGCCTATAAGTGCTTTGTTTATTGGTTGTTCTTGTGATGTCCAAACCCAGACACTGGGTTGTTGATGCATTCAGCAGCCTACCATTAACAACAAGTTGTAAGTTTACCTCTGGGTTGTTTAACTTATGAAGAACCCAGGGTGTAAACATAATGACATCACAACAGCATCTTGTGAACAGTGCAAATCATAGATTATTTATGCAAAGTAGAAAGACGAACATCCCCACAAATCATGATTGTAAACCATGATTGGCAAATAAGATGGCATACCTCTGAAAGGAAGATCACAAAGAAGCTATTCCCATATAATCATCATAGCAAATTAGCCCCTTTCTTTGTGATTTCCCCCCTTTGACATACAGACATGGATAAGATAGATAAAATGCCTTTGTGCACCAGTCCGTGCTTTTAATGTTTGCTTTATGCTTAATAGCAAAATGGGAATGAAAGTTATGTAACATTGTGGCATAGGGATTAGAATGGGATTAGAATAGGGATTAGAATGGGATTAGAATGGGATTAGAATAGGGATTTTCTGAGATTCCAGAAAGCTGAGTTCCATTCCCAGTCAGTGTGGAATTTATTAGGTGAGTTTGGGTCAGTCACTGACAATCAACATACCTTACAGGGTTGTTGTGAAGATGTGTTTGTTTTATTTATTTATACATGTGTTTATAGACCACCCATAACTGTTGAGGCCTGGTTAGGCGGCTTACAATACATAAGATAAGATATAAAATGGAGAGGAGGAAGAATAAGCAAATGTGCAGAAAAAAAGGTGGAATATAAATAAATAGATGTTTTCATGCTATAAAGGGTTTAAAAGTTTGTTTTATTCTATTTTAAATTTCTGTCCCTGCTATCTGCATTGTAACAGAACTGTGGTGAAGTATTGGATATTTTGCAGGGAATGAAAGACCCCTTGGATGCTTTTTGAAAAAGATTGTTTCCTTGAGAAGCCTATTTGATGTAGAGCAGAGAGGAAAATTGCTGAAATTGTAAAGTTCATGACTTAGCTGAGAATAAAACACAGAAAACTAAACTGTTTTGCTCATACAATAAAAACTGAAAAATATATACTGTTACAGCTGATTGTACAAAGTAGAATAATTGGGGAAAGAAGTTTAGGAAGAACTTGGCTCAAAAGTGTTAAAGAAAGGGTTTGGAGCAATATAATGACTGGATTCACTTCTTCAATATGCTGAAGAAGCCATGGCTCGTTGTAGGATTATAAGCCACTCCTGGGTTCACAGTATCATCTGAACCCAACTGATGCAATAAGCCCCAAACCCAAAAGGCTTGTTGCTCTTTCCAGGAAGCTGGCAGGCAACTACCAATGGCAGCTCCCTCCATAAGCCAGTTTGGGCTCATCATGGCTTGTCATCTTTTCTTTAAATTGCCAGAAATGGGGATCACAGAACTTTCCCAAGGAGTGGCTTTTGCACACTAAGACAAGTCAGAACAAGCTGCAAATAGCTCACAACTCTGACAAGAAGCAGGAAGAAAGCTCAGTGTGCCTAAAATGTCCCTTGAGATACCTGCAGGAGGACTAAGTGGGGGAGGAGGTGGCTGAGGACCTCCACTGTGCCTGATTGTCTGACAGGTTCAATAGCCATGCTGGACTTATTTCAGACAATAGAGGAAGAGGTGGTGGCCACCACAAAAGTATAGCAATTCTCCTGGGTAGCCACTATTTTCCTCCCTAATGGCCCAGAATGGTGTCGCATCTGGAGTTTTGTGATGAAAAAATTGGCATGTGGGTCACTGGACAGTAAGAGTCAGTGTTATTCCTGCTACATGCAATAATAGAAGTTTTTTGTTTTGTAAAAGGCCACTGCCATGACCACTGGTTAAAGATGAGCATGCCCCCACCCTGAACCAGGTGATGGTGGTGCATTTCACTACATTTCCCTCAGTTATTGAAATGGTTCTCACTTATAACACCCAAAAGGGCCATGGAATTGAGAACAGCAATTTGAGTTTGTTCTTGCAGTGTTAATTTTTAAAAATTCTCACTATCAAATCATGAAGCTGTTGCAAATACCTGCACTAAAATGAAATAGAAAAGAGTGTGGTTTGATTGTTTGATTCTATACTGACTTAAATGGAAAGATTGCATGTTTGTTTTCTTGCTGCCTTGTCTTTCCACCCCTAAAAGGCATTCAACCTAGCTGTAAAGCATACAGATGTTTTAAATGTAGATATGAGTTTGATTGGGTTTATTGCCCAGTAAGTGTGTTTAAGATTGCAACCTTAGAAGGCACTGAAAGCATAAAGAGCAATTGCAAAGGTAAACCTAGAATTCCTAGGTCAGTCTTCCCCAAATCAGGGCCTTCTAAATGTTTTGGACTACAACTCCCAGTATTCCTGACAGTTGGCCATGTGGCTGTTGCTGATGGGAGTAGTCCAACATCTGAAAGGCTGTTCTGGTTCAAGAAATTATCAGAAAAATCACATTTAATTCCAGAAGTACTGGTGTGTGTAGCCACAAATGGAAACTTTGAGGGGCCATGGTTTATCATGTCATTCAGATTTGTTTGTTTTTAATAGTCTTCATGCTACTGCATTATATGTGTGAGCTACATAAAAATAGGATGTAAGCACTAGCAAACTGAAGTGAAATACAAAACAAGGGAATAATTAGGAAAGGAATTTTCATCTGATTTGTATTTTATAAATGGCAATCTGCAAAATAGTGAGTCACTAGGTCATTTGTTTTGTGTATCAGTGTGGCTATAAATTTTGCATCAGGCAATTGTTGGCAGCATTGTTTGTTCTCTTACATAATTAGCAACTGGCTTCACTAGCATTGTTGCATCATAGTTTCTGTATGTACAGTATTCTAATGTTGTAGTCATGCTCTTATATGTGACAGATTTAACCTTAAAAGTGGCTTTAAAAAATAGCATGATGTATGGCATACTGAAATTGTTGGGGTGCTTTCCACTGATTCGGAGCCCTGAAATTTGTGCCTTCTGAACCATCTGGATCCATTTCAGTCAAGTTTCAGGCCTGGTTTTGGGACTGAAGCTGCCCTGATCACCCTGTGGGATGACCTTTGCTGGGAAAAGAGTAGGGGGAGTGAGTCCCTGCAGGTTCTCCTGGACCTCTCAGCAGCTTTTGATACCATCAACCACAGTATCATTCTGGATAGGCTGACCAAGTTGGAGATTGGAGGCACTGCATGAAACTGCTGGGAGAGGTCATCTGGAGGTTTGGGCCATGGTGTTACCAGTATGCTGATGACATCCAGCTCTGCCTCTCTTTTTCATCTAATTCAGGTGAGGCAGTGATAGTTCTGAATCAATGCCTGGATAGTCTGATGTTCTGGATGAGGGCCAATAAGTTGAAACTTAATCCAGGTAAGGAGGAGGTTCTGTTGGTGGACTGTTTGGTCCCAGTGAGTGAGATTCGCTCTGTTCTGGATGGGATTGCACTCCCTCCAAGGGACAGGGTGCATAGTTTGGGAGTGCTCCTTGACTCAGAGTTATCCCTGGCATTCCAGGTGACTGCTGTGGCAAGGTGCACTTTCCATCAGCTTCTGCTGATACATCAACTACATCCTTACCTGGTTAAACAGAGTCTAGCAACAGTAGTCCATGCTTCCAATTGGACAATCAAATGATGTGGGGCTTCCCTTGAAGACGTTCCAGATACTTCCGTTGGTACAGAAAAGAGCTGCAAGACTCCTCCCTAGGACTGGCAGACATGATCATATAACACCGGTCCTATATCACCTCCTTTGGTTACCAGTTGAAGTCTGGGCCCAATTTAAGGTTTTAACTTTGACGTATAAAATCCTAAACAGTTTAGGATCTGGTTATTTGAAGGAGTGTCTCCTTCTGTATACATCTGCCCAAACTGTAAGATCTTCTACTGAGGTCCTTCTTCGGGAGCCTTCCTTGAAAGAGGTTAGAAGAATGGCTTCCTGGAGGAGGGCCTTTTCTGTAGTAGTGCCTCAGCTCTGGAATCTGCTTTTCAGAGAGGTGCGCCTCGCTCTGACATTGTATTCTTTTTGGCATCAGGCCCAAACCCTTTTATTTTCCCAACATTTTAAGGATTGATGGGCTTTTATATTGGAATTTTATCTCTGTATATGTTATTTTAATGTGCTGTTATTGTTTTGTGACTCGTTGAGACCCATTGTAGGTGTAGATGGGGCATTTTTAAAAAATATATAAATAAATTGGTATACATTGAAGAAGACTCCTGAAGAGTCCCTTGGACTGCAAAGAGATCAAATCAGTCAGTCCTAAAGGAAATAACCCTGACTGTTCTTTAGAAGGACAGATACTGAAGATGAAGCTCAAATACTTTGACCACATAATGAGAGGGAAGGACTTACTGGAAAAGACACTGATGCTGGGAAAGATTGAAAGCAAAAGCAGTGGATGGCAGAGGATGAGATGGCTAGATACTGTCACTGATGCAACAAACATGAATTTGGGTGAACTCTGGGAAACAGTGGAGGACAAGAGGACCTGGAGTACTATAGTCCACGGGGTTGCAAAGATTGGGGCACGACTGTGCAATGCACAACAACATACATTTAAATGTATGTATATTTATATTTTTAAGTAAACACACACATTCACATGATATATGTATATTTGTATGCATATAGAGAGCTAGTGTGGTTTTGTGGTTAAGAGCACAGGACTGGGACTCAGGCAATCAGGTTCTGGTCTCAGTTCAGCCATGGAGCCAACTGGGTGACTTTGGACCAGTTACAGATTCTCATCTGAGCCTAACTCACAGGATTGTTATAGGAATAAGGTTGTGAGCAACAGGAGGAGAATTGTTTAAGCCACTTTGAATTCATTGTAAGAAAAAAGGGGGATATAAATCTAATAAAATAAATGCATGTTGTTCAAATATTACTAGAAAAATCTGTCTGTGGGTCACAGATATTTCTCACTAAAAACAAGTTGAGACACACAAAGATGCTTCCCATAATAGTTAAACTGTTCTACAGAAGCAACTAGTATATGTGGAATCCATAATAATCTAACCATGAGAGAACTTGGGAACAGTATTATTTATTAGTATTAGTATCTCAGTAGAACAGATTAAGAACTGAACCTCGCCCCGCTGATCAAAGTAGTTTCCATAAAACTGAAAAGTGCTGCATAACCCAAAGTTATTATAAAAAGTGTGAAAGCTGAATACTTTCACTGTTGATAATTAACTTTGGGCATGATATTTACTTCATAAGGGAAGCCAGCTCTTTGATTTTATCGATCAAATTTGTATTTGTACCCTGCCTTTCTACTGGAAAATATGGCACTCAGGCAGATAATATTCCACCAACATGTTGTTTATTTTCTTGGTAAACATTCTCACACAAGCACACACATTCCTACATGGTGGGATCAAACTATATCCTAAGCAATACAGTGCAGAGAAGTCGAAGAAAATACACCATTAAGTGTATAAGAAGAGAGAACCTTTCAGGGCTGTCACTATAGCAAGTGAATAGAAGACTTCCTCCTTACCAAAGCTATCTCTAAGAGTTCATTTTTACCTAGTACAAAGCCATGAGGGCAGGAAACAGGCCTTTCTGGGCCTAATTCCCTCTCCCACTTTAAAACTGAACCTTTTTTGCTTCAATAAGGGCCTGAGGCAATATACAGTGAAAACAGTGTTCTTCAAAAACTTTGTTTGCTGTAGCTCAATTTCCATGTTTGTCCCACTCTAATTGACAGCTGATATACATGCTCTTTTCTACCCTTTTCATGCTGCCATTTTCAATCAGGTTATATGACCTTTTAAATGTTTTTCATGTCTCTTCTTTCTCTCTCTCTCTCAAGTAAAATATTATTTTTGGCATACCAGAGAAATTGCTCACTTAGGTAGAAACCTTTACTTTGTCTTTAGGCAGCCCTGTTTCACAGCCCTACTACATGGTTGGGCAGAAGGTAGATCACCAGAAGTTCTGGACGTCAACTCCCTGATATCCCTGCCAGCATGGTCGGAGGTCAGGAATGCTGGAAGTTGAAATCCAGAACTCCTGAAGATCTACTTTTTCCAAACCTCTTCCCCACCAAGATAACACTTGATCACTGTGTGTGCATGTATTCACATGTGCATGCATGCATAAGTATACACAAATATGCAAATATACACAAATATGCAAATAGAAAAATTGGACTAGGCTTCTACCATCAGTAAATAAAAGCATTTAACTTGTCTCCTCATAAGTACATCTGTTGAAGGGTTATTGTTATCTACTAATAAATAGTTGATGAACATCTTGTTGTAGCAAGCCATCTTGCTGTGGCTTGTTGTAAACCATCCTGAGACATCAGTAGATGGGCACTCTATAAAAGCTTTAAATAAATAAATAAAATCTTGCTGTTAGATATTTGACAGAGGAAACCTTAGACTAGCCTTGGGTGGAATAAGTTTGCTTCTCTCCATTTCTTGCTTGTTCCAGTTCTGTTTAAATTATATGGCTGAGAACATACTTCAGTTATCTTCTTGTTTTCAAAAACTCCTTTACAAGGAAAGCAGTGTGGTACTTGTTTTTAGTAGAAGGCAGTGATGGGAGGACCAATGGCTGTGTCTACATGATAGAATCATCTGGAAAGTTATTTGCATTGAAAAACACTTCCACATCATTGCCATAAAATTAAGACCTATGGCAGATTTAACACATTTAATTGTTTTATTTTAAATAAACAGATCTGAAAAAAGTTTAAGTTATTTCTTTGAAGTAGTTAAAATATTTGTATGCATGTTTAAGAAAATACTTTTACACGGCTATAATTATTTCATGTTAATCTAGACTACAGTTTTCTTGTAAATTGGGATAAAAGATTTGGGCAAGTGAAGGATGAGAGAATGTTGTGTTGACTAGATTCGAGAAGGCCAGCACTACTGCCCCATGTAGCTGTACCATTCCATAAAACCACTATGCTGCTGCCTACATTCTCAGGGGCATTTTTTGGGCTTGGTTCTGCTTCACCAATGCCCCCCACAGTATTGGGTCACTGTGCAGTCGGCCTAGTATTGGGAATAAAAAACAAATGTGCAGTGTCTTAGAATGTTTCAGAACGGCAGTTGTGACGGGAAGAACATCCTTGTTTAGAATATTCATTGGATAATTTGTTAGACTTGGTCCAGCACATGCACAGTGCCATCACTAATAAAAGAGACCACTTTGCATAAGATATTTTCAGCCTTGGCTGGCTCTAAAGTGAACTCAACTGGGGAAAGACCCTGACTTTGTGCAATGGCAAGCTCCGTAAAAGAAGGTTCTGCATCTTCCCCAGGCAATTTGTTTCACTGTCTCAGGTGCACCTTAAATTAGAAATCTTTAAAAATACCCCTTCTAAATTTGCTTTGAGGCCATAGCTTGTCTCAGTAGCCCTAATGGACTTAGTTTCTAATGTGGTGTAGTGTTGGATAACTTTCTGTTTTACCTTACATCCGGAAGAATAAAATGTTGGCAACACATTCAATTCAAAATCTGCTTGAGTGTTTTCTTGCACTTGCATACTGTGAAAGGGCCATATTTTTAATTTTCTTATACTTGGAAAGTTATGTCTTGGGGCTGATATGTGTAGAATATCATCAAGGGACGCATATGTGGCTTTCATCATTAATACATCCTGTATTACGACTACTGTCCGAAATGTCTGAAGACTAATGAATGTGCAACAGTCCAGTAAGACACGCATTACTTGTTTTTCAAGAAAAGTCCTTCAGGTGGAAAGGTTACTTTAGGGGAAAAACAGCTTGCATTTCTGAAATAGTGAAAGCATAAGACAGTTTGTAAACATACACCTGCAGGGGTTAAATGTTTTGCTGGAATGCATGCATTCCCTAGATCCCTGAGAATTATGCTTCTTTAATGGAAATGATACTAAATATTAGACTTCTGAATGGATGCTTTATTGTCAGAATCCCAAATGAACTAAAAAGAAAGGAAAACAAATGCTGTTGCATTGAAAATAACCACCTTTGTTTTCCTGTTACTCAAGTTCTCCTTCCCGGTCTTGTGCCCAGTTCAGTAGTGTCTCATACTCACAGACATTTCCATCAGAGTCTTGTAAGATTGTTTCAGCAAGACATAGACATGCATGTTCTATGCATAGGGTACTTGTAAACTTAGACTCACATTTAAGCAATATACAGTTAGCTTTGGACATTGGCCAGCCTTTACAAATTCGCTCACCAAGGTCAAGTGCCCTTGGCCCCTGGTGAGAACGATCCTGCAGCATATACAGTTCCTCCCATGAATTGACAGCACATTGAAAAGAAGGTAGGAAAAGGCAGAAGTCTTTTGTGTTGCTCAAAAGAAGCTTCTGCCACCTTAGCTTCTCTGTACTCCAACACAAGTGGGAGAAGAGCCCGCCAACCCCTCAACTTGTCCCTGGAGAAAATAGGAGGAGATGGGAGTGGAAAGTCCACAGAGGATAATAAGTCCACATGAGAACACTCATGTGTTCATGCTCTTTTCCTCTCCACTCTTCCCAAATGATGTGTTTCTACATTTGGGAGAGTATGGCAGCCCCATGTATAGAACATTGCAGTAATCTAAATGTAAGGTTACCAGTGCATGGATCACCAGGTAAGAGCACAACTGATATGTCAACTGCAGTTGATAAAAGGTGCTCCTGGCCACAGACACCACCAGGTATTCCAGGGACGATTCTGGGTCCAGGAGCATCCCCAGACTCCACACTCCGTCATGTAGGGGAAGTGCAACCCCATCCAGGACAGGGCAGCTTTGCTCCCTTTGCACTAGGGTTCCACCTATCAGTAGCACCTCTGACTTGTCTGGATTAAGTTTCAATTTGTTAGATGGAGAAAGCCTTCCATTTTGGGGAAGGAGTTCAGTAGAAGGTAGGAAAAGTCTGTTCTGAAAACAGCAGATAATATGTTTATGTTTGTTCTAGCTTTAAATAGAAGAAATCTGGATAAAGATTAAGTAAAACAAAGTATTGGATAAAAATGTAGTGATGCTATAGTGCAACCTGAAGGCATCATACAATTAGCTAAATTGCAATGGAATTGGTTTCTGCATCAGTAGTTTTTTATATTTGAAGGATTATTTTACTGTCCTTACATAACTATAAGTCAGTGCATCTCACACAACTGTATAAATCCATGCATTAAAAACCTGTAGCCTCTGCTATGCCTTTATTTTGAAATGAACTCACCTTAAAACAAATATATGTGATAATAACAGGGTATAAGTTATGCTGAGTTGTAACTTGTTTTTCAAATACCTTTCTAATCAATTCAGAGATTTGTCCTGCATTTTGTATTATTTGCCCAAAATACACCTATATGTGTCTTCCTTGAAGTAGTTCAAAGAAGAATGCCGCAGTGTTGTGCAGTTACAGAACTAAAGCAGTTCTGACTTAACTGATAATAGATCTTAGTAGTTTTATGCTCATCCTGCTGTTCTATTTGTTTTGGCTAAGTGTTCTTCAAATCAGCAGAATGTCAAAGATCCAGGGCAAAAGAGCAACCCTGCACAATATTTGGTGCTTTGCAGAGTCGCTGAAAACCAGCTTAGATTGCTGTGCAGAGCAAAATGTGTGTTCAGTAGAATAATGTTGCAGCAACAATTCTAGATAATAAAATGCATCTTTTAATACTTTCCATCTTTTCTCTTTTAGTCCTGGCCAACATATGAGGAGGTTCATAAAAAAATGCATGCTCTTGTAAATTATATAGAGCTACCTTGTTTTCCAGAAATAACAAACAGTAGCTTCCTTCATCCAAACATTCTCTGCATCAAGTATTTGATGGAACTTAACTTGCCTGGTAAGGGCACATTTGGTTGGGATTGAGAAGTACTTATGTGTGCAGCAGCTTATTTTAGTAGCTCGGGTGTACTTCTTCAGAATGTTATGGGGGGGAAAAGTGGAAGTTGAAATGGTGAGGGGCCAAGTTTACTGATAGAATGCAGAAACAATTGTTGCCTTTTGGGAATCAAATATAGGCAGGTGAACCTGTGTACTTCAGCCTATATGGCACTGAAGCCTCACTGGAATTCAGTGAGAGAGCTGATTCATGACATCCTTGCTAAACTGGAAAAGTAAGAAATTTTGAAAATACCTGTACAGCAAAACAGTGGATGGTAGCTACTGTTAAACTGGTGTAAAAAATAAATAAAAAATGAAGGTCCCTCTTTTTAATGCTAAAATACAAGTTAGTCTATAGATCTGACATGAATGCTGCTCAAATCTTATTTCTATGGAACATGAAAAATACAAAATTCAAGAATTACAGTGTCCCATTAGTCTAATCCTGTTTAGATCTCTCTCCTGTTAAAATCAGTGAAACTTTACAGTACTTAGTTTAGGCTGGATTATTCTCAAGGCTGCACTGAAGTGGAGTCACTATATGTTCAAGGTACATATATACTTTTACACTAATGATATCTGCAATATATCATAAATATAGTAAATTGCTGCTTATCACAAAGTGCTTCAGGGTGGTCAAATAATGCTTGTTAAACCCATTACACTATTAACTGGGAGAGGGGCTTTCCATGTTGAATAAACCTGAAATAAGCAGATTTATTTACAAGTACATTGCATTCATGTTAGTAGAACTTCCTTTCAGGCTAGCGTGCTTCAGCTCACCACTGTATGGCTCATACAAACTTGACAAAATTCCTACATGGAAGCATGCAAAGTTAGTGTGCAATTCATGCGACAGATTGTCATGGGTGGTGCTTTACATGCAGATTTGTTAACTCTGTCCCCAAACTTGTTTTTTTGTATTGAAATGTTACCATGTTCAAAGTTGTCCTCATTTTAAAATCTTTTATTTCAGATGATATGCACAGTTGGACTTGCAGGGTAGTAAAAAAAACTGGCGTTGGTGAAACAGACTTCTTGACGCTTCATCCAGGGAATAAATCATCTCAGAAAGTGAAATATGATATTCTTGCTATGGCTGTTATTGTAGTAGTATTGAAAATTCTGTACTTGCTGGATGACCAATATGAGTGGTAAGTGTGCATTAATGTATAACAAACAAAACTTAATAACTTACTACAGGCTCAGAGTCACAAAAACACTAGATAAATCCTTAACTATCAAGGAATAAACAAATAACTATTGCATTACGGGAAATATAAATATCACTTAATAGTAACGTCCCCCTATTATTTATGTACATGGCACATAGATTCCCATTTCCCATTATTTGCTTGGTCATTGAATAACAGTGGTTATTAAAACTTTATAAAGGGCTGGTTTTATTGGACACAGAACTGATTCAAATATTTCTTAACCCATTTGGAAGCAGTGAGACGCAACTCTTCTGCCCCATTTACTACACCAGTGTTGCATCTTCTGAGGACAGCAAGTGCTGCCACAGAAGGGTTCAGTGCAAGTGGATAGACTCCCGTTCCAAAGCCTGAGGCAGCTGGAAAACCACATACAGGGAAGTAGGTGTTGGGGGCTGTACATTAAGTAAGCAATATTTTATCATTACAAATAAGACCTTTGAATATTTTGGTTAAAATCATTCAGATCATGAATCTTTAAATACCTTTAAAGAATGTAGACTGCGATTCCAGTAAACAGTAAATCTGATCATTTTCAGGCAACTAGCAAACTATGCTGAAGAAGAAAACGAGAACAATGAAGAAGGTACCAAGCATTTTAGTAGTGTACATGTGAGACAGTTGTGAAATTGATTTGTTTACACTGTGTGAACTGAAAAGCATTCCATTGTATGATTTCATGTATGGAAGAAAGAACAAAATCTGTGCACAAAATTGAACATTTCATGATTTCAAATGGCTTCCAAGCCGGATCTGAATAAATGCAGTCATTTAGATTTTAAGTAGATGCAGAAGTAGTATATCAAATACTAAAGATTCAGGTTTCAGAAATGCAAGATTTTCATGTGGGTGCATGCATATGAAACTTACCCTATTTCTTAAAGGTAGTGAAAGGATCAGGGACCGGCTACAGTAGGTGTAGGCAGCCTGGCATCCCCCAGATGCTTTGGGCTTCAATTCCCATCATCTCTGGCTAGCATACTGGTGCTCAGCGATTATAGGAGTTGCAGTTCAAAACATCTAGGCAGCACCTGGTTGCCTAGGCTGAGGTACAGGATCATGTTTTTCCTTCTCTTCTCCCCTCTCTTCCCCAATACAAATTTTCCTCACATTTCTGAGCTAGTTTTAACTATGAGTAATGTTCAAACTGTGAATAGAGCTAGTCCACATGACAGGGAGAAGGTTGATAGGCCCCAGTGGCTTGTTAACACCCCTTGCTTGCTGGTGCGTTCCCTAATTACCTTCTTCAAGTTTCATGGCTAGTGATGTGTGAAGAATCTGGTTTGAAGGTGGGAATCCATCGGATTGGATTGGATTGAAGTGGCTCCCCAGACTCTTGAACCACTTTCTCTCTGCCCCAAGTTCACCTCATGCTAAATGTTTCCAGGGACATCTGTCAGGAAACAAGACCAAGCAAAGTTACCGGGCACACATGCCACCTGCATGCCTGCTGTGTGAGCAGCGTTCTGTTTTCATGCATATGAACTTACGTACTTTGCATACTTTCCCAAATAATGTTGTACTTTGCACAGAGAAGGGGTTTGTTAGCTTCCCTAAGTGTTCACAGACTTGATCTTAGCTTGGCTCACTTTCTGGCCAGGGTGAAGTACAGGAAAGAAGTCTTGGCAGTGCAAGAGAGCCAGATTGTGGCCAGGTCTTCACAACCCTGGTTATGGCATGCGGACCTGGCGAAGCTGGGGTGGCCAACAACCACTCGCTGCCACTGCAGCTACCCACCCTCATGAGGTTCAGGCATTACAACAACCTGCAAGCGGTGAGGGGAAATCAGCTGGTGATGAGTCACTGAAGCTCACCAACCACCCTCACCTTACATGAACTAAGTCATATACTTAAGTCTTCCAGATTTTGTAGGTCAGCAGTAGGTCTTGTCCCTCAGGGGGGTATCACAGAGTGAAGAAGGACATCTGTTCTTTGGGTAACAAAGCAGATAAAATGGTTTTGATTTAGGGCACAATGCGGAACATCCCTCTCTTAGAGAGAACATCCAGTTGAATTGCACTTATGAATTAATTGAAATTGATGTAAGTTACCCTAAAATATCAAAAAATACAGTACTTTCAATCACAATTTAAAGGGGATCAATATAATATGGAGTGTTTGAGTTTGGCATTGAGCTAGTCTCTTTCAGCCTACTCTACTTTGCACAATTCTCATTAGGTTGAAATGTTGCTATTAAGTTTCTTGAACAAAGGGAGAGGTAAAAATTAACAAATAACAAATTATTTTTACTATAGGCAGACCAGTGTTCAATATTAGAAAATGGTACTTTGTTGTAAAGAACACTTTAGATTTGGAGCAGAAGAAATTTAATGAAAAAAAAATCAGGTATGTTCAGAGATTGATTATTTTATTTTATGTTTTTATTTTTGATTTGGAGAAATGTGAAGTTATTGATAATACTGAGTAATACTTGAGAATGAGAAGTAAAATTGGTACACCAAATATGTTTTGTTGGGAAATCTGTTTCTTTATGTGTAAATTTTTTTAAATATATTTTGGTGGGTGGTTCTTTCCACTTATACTACCACTGCTGCTATTGAAAAAGAAGTAAAAATAATGAATGGAAGAAATGTTTTTAAATAATTAATACATTTTAAAATACATTAAGTGCTGATTTGTTATCTGTATCATTTTGAGATAAAATCAAAAATGAGCCTCAGGCCTTATCTAGGTGAGATGATCAGAGGTCCCTGCTGCATTTCCTCTCTAGACTTTTTTTGAAGAAGTAGCCATAGCAAAGGGGGAGAGTCGTGATTTATGTCAGGAGTCAGAACCATTGCTGTGATGGGAAGGCAGTCTGATTTTTCCTAACTATCAGCTGTTTTGTTCATTTACTTCTTTATGTGAAACATTTATATCCTATTTTTCGAAGCAATTAGCCAATAAACAGCTCACAGTACAATCAGGCTAGAATACATTTTAAAAACAATTTTAAAATGTATTCTAGCCTGGCTAGAATATACATGGCTAAATCTAGATCCAGATTTAGCCATGTATATTCTAGTGGGCTGGTGGAAGCAGACCTCCCTGCTTTCTTGTCCCTTGAGCAGCCCTTCCAGTTCTGTACAGATGCAATGCAGGAGGTTGAGGAAGGAAACTGGGGAAGCCCTACGTGGCATAGATACGTACCTTCCATGAGAGGGTTTCTCTTGGTGTGGCATTTGCCCCAGAGGGGGAAGTAGGGCAGTTCCGGGGAGGGGGTGTTCACTGCCATCAATCCTTGCTGTTCTGCCTAAATCTGGATCCAACTCAATAAATACCATAAACACTATTTAAAATGACAATTTAAAAGCACATATGAAAATGCATATGTGCATTTTCACATGCTATGTGCATGTGAAAATGCATATAGCAGCATTTTAAAAAATCCAGTCCAAATTGGCAAAGATTAAAAAAAAAAACCAGAGCAATGGCAGTTTTAAAATTTCAGATCAATATAAGCAGACTGCAAAAGAACTTCTTTTCATGTGCTGCAATTGACCTGTTAGGGTACCTATTAATTTTTTCTCATTTAATCACAAGTAAACACGATAATATTAATTGAGGAGAGTTTGTCAGAGAAACTAAACTATTTGTTGAAACTAAATAGGAAGGAGTATTAGGCTTTTCCCTAAGGTCTTGATCCTACTTAAGTTTATGGCTGGGGGCTGGGGCGGGGGAGTTATTTATATGTAACTATCCACCAGTATTTCGATTTCTTCACGGTTTCTGTGCATCACACATATGGGCTCTGCATGCATACATTTTCCCTGTGCAGGAAGATTCCAAGGCTAATTAATTAGTATTTGGTGGGAGCCCCTCCCTGGGCCTGCCTTGGTGTGAGAGGGGGGGCTCCCTCCTGGTCCTCAGTTCTTCATCGACCACCATTGTGGGTACATCAGGAAGTTCCTCTTCTGCTCCTACCTATGCACTTAACTTTTTCCTGCATGAGTCCTTGCTTTTCAACTACATCTCACTCAATATTGCTTCCAAATCCTTCTTGCAGCCTTTCTTTCTGAGAGAGAAAAAAGAGAAGTTTGTATCTGTTTGTTCTTCTCTGCTACACCATTTACTCACCTGCTTTCCTCACTGCACCGCATGTCACATTCCTCTCTTTATCCAACTTTGCTTCGCCTTCCCCTGTCATGGTACTCAAAGAACAATTTAGAAATTGTTCACACTGCAGCAGTAAACTTCCCCCAACCAGTGGGCACTCACAGTGCCTCTTCTGCCTGGGGGAGAGTCACATAGTAAGAGGCCTGCTACCGCAGCCAGGCTTTCACCAAACAGATGAAGAAGCACAGGGCTGACTGCCTGAAAGCTGGAGCAGAGCCTTCCACGAGAATAGCTCCTCTCAGCTATCAGAGCAACCATCAACATCTGCAGCCACAACATCCTTCGTGCCTGCACTGGCAGCAGGACCCCCTGTGGTCACCTTGCAGAGGGAGCAAGCCAAAAACCTGCCAACACCACCAAACCCAAGAAACTAACAAAAAGGGTGAAGGCTAATTCAAACAAGGGCAAAGGTGGCAGTAAGCGCACAAAGCACCATGATAAGATGCCCCCTTCTGGCCTCCTGTGTAATAGAGATGCAGTGCCAGGGCCCAACATTCGGCACTCCTCACCAGTACTGAGGTTAGTCCATAAGACCTTGACACCAATGCACCCAGTGGCTATGAGCACATCCTTCTCAGAGGACAAGATTAAAGAACCCTCCTCACCTAGGTGGCAGCTAGCTTCCATCACCTTGGGACCAAGGAACACCTCCCCTCCTTCACCAATCCCAAGTGTGGCCTGCTCCATTGGTCCCAACAGGTGCAGCTTTTGATCCTGCACCCCCATCACTCACCGGAACAGTAGACCTGAATGGCCAACACTTCCACACAAAAAGGGACTATGATACAGAGTTCCACCATGAGTGTTGGGCCTCCTACTCAAGATGGCCAGAGTGCCTGTGTTGGGGTCCGGCACACTCCAACAGTCCTCAAACATACCATGAAAATCCAAGCTGCACCAAGGCCATCCATGTCCAGGTCTCTCAGAGAAGCTAGGACCCAATGCTCTCTACCCACCCTCCAGCAGACCCAACTGCCTTAAGTCCCTGCACTAGGCCCATAATCATCAATCTTCAGGCCTCAATCCCAAGCATTAGACTTGTACAGTTATCCATCAAACTTGGAGTCTTACCAGACCAGCCCTCCGAAGCATTGCCAGATGACCCCTTATGACACTCCCTCTCCATTGGAAGACCCAGTACTGTTCTCTAACCAAGTCCTGCGGGTGGCCAACCACAAGAACTGGGAAGAGCCAAAGACCTGGTGTTTGAGGCAGTGTACACCAAGCCAACAGGCCCTGTGACTATACCTGCCCTACTAACATTGATGATCCTGGTGAGACTGGAATGGGAGTCAGCTGCCCCTCTGGAGCCCCAACACCCAAAAGGCTGGAGAACATGTACCCAGTGCAGGAACAAGATGCAACATTCCTGTCTCAGCACAGGAATGTCTCCAAACTCCATCATTGTAGAGTCTGCCGAGGGGCCATCCAGGATGGAGCACTCCATGCTGGCCAATAAGGAGGGTTGCTGGGCAGGTGCTATGGGGTGCCATTTCTTTTCTTCAGTCAGCCTAACCATCAAGACGGTGAATTACCCGGCCACCATGACCAGGTACCATCTGATGATGTCGAACAGAATTGTTCCTCTATGTGAGGCCTACCCCTGGAAATCACAGCACCTAGCCAATGACATCAGGTCAGAAGCCACCCATCTCATCTCATCCTAACGACCTCCAGTGGTGGACTATCTGTCAGAATATTGGCACTGGCTCCACTTTTACTCCTCCAGACCTGAGCCTAATTATCACTAGAGAGACCTCTGTCTCTATATGGGTCCCTCAGTAATCCAGGGCAAGTGGGATCCCCACAATGTGTCAAGGCACATCCACCACTTGGAGATGCTGGCAGTGCAAAAGACCCTCATCACATTCCAGAAACTTGTTCTGAGTCACCACATGCAGATCATCTTGGACAGCATGAAGGTGGTCTGCTACAGGACACTTGGTACCACACAAAGTGGAAGCCTTTACCTCATTTGCCACACAACACAATTTCGAACCCACCAATTGTTCCATATGCCAGGTGCTCATTTTCCTGAAATCCTTCTTCTGATGGGGCCTCAAGACAGCTTCCATCTGTGTGTTCATGGCTGCTATCTCAGCCTTCCATGCCCTCATACAGGGCCACTCTACCTTCTCTCACCTTCTCTCAACAGTTCCTTAGAGGCCTCAGCCAGACCACCAACACCCATAAGGCCTATCTAAGTCCTCCAAGCCCTTACAAAAAATCCCTTCGAACCCATGGCCACCACAGTCCTGTGCCTGCTGTGGTGGAAGACCGCCTTCCTGGTGGTCATCATCTCAGCCTGATGCACAAGTGGCCTGGCCACCCACCAGTCTGATGCACAAGTGGCCTGGCCACCCACCAGTCTGATGCCCTGGACCTCACTTTCCACAAGGACAAAGTGGGTCTCCAATCCAAAGTGGTCTGCTCCTTCCATCTTAATGTGCTGCCAGCTTTCCCTGCAACACCAGCCTATGCAATTGAGACAGAGCTCCTTTCCCCAACATCCAGCAGGCCCTGGCCTTTTACAAGGACAGAACTGCCCCCCTCCAATGCTCACAACAGCTCTTCATTGCCTACGGCTGTGCAAATACAGGGTTCCCTATCTCCTCACAGAGGCTGGCAAAATGGGTTGTTGCCCTCACCTATGAGCTCTCCGGGCTCCATCCCTCAGGACTGAGACGCACTCACTCCACACAAGCAACAGCTACCTCTACATGCACTCAGAGCCCATATATGTGAATGCACAGATGACCACTCAAAGAACAACAGTTACATGTAAGCACCCTGCCTTTTTTCATCTGTAGGTATTTATGGAGATGTGAGAAGCCACTATTATATACAGCAAGGGAAATGTCTGTTGTTCTCAAGAAAAGGCGTAAGTATAATTATTTTATTCCTTCTGTTCTAAGGCAATGAGCATGACACCTTTTCTCAGACAATTTGAACTTGCTCTTCACTAGGTTTTAGAACCAGATTACGAGAATGTGTGAGACATGACAATTTTACATAGGGGAATTGGGGCATTAATTCCCAAACAGGTAAGTAGACAAATTGGAATGGGTAGCCAGCGGCCTTCCCATTGACCAGCATATGTAGTAGCTGAGCATTTCCATGGAATTATCATTCTGGATTGGGTGAAATCTAGTGAAGTATTTTTGTTGACCGAACTTCTCTCAGCAGAACCTGGAGGACGGGTGATTCTCCCTCCTTCCACTTAGAGAGCCCTTGGACTAATATAGTGGAATATAAGTGTAATACTAAATGAATAAATAACACCTGCAAGCCTTCAAAAACTGCTGTGGAGGGTGAGGGGGGGACTGAGGGGAGGAATCAAGTCCCATTGTATGAGCAGATATCCACACCTTTGGCTTCTACCCCTTGAATTCTTCCTGGCTCAGCTACCTACACTGAAAATAGGTGGTTACAGCACTCCATGAAGGGAAAGACCTTGCCATACTCCTATCATGTTCACACAGACAGTATCAGAGTTAGGGCATTCCTAGCTAAAGAGGAGATTGCAGTTCTTTGTCTTCAGTTCATCTCATCTTTGGGCTTGAGTTGTAGAATATTTACATATTGACTTAAAAGTTCCTCATGTGAGACAGCCAGATTCTTCAAGAAGAGTGTAAGTTTTGTTATTACTTTACCTTCACCACCTCTTCTAAACTTTCGGAAATAACTTTTAGACAGCACTCAAATGTGTGATGTGAAGATTGCTTTCCTCATACAAATGGCTTAGGCTTTATCTTCCTGGAAGGATCTTAAAAACATTTTGTGGCTTATTGTTGTAGTGTTTTGCTTTTAACAGAAATGGTAGTGGACCTTCAAAGGCAATTCCGTGCACTTTCTGGCTCCACAGAACCTACGGAGAAGCCGACACCTTCCATTTTCCAGCTGAACTGGACTAACGAAAACACAGCACAGAATTGTTTTCATGGCCACAGTCTTGCTGGAGTTTTGCAACAAAAAGGCAGTATATTTACAACTTTGAATACAAACTATTGGTTGTGTACAACTAAACTGTGCAAAGAGAGGTATGTGTTTGATAACTGTTGAAAATGTAGGCTTTAAAAACAACTTTATAGTAAGACATTTTATGAAAAAAAGCAATTGTAGACTATGTAGGCTCTAAAAAGTCTACATAAAAGTAGCACTTTCCTTCCTTTAAATTATGTTTCATAGTTTGTATCTTTGTTGGATCCTTCTTGAGTTAGAAGAATGGTAACAACATTGTGAAGCTAAAAAGAAAATGTTGGTGATAGAATTCACTGTTGAGATAGACATTTCCTTCTTCTCTTGTGATGCTATTTTTTCTAGATTAAGCATGCAATCCAATGGGGATGCCTATAAGCCTCTGAACTTGGACCACAGGCAGTCCCTGAGTTGCGAACATCCAAGTTACAAACAACCCATACTTACAACAAACTTCCATAAAGTCTATTAACTAAAAAAACACTGCAGTAAGTCGTCATCACCATAGAGAGGGGAGAATTGGAAGGTGAGAGAAGGAGAGCCTCCAAAGCATCATCATAGAGAGAGGGTAGATGAAAGGAGAGAGAGGGAGGCCTCCAAAGCGCACCTTCCTGTCCCGCCCATCCAGAAAGGGCAATCTCCACATTTCCTTTCTGCAAGGAACTGGTGAGTTTGGGTGGGGAGGGGGCTAGCAATACTTGCATTTTTCCACTTTCACAAGAGTCCTGCACTCCTAACCCCTGTGAATGTGGAGGGCGAACTATACATGATCTGACTTGCATACAAATTTGACTTAAAGACAAATTTCAGTTTTCTCAGGAATTGAACATGTTCGTAACACAGGGACTGCCTGTATTTCAAACATTCTGTGCAAAGTAGGAGGAGTGTGAGGCTTCGACACTTCAGACAGGTAGAGAAGGAGACTGGGATATGCTGTATCCTGGTGACCTGTGTCTTCTCCCTGCCCCCTGGAATGGGCCCCTTTTTCATCACTGAGATGACTTTTACAGCCTTGGAGAAAAAGCCCACCTAACCTGACCTTGGATCTCAGAATCCAACAAATCTTGTAACCCCCTGGATGCTGTCTAGGGGCCACAGGATTGCTTTCTAAACCATCAAAAGAAAGGGAAGAAAAATGTTTATTTGTAGTAAAGACATTACTTTGTGCTATGTGGCTTTTCAGTTATTAATACATGACTTACATAAATATTTAAACTACAGATAGTGGATAATTGGATAACAAGGAGCCATCATTTATTATTTGAACTGAAAAATAAAAATATGGTTTATGTATGAGAAAGTAGGAGCATGCTATTCACAGTGCTGTTAAATTCTGTCAACCAGTAGTGAGCAAGTGAAAAAGACGTGTAGGGAAGTGAATGATTCAAGCTACTATTAATTTCTTGCTGGTAACAAAACTGGGTTTTGTATATTATTCTGTAATAGCCTGGCTGCAAAATCCTTTGTCTGACTTAGCTTACTGAATATGTGTTGGTCTGAGCCCATTTCCTTTGTTACGGAAATGTAGTGTTGTGTTTTGTAGTAATAACAAACCATTGTAGTCACTGTAAATCAGGATATTTTTATGCAACTTATTTCCCAATATAATCCATAGCTTGTAGCCAGGTTTTGCATTCTTGAAAAAGAGCCAAGACAAAACTCTTCTTTTTTCCTTTAAAGATAAATATATCCACAACCATGATTTTTTGTAGGAAGGCTTATCTGTTTCAAAGCATTAATTCTGGTTTTATTAGTAATAAACAAAGTGCCCTAATGCTTGAATAAGGCACTATAAAACAATTTCTACACAATAGCATATCCAGACAGCTGTGAGTGTGTATTGATGTCACAGAGAGAGGGAAAATAAAACCAAGAGCACAAGTCATAATTCAGTGCAACAGAAATATGAAGCAGAGAGATTTCCCCTGGGCAAGTTTTTAATCATCTGGACGCTCTTACAGAAAAGATTCTGTCTATAATTCAGGAAAACAATAGCATGCTGCCTGCTTGAAATCTAGATGGCCCAGAGACTGCTGAACGCACTGCATCCAAAGAAACTTTCCACATGGATCAGGCAGAGGGTGGTGGTGGTGGTTTCATCATGCTGATATAAGCATCCAACATGGGTGGTTTTCAACAGGAGCGTGAAAACTGGTAGATCTGCGCAAGAGCCACTGAGCACAGCTTGCCGTGTGATTTATGTTAGGCAGCCTCTACTCCACCCATTCCCCATTTGTTTGATTAGGACTTTTGAATGGAGTTAAGAAAATTACGCATTAACAGATTAATTATATGGCTTTGCCTAAGTCCTGAGTATAAGACAGATACTAAGACTTAACAGAGTTATTTAGGAGGCAGGTGTAGCAAAGATCATGAGTGCTGTCTAAATGTTTGTAGTTGTATTGATATGAGGAAAGTTTAAATTAACATTCATAGGATAGGCCCTTTTTTCTGGATATTGTAATTGAAAATCAATTTGATATTTTTCTCACTTCTTTTTATAGGGTGTGTGGCCATCTGGCACACTATAGAGAATCAGATTTTCCCCATACCTACCAGTTTGTGTTAAATCTTTTTGCCTTCCTCCTGCGGGTGAAGCCCTCCCTCATCCATGAAGAAGTGTGTGCCATAGAACATAAACTCTTTCACTCACGCTTTCATAAGAAATACAGAATTTTCAAAGTTCATAAAAGTGGAAAGTCATAAAGGCTTGAAAGAGTGAAGATTTACAGCAACTAAAGCAATCTATGAAGCTAATCCATACTTTCAATTACCTAAACAGAACTCAGAAGACAAGACAGTTGTGCCCATTCTGCAATTAGTTTATATTTGGGTTTGGCTCAGATGGCACGATCCTGATCCAACACAGCACAGTTTGTTGGAGTGGAAACTGTGTGTTTGAGCACTCCCTCTTACCTCTCACTTTTGCCTTTCCTTTTACTCCTCTAACTTCATAGAAGAAGATGGTTTGTTGAACCAAACTTTCCCGTATCTCCCAGACTATGAATCTGATTTGAATGCCACACAACAAACCAGAATATCAAATCTATGGGACTGGAAATGCAACATGTGAATTGGACCTTACAGTTCATACCTGTTTGTATATACTCTGTTTTTTTCTGTCAGATATATAGATGCTAATATATCAAAGTGTCACCTATTTGAAATAAAAGTGTTTTTTTTTTTCCAAACCAAATTGTCAAGTTCATGTTCAGTGTTCTAAAGTTGTGATCTTACAGTTTGGTGGCAATATTTATTTATTTATTTATTTATTTATTAAAACATTTCTATGCCGCCCCTTGCCGAAGCCTCGGGGCGGCTCACACACAAAATAAAATACAATAAAATACAAAAATAACAATATAAAATTCACAATATAAAATAAATAACAATATAAAAGAAGTTGCCCTGGCCAGATAAATAAACAAATATTGTTAACAATTAAAATGACGCTTAAATAAAAAGGTCTTCGCCTGGCGCTGAAAAACAAATAACGACGGCGCCAGGCGGACCTCTCTGGGGAGCGCATTCCATAGATTGGGCGCCACCGCAGAAAAAGCCCTCCTCCGAGTACCTACCCTCCTAATTTCCTTCACAGAGGGTTCCCGGAGAAGGGCCTCTCCCTCTGATCTTAAGGGGCAGGCGGGCATATATGGATGTAAGCGCTCCTTCAGGTAACCAGGACCCAAGCCGTTTAAATATATTTCTTTGTTAAGAAAAAGTGGCTGATACTTAAGGCATAGTTGCCTGCTTCAAATGTGGCAGTTGCAAGCTAATACTACACTTTTTAAATCCAAGGTGGGAATAGGTTATGGAGAGAACTACTTAGATTTTTCAGCTACTTAGATTTTTCAAATGCCTCAGGCTGCTCTTTTGTAGAATTCCTTGTTTCTGTAATGGCAGAAGATTGCTGCATAACACTACTGAATAAAAGAATTTTTAATATACAGTGGTACCTCAGCTCACGAACTTAATCTGTTCCAGGACTCTGGTCATGACCCAAATTGGTTGTGAGCCAAGTTAAATTTCCCCATAAGGATCAATGTAAATAAGGTTAATCCGTTCTGTAAGAAAAATGTGAAGCAAAGTGACAAAGAACAACAAAGATCATGGCCATCTTCCCCCACACACACACCCTGAGCACAAGCGTGGCCATCTCCCCGCCCCCCCAGCACAACCGCGATCATGCCTGTCATTTTGTTCACAACCTGATTTGGTCGTGAACTGAGGTGTTTGTGAGCTGAGGTACCACTGTATTTTCAGTACTTTTATAGCAGTGTTTTCCTTCTTTTTTACAAAAGGTTTTGGAGATTGTTTGCCTTTCTGCATCAACAATGCTTTAACTTTAATATTCTTTTAAAAAGTGAGACACCTATCAAGATTTTGGCCTGAGCTTTTAAGGCAGAAGTTTGATTAGATGTTTTCCACAGTGTAAATGAATAAATGGGTGCATGTGTGGTAATCTCTGAAGAGCCTAAAAGCCAATTATCTAATTCACCATTTCTCCCTTTGGATTTTTCCTCCTGGCTTACCCTTGAGTTCCATCATTTGTTTTAAGATTTACAATTTGATGATCCTATACCCATTTCCAGAATAGGGAGATTAATTCTTGAATTCTTAGATGTCCTCAAGAAGTTTAGGACATCTGAACATAAAGACCAAACAAGTTAATATTTCTTCAGCACAGAAGCTGATAACTCATGTATAGGGTTGAGTATCCCAGCTTTGTAAAAGGTTAAGTACAGAGAAAAGCTGGAAATTTGTGGGCAGTATGAGCTTAAACATTCTGGCCAGGGTAGTATAATGGTTAGGTTTTTGGACTGGGACTCATGAGAATGAGTTTAGTCCCTCTCTGCCATGGGCAACTTAGGGCCAATCACTGATGCTCAGGTTAACCTACCTCACAGGGTTGTGAGGATAAAACAGAGGAGTATGTAAGCCACCTTGAGTTCTTTGCAGAATTATTGGTGTGGTATAAATAAATAATAAAAATGGCTGTACATGACTCTTACAGTTGCAAGACAAATGCTTCCATCTGTAATTTCACACCCCATTCTTGCTGCTCTTTTATTTGTATTCTCTTCCTACATGGCCTTGTTACTTGTTACACTTCCTCTTCAGAAGACATTTCAGATGGAAGAAATTAATGACTAGGTGTACATAACACACTAAGTCATTGTGGCTTATAAACTCAGGTGGGTTAAGGGTTAGGGTCCAGACTGAAGATGAACTAGCCATTGTGGCCAAATGTTGGCCTGTAAGTCACCCTGATATTGTGTAGCTTTGACCCATAGTGGCTCACTGTGTTCTCCAAACCTGGAAGACATAACCCATCACGCTTCGAGCCAAACCATTCCAGAGCTGCTTGCAAGAGTGACAAAAACATTTATTGCTGTTGCTAAGTGGCTACTTGGCCACTTTTGCCAGCAGCCCCAAAAGTGCCTAAGTGGCACTTGGCAGTGGTTGGAAAAGCTCCCTGCCTACCACCATTGTGTGCCATGTTGGACTAGGCACAGCTTCGCTTTTTGTTTTAAAATGCAGTTTTGAGATCACAAAAGCCAACTGTCAAGCTGGCCTCCACAAGTAGGGCAGCTTCACAATGCCCTCCGAAAGGCTGGCTGTGGTTGTTCCCTTTTTCTTTCACCATGTTTAGGTGCAAAACGATGGCCCTTTTTAAAACCCACTGTTCTGGATTTGCACAAATTCAGCATGGTGGCATCATGGAAGGGGACCCTTGAGGAAGTGAGGAGGGAGCACCCTACTCATGATATCTCTCGGGTGCATTTTTAGTAGGGTGGTTTATTATGTCATGTGAACAGAAAGACTGTGTGGTGATGTGGTTAAGAATGTGGGCCTGGGACTCTGGGTTATAGTCCCTGCTCGGCCATGGAGCGGATTGGGTGATTTTGGCCCCGTCACAGAGTCTTAAGCTACCTCACAGGGTAGTTTTTGTGGGGATGATAGAGTGCAAGAGGAAGAGAATGATGGTAAGCCACTTTGAATTCTTAAAAAAAGAAAAGAAAAGGTGGGAATATAAATCCAATAAATAAATTAAAATCTTTCAAAATTAGCATAACTTGAAACTGATGGAAATTACATTATGATTTTGTTGCTGCACACTGACATTTTAACTGCCTTTTCGTTTTCGTGCTCTTTTTTTCTTCCAGTTATAATTATTTTCTGAAGATACTGTCCGGAATGATAGGGTAAATTTAGACCACGCCTAATTCGAGTTGACATAATATATTTCAAACGCAGTGTAAACTTGTGCTACTAATTTTAAACACTTGTTTAATTGCTTACCTTCCTTTGAAAAATGAGGCATGCTAAATTACAGGTGCAGCTTTCTTTTATAACCACAATAGTCACGTCTGTATTCTTGTAAACTGCCAAATTTGTACAAATCCTGGCTCCAAAATTCAGCTGTACTTTTTTGAGGCTGGAACAACCCAACATAAAGCTGAGTGTACTGAACTAAAATTCTCATGATTCCTTACTCCCCGTGTTTCTTGGTCAAATAGGTGTGGCAGATAGGTAAAGTAAAAGGTGCACTCACTCTTGCCAGTTACTCTTGGCTTGATTAGTCAGTTCTTTGTCCCTGTAATCAAACCTACAGGTTTGTGAAGCATGGCTTGCTGAAATGGTACTTGTCCTGAGCCTGGGACACAAACTCTGTGAGTCCAAGACAACATTATTATACCAAGGCGGAGTTGCATTTCTCAAGCAGACAAATGGGGTTGGTTAGCCCAAAGGCAGGGTGTGCAGCTCTGAAACAACAGCTTTAACTATCTCTTCTGTATGCATTTAAGTTGCAATTCATAGTTCCCTTCTCCCAACAGGATCCAGCAAAAATCAGCATTTTACCTGTACCAATGTTTTCCCTTTTTAAAAGGATATGATTCAAACTTAAGCTCTGTAGAGAATATTGGATGTCTTTTTTTGAAAATAAGTGCCATACAGGATCAAATAATGGAAGTATTGCTCCGTACAACTACAGATGGCATAGAATCATAGAATAGTAGCATTGGAAAGGGCCACAAAGGCCAGCAGGTCCAACTTCCTGCTATTGCAGGATGCCAATTTATACCATCCCACTCAGATGGCTGTCTAGGCAACTGGTCCCACTGTCGTATTCCTCTGACGGTGAGGAAACTTCCTGATATCTAGCCTGAATCTGGATTGTAGCAACTTGGGTTGATTATTCTGTGTCCTACACTCTAGTATCAGTGAGAAGAGATCTTGACCTTCCTCTTTGTGACAGCCTTTGAGGTACCTATAGAGCATGGGTCCTCAAACTACAGCCCGTGGGCCGGATACGGCTTGTCATGCTCATTTATCCAGCCCGCCTCAGAGCTTTTGGACTTGCTCGGAGAAAGCAATCTCCAAGCGAGTCCAAAAGCTCTGAGCCAACGCAGGTGTTCTTTGAAACTAAGCAGAGAGCCAGCGCACGGGTCTAATTGTAAAAGCTCAACTGTGCGTGTGCCTGCTCTTCCCTCCCACCCCCTCCATTGCATGCATATACAGAGCAGGAAACAGAAGGAGGGCGGTAGAGAGAGAGAGATGATAATGTTAAAAAGGGATTGAAGGTAAGAAAAATAGAACTTTTAAAATCTATTTTTAATTATGTTAGCCATGTCCCTGGGCTGTGGGCCAAGCCACGGCTGCCTCGCTGAGCCCAGGGGCACCTGCTTGACAGCGGTGGCTTGCCCATAGAAGGCTGCCCCTGGGCTCAGCAAGGCGGCCGCAGCTTGCAGCAGAGACACAGGAGCTGCGGCCTTCTATGGGCAAGCCACCACCGCTGTCGAGCGGCTGCCCCTGGGCTCGGCAAGGCAGCCGCGGCTTGCCCAGAGAAGGCTCTTCCCCACCTTAGCTTGGGCTTCTGCTGCAGCCCAAGGGAGCGGAAAAAACATTTTTAAATTTTTCAATCATTTTTAATTTTTATTAATTTTTAATTTTAATTATTTTAATGTGCAGGGTGCATAGGAATTCGTTTATATTTTTTTCAAACTATAATTTGGCCCCTCAACAGTCTGAGGGACAGTGAACTGGCCCCCTGTTTTAAAAGTTTGGGACCCCTGCTATAGAGTGATATCATGTCCCCCCTCAGTCTTCTCAAGGCTGAACATACTCAGTTCTCTGAGTCTCTCCTCCTAGGGCAGTGTTTCCAAACCCCCAATCATTTATGTTGCCCTCTTGAGCCTTTCTAATTTTTCTGCACCTTTCTTAAATCTTGGTGCCCAGAACTGGACACAGAACTCTAGATGAGGTCTGACTAATGAACAGTACAGGGAAACTATTACTACCGGTGATTTGGAAGTAATACTTCTATCCAGTACGGCTGGCAGTAAGCACGCGACCACACACACCAATCCCAAGCTCCCAAGCCCTCACTGTCTCACTATCAGATAGCAGATAGCAGACGCAAAAGCGGGCGCTATGTTAATGAGGTTTGCTGCTGATCTGCTATGATTCAAAATCACTTCCTAAAATCCATTGGAAAAAAGGTGCCGGGGTGCACTATGACAAAAAAAGCCCTGCTTCTATCAATGCATCCCAAGATAGCATTTGCCCTTTTTGCAGCTGCATTGCATTGTTAGCTCATATTTAGCCTGCCATCTACAGTAACTCCAAGGTCTTTTTTTTCCAGTTCTGCTAAGCCACATATTCCCCATCTTGTGTCCACGCATTCTTTTTCCTAGGTGGAAGACTTGCATTTGTCCCTATTGAATCTCATTTTGTTGCTTTCAGCCCAGCATCCAAACTTATCAAGATTGCCCTAGATCTTCAGTTTGTCTTCCAGGGGGCCATTCAAACTGCACAGGAAAGGAATGGACATTCTAGGCAGCGCTACAGGGAATGTAGCGCTTTCCCAGACTCGGCCATCCCAACTAATCCCATCTTCCCCATCACCAGAATGGAGAGAAGAGTCTCCCCTGCTGATCATAAAGAGTGAGCAGGCTTGCCTTACAAGGGACACTCTGTTAGGAATGCTCTGTAAGGTCGAAGCATTTTAATGCTAGTAGCCAGCACATTAAACTGTGTCTGGCACCACCTCCAGTGGGTGTGAAATAGGCACCACGAGTGCAATCACAGACCTTCCATGGTTAGCTTCTGGTCCATTCTAAATTTCTGGGCAACAGATTGTCCTTGACAGAGTGCACTGTAATAATCTACCATGGGTGTAAATTAAGTTGGAATCCTATGCAACTCATTAAGAGTAAACCCCATTGAATAACATGGGATTTCTGAGTCCAGCTCTGCCCTTCCTAGCCTAGAATGTAAGCACACCTAACAACAGATACTGTCTGTTAGTTCTTCATTGGTAGTATTTATTTATTTATTAGATTTGTTTTGAAGCCACCCATTAGTATCATGCTCTCTTTGAGGAGCAAAGCCAGGCCCAAGAATATTCCTAGCCTGGACCTAAGTTAGAACAGTTTCATGCTTCCTTGCAACGTGAGCCAATGTAATGCAGTCAATGAGACCCTGCTTCCAGTGTCTAGATCAGAGTGGTGTAGTGGAAGACCATTGGGGAGCATGGCTCTGGGAGCTTTTTCAGAGCGGGGACAAGGACAAGTGCCCTGGTATCCAAGCAGTTGACAATTCCTCTTTGCATCAATGAGTGAATTGGGGTAAGGAGGCTTTCAAGTTTTCCTAGCAGCAATAACACTAGAAAAGATTGAGTAAAACAACATTTCACTGGAGACCAAAGCCAAGACCGTCCACACTATTGTATTCCCAATCACTAGGAATGGGTATGAAAGCTGGGCAGTGAAGGAGGCTGACAGGAAGAAAATTAATTATACTGCTTAGGGGATTCACAAAACTCTTCCAGGAGAGTTTTGTGATTTCCCTAGACTGACAAAGATAATCAAGTGAGCCCTAGGTCAAGAACTTCTCCTGGAAGCAAAAAATGATGCAACTGAAGCTGTTGTGCTTTGGACACATCACGAGAAGGCAAGACTCCCTGGGGAAGACAATCCTGCTAGGGAAAGTTGGAGGCAGAAGAAGAAGAAGGCTAGATATGAGCTGGATTGAGTCCATCAAGGAAGCCACAGCCCTGAGTTTGCAAGAGCTGGGCAGGGCTGTCAAGGGCAGGACATCTTGGAAGACAGTCATTCATAGCATTGCCATAACGTAAAGATCACTTGACTGTATGTAACAGCAAGAAAGCCCTTTTTGCAATGTTGCATTCCTAATTAAAAGCTAGTTGTTATATTTCAGCTGGTAAAGACCTTTTGTTAAAGCTCAAGCGGTTTTACCCAGTAAGCCAACGCAGGCAAAAGTCAGCCGTGATACTTTCAGTGAAGCTTACCCCAGATAATTGGATTTCAATCATGCTTCATAAATACAACTCGAATTTTATTAGAAGTTTGGTTTGGACATCTGTGTTTTATGATGGAGTGTTAAACCAGAAGCAGAATAATAGTAAAACTGGATCTAAATGTGTAATTTCTCTTAGGGGTGTGGTTATGAATTATCGGGGGGGGGGGGTGGATTCAGGAGCTTTCCTGGTGAGCGCCAGAACTTCACAATTTACCATTCCACCCTTCCTAAACTATGGTGCAGTGTAAGGCCATTTTATGTTATATAACAAGAGAGACCCCCTCCATTTTGGCTATGACTTAAATTCATATTTTTCTAATGATTGACAAAAATTTGCTTGTCTTAAGATATACAATGAACATGCACCAAGAAGGGCTATCCCTTAGACATTACCGAAGCTATAGCAATAATTTTTATTGCTCAGCTATGAGTCATTAAAAAAGCTGAAGGGACCTTCAGAGTTGAGCAACAAATTTAGCTCTCAATTTCCTGGCTCCCAGCACATATCACAAAACATCCACAGTAACGTTTTCATAACCAAACAACAGGGAGCATACAGATTGACCCGGTGTAACAAAATTCTTCTAGAGCAGAAGCTCAAATTTTTTTTTAGGTGGATCCTTCTGAAGAGGACATTGGCTGAATGAGCAATAGCTTCATGATTCATCAAGAATGCTCTTCCAATGCCAACTTCTTATACCTGACAACTTCTTAAAGCAGGCAACACGGTGGCATCTCTTCATTCTGTAAAGCATTCCAGTGTGGAACATGAGTGAGTCGATCTAAAGAACTAGCCTTTGGATCTTGAGGGCAAAATAGACAGCTCACAGTAAACAGAGTGATCTTTCCTGGGACATATGAACCATTGAAGATGTCTCCTGATCACAGAAAGAAGATATCCCTGGTTTGGTCTGGGGTTTCAAGGTGATTTAGGAGGCACCCTTGGTAGCTTCAGGGGTCACAACAACATGCACCCAGCAATGATGCTAATTCTGCAGCTCACAACTGGTACACACAAGAAGGGAGAATAAAACATAATGGCTTATTTTTCCTCTGGGCTCATGCAAACCCACCCATTGTGTGGCTTCAGGCATTTCAGCAAATCCCTAGAAGGCTTAAAGAGCAATATATGGCACTATAAAATTCAAACAAAATCCGGGACAACTGCAGCCCCTGCAAATTCTCTTATCATTATCATCTTTATCACCACCACCATCACATACCCAGTGTTATTTAGGTGTGGTGAAGATAAGTAAGATACATTTTAAAAGATCCTAAAGCAAGGGGAAATGAGTAACAGAAGGAGAATGCTGCATTTGAAAAGGGCATTCTGAGCTACACAGCCATGGCCATATTTATTTGCTGCTTTTATACCTATCTGACCTTTCCTTCAAGGAAGCATACCCAATCCTCCTCCTCCTCAGCTGTATTCCTATCCTCCTATGAAGCAGGTCAGGCTGAGCTCCAAAGTCTCCAGTGGACATCACAGCTGAATGGGGATAGAAATTGGATCTCCAGAGATCCCCTCCAACACCCTTACTGGTACACCAGACTGGCATAGGAGCTCCCCAAGCAGCCAATGCGTTTGAACAGTCTGCTTATCCAGCATTTTAGGCAGCAGCGCCATCAGGGCAGGACTGTGGGCGCACCTGAAGGGCCCCACTCCATGCAACGAGCAGGTTGCCGCAAGACACAACAAGGCTGGCTTGTTGCACTTTGAAGTCACTAAAGTAATGCACATGAACATCTGCAGAAGGTGTGTCTGCCTCATCAGGCCACTGCATCCAGAATCTAAACTTGCCGAACTGCATCAAGGAACTCAGACCCTTCATCTCTGTTCCCCAGAGGTTCTCAGAGGTAAAAAGGTGGCATTGGGCACCGAACAACCAACGGTTAAATGCAGATTGTAGAGTAGCAACGCCATTTCCCACTGCAGATCCAGCTTATGGAATGCGCTCCCCAGAGGGGTCTGCCTGGCGCCGATGTTACACTCCTTCCGGCACGAAGTAAAGACTTTTTTATTCAACCATCATTTCAATAATCAAGGGTTTTAGATGTTTTAAGATTTTTTTCCCCTCTCCAGAGTCATATTTTCTATTCTTTTTCCCTTTTCTTTTCTTTAAGTTCATGATGTGTTGCTTTATATTGTTTTAATAATTGAGGTTTTACTGTTGTACTATTGTAATTTTTTATTGTGTGAGCCATCCTGAGCACTTGTCAGAAGGTCAGGATATAAATGTTTGTAATTAATAAACAAACAAACAAACTGAAGCAAAACTCCATCCCGAGGCTCTTGCGATGGGATGGGATACAAAAATTCTAAATAAATAAATTCTAAATAAATAGTGGAAATGCTTGGAAGGGCAGCGCTTTGCCATTGGCTAAGATATTCTCATCTATTTTTGCCTGTTGTTGCTTTTATAGCTAGGGTCCAGGGCTGTTTTGCCCAACCTAGTGCCAGTGAAATGTTCCGGACTTCATTTCGCATCAGTTCCAGCAAGTGTGACCAATGCTCAGGGAGAACGGGACTAGAAGCCCAAAATATTAGGAGAGCCCCAAGCTGGGGAAGGCTGGTCGAAGTATTGTTAGCAAAGAAAAGAACCCACTCTGCTGCAAAGAGTTCTTCTCAGTAAAGGGAAGGGAAGCAGTTGGGATCTGGATTTACTGGGATATGCTAGTCCAGAAGTGTGAGTGGAGCAGGGGAAGATCCCAGGGCTGGGGAGGCTGGGAGAGAAAGGAAAGCAGCAGGGGAAGGTCAGTGCTGGTTGCATTGCATTCCAGGGAAGGCTGAATTCAGCTTGCAAGAAAATGGAGGATTTGGGAAGGTCAGTCCATGTGATTACTTAGAGAAGCATCCCAGGTTCTCCAGCCAGGGCTTCTGGGAGTTGTAGTCCAACACAACTGTAGGGTGCCAGGTTGAGGAAGGCTGCATTAAGATAGAATGATAAGACGGTTGACTGCCCAATCTTTTTTTTCTTTTTGAAGTTTGCTTTGTATGGATCGTTGTCCCTATCAACTGATTTGAAATAACCAGTCACATCTGTGCAAGCAAGTCTCTAGACATCTGGAGAGGAGTATGCCTCCAAAATTTATTTATTTATTTGTTTGTTTGTTTTTGTTTTATTATATTTGTATACCACCCCTTGTACATGTGTTTTACAAGCATTAAAACACATGTACAAACAATAAAATAACCAAGATAAAACAATGATACAGTAAAAGCAAACACTAAAAATACTAAGCAGTGAATAACTTGAACAATTATAAAAAATTCACCTCCCCCAGTACAGCAGCAACAATAAATCATATAAAAATATAAATATATGATTTTTTCCCATCTCCAGAGCCTAATGATACAAGGGCCCTTTCTCAGTTCCAGCGTGATTCAAGCAGTACTACAAACCTTTGACTTCCGAGTGGCTCCTGAGCGCACTGTGCCCCAGCCTCCCACTCAGGTGCTTGTTCCCCAGAAGCAGCTGTGTGGGCTGCCCCATGGCTGAATCAGCCCTGCCACAGCTAGAATAGCAACCTGTGCTCAAATTCAGAAGCTGCTGCTGGGCGATGCTTTTATGGGGACCACCCAAATCTCTCTCTCAATCTCTCTCTCTCTCCCTGCCCCCTCTGTAGGAGGCTTTTAAAAAATCTAAAGTTTTCTTTTAAATGATTAAGAGCCCTTCCTATAGAACTGGAGGCCTTCGGAATGGAAAGGAAGAATGCAAAAGCAATTCAAGACATTCCAAAAGTTGCACCCCAGCAGAACACGCCCGTCTTATCCTTGCTTCTGTTCAGAGTTCTTTAATCCTGTGAATAGATTCTTTCCTCCCTCAGCTTCTGTATTATCTTTAAAAAGCAGCCATATGCAGATTTCAGGGTACGTCAGGTAGATTTTGCTTGCCACAGAAATGTGAGGATGCCTTGCCTCTTTTTTAATGGAGAGGCAACCTATTCATCCTAAACCCTAGAAATGGCCAGTGTAAAAGAATGCATCCCAAGCATTGGCTGCTGTTCGGGCACGATTCACTGTCACTGTTACATTGCATTTATATTTCACCTCCTTTCCATTTCTGAGGAACCCATGGAGGCTTACATGGCTGCGTTTTATCCTTACAACAACCTTGTCAAGTAGGATGGGCTGAGCCTGGGTGACTGGGCTGAAGTCATCCAATGAGCTTCATGTCCGAGTGGGAACTAGAATCCAGATCTTCTAGGTCCCTAGTACAGCACTCAAACCACCACACCACAATGGCTCTCAGAAATATGTAAATCTATCCAGTATCAAATCTATGAAATCTATCCAGTAAAACCATAGAAATCAAATCAGCCAGATCAAAGCAAATGAATGGGAGTGCTGGGTTGCATCCATTTGTGGTGAGTGGAAGATGGGCACGGCATGTTTGCCTCAAGGGCTCCTTCCTGCTTGTTAGACTTTATATCCTCTACTGCGCCAGAGGCTCCCTGGGCCTGGAAGTGGCTTTTTGGGGATCCAAGGAAAATGGGTGTCCCGGCTTGCATGAGCAGAAATGCAATTCATGAACGGAAGGGTTGCCTCTATAGAAACAATGAGCTGGGGAGCCAACAGTCAGTTCTCTAAATATGTTGAATACTTTGGGACAGTGTAAACCACACTGCAAGTCGCCATTCATCCAGTTTCTGATGGCCCAAATTTCCAGACCTCTGCAGGTTCAGAATCCCGAGAAACTGACTGTATTTTTAACTTGGTTACTCTCTAGAGCTTACACAGACAACAGCAGATCCCCATATCCATCCATTCAAAGTAATCATATTGAAGAATTCGCTTGCAATTCTATACTCACAACTTACCCACTTGTAAATATAGGAGAACAACCTAATTCCTCGTGATCACTTTTCTGGGCATGCAAAAGGAATAATTCTGAACTGGCCACAGCCCTCAATCTGTTTCTGCTGTAGTGCAGTTTTACTTTAAAAATGATTGATTAAAATTATTTGCTTCGTGCTTGTGATACTGGTTTCCAAATGAAGTTTGTATGTCTGTATTGCCAAGGAGAGCAGCCTGATGTCTCAATTTAAACTAGGGGTGGAGATCTTATGCCTATCCAGAAGTTGTACTACAATTCTTTTCATTCCAGTCCATTAACTTTGCTTGCTGGGGCTAATGGGATCTGGAGTCCAACATCTAGATGGCCACCCAAACTGAATATAAATCATCTTTGATGATTGGGCTGTTAAAAGGCTTTGCCTCAAACAATTCAAAAAAGATAATATTTGGTCCAATGAACCTAAAACCTGACATATTTACTTGTTCGCAAGCACATGCATAACTTGCGTATACATTAGCTGGGAAGCCACAACCAATTTTATATACTTAGTTCTTTCCCTTCGGTTTTGGCTGTTAAAATTGCAGTTACATTTTCCTATACAAATGCAGCATTTGTAGAGAGATTTCATAATAAATGATGAAACCTTCAAAGCTGAGATTCTTTAGTCTATTCCAGAGCCTGAATGTGACAATTTCAGAGGCAATTTGCCTAAAACTTAACTTCCCTGAAATGCAGTCAAATCAGTAGATTTGACATCTCCTGATACATATACAGCCACATGCCCCTGTCAAAAAGTACCCATTATTAGCTGTCAAAACTCTTTTTCCCCAGAAAAGGGGATAAGATGTATTTTTGCACTTTCCTGAACAGCTGGAGTCTCAGAGGAAGGGGCAAAGTGTCCATTATCCTGAGGATAATCAGAGCAAAAAAGAAAAGAGCTGAGGATTTTGCCATGAATGGACAGTAGATCTCATCAGCCCATTTTTGTAAACACAGGTTCTTTGTCCCTTTGCTTTCTGTTGACAGATCACCTTTTGACAGCTGTCAAGAGAAAAGAAAGGAAAAGCCTATTTGGAGCCTTATGATCCAGGGTTGGTGCCTGCTGCATTTGGACAGCAGGTACCTTCTAGTACATTGACTGAGCCAATGCTTCAAAATGCTACACTTGTAGAACTGAGCTCATCCACAGTTCCACAAGTGTCGCTACAAGAAAACAATCAAAAATTAAAAGAATCACAAGTGCAATTTTTAATTGTTTTCCAGCCACCAAAAGCCCCCCTCCCCCAATCTGCTGTTTGGGCACTTTGAAGGGAATATGAGTGGCTGTCTCACTGGTGATTGCAAACAACAGCCGTCAAACCGGTGATTATGACCTCCGGGGTGGGAGGTCAAAGGGACACGGAACTGCAATGAGCCCAAAAGGCTAATGAATTGTGGTGCCAGTGCCAGTTGCCCCCAGGTGTAACATGGGCATGCGTGAGGTGGCTGGCAGTGGTCCAGGGAAGCTTGGTGAAAGCAGCAAGTCTTGTTGTTCTCTTGCCATTCCTGCCAGAGGTTCATTTGCTCTTTCCCTTCGCTCACCATGGGCTCAGTTGCCTGGGCTTTGGTTGTCAGAGTGGCTTGGTGCCCTCAGCCAAGCCTGACTATGGGAAATGATCTGGGTTCTCATGGCATGAGAACACATCATGGTTTGTCATCCTCAATGAGTTTTCATGTTGTACATATGTCTAGTCATTAATTTCAGCACAACTTAAATGCAACTTAGTCTACCAGTTTAAACATGATAAAATGAGATATAATTGATCTTGTCCTGTCCAACCTCACCTGCACTTCTGCTGCCTTTTTTCTTCTACCCTCTTATAGCCTGTATTCCCACCTAGATCGTGATATTCCACATTTTAGGGGAAAAGCATCTTAGAGCCAACTAAAATGGAATTCTGCTCTTAAGCCAGCCCTCCCCAGCTTGCTCTTGCCCTCAAAACCTTTTGGACAACAACCCCCAGAATTCCTGACCATTGGAAATTTTGATTAGGGCTAATGGGACCTGACATCCAAAACATCTAGAGGACATCAGACTGCAGAAGGTTGTCCTAAGTGCTTTTTTAAGTGAATGGTGCCCACTTCCATAAAAGCATCCAATATTATGTGCACTTACAGTGCAATCCAATCCACTGAAAAATGAGCCCTATTGAGTTCAGTGGGACTTAATGCCAAATAAAAGCACAGGATTGCAGTCTTACTCAGCAGTAAGTGCCAATATATTCAGCAGAGCTTACTGTTGAATAAACATGTCTACAAACAAGGCAACACTAATGCTGCATTTTGTTTGAGATTGTAACCTAAAATACACTGGATTGAAAAGGAGAGCAACACTATTTTTGGAAGAAGCTAGGTAAAATTATTCCCATTAGCATTGTTTTCAGCTGCACTGATGCTTCAGGTCCCTACAGTAAGTATGCAATATATTTTAGATCCATAAATGAGTTCTAGGCAGGCTTTTGACTCTGTGGCTCATGGCAAGTTGGAGAAATAAGGATTTCAAAAGTATATCAAAAGCTGGATACTTAAGTGATTGGGAGCTGTGCTGGAAGAGGAGTGATCAGTGGGTTGAGGTCAGGCTAATAAATGTTGCAGGCAATGTTCCACAGGCCACTCCATGCAGAATCAATTGCTATTTAACATTTCAGTTAAACAGAATAGTATAGGAGGGTAGGAAATATACGTGTGAGGCTAGAACAAAGGGTACAGTTTCCTTCATAGAAGGAAATCTCAGGCTCATTTCAGTGCTGGGAAAAATGCATTGAACACATATTTTAATCAGGTGTCCATGTGGCTGAAAATTCTGATTGGTTTGTCTTAAGAAACTGGCATCTCCATTGGCTGAAGCTTTCTCTGGAAAGTATATCCCACTGGGAGGCCTAGCATGGTGATTTTCCGCTTTCAAAGTGCACAGTCCAAAACACTGATGTGGCCAGTGGTGAAAATGAGGCAGATCATTGTACAAAGACCGATTTAGGAAGGGGCGGTGGAACCGTTGCTGAGTTGCAAATACAATTTGACATTATGGATATCCTGAAAAAATATGGAATTCAACATGTAATAAGTTTGATTAATTTTCCTGATTACATGTACTTGTTTCAGCTTCGTATAGTTACAATCTACTTCAGTACTATTTTCAAGGAATAATGAGAGAAACCAAAATGCTGTTTTATTGGGCTTAGTTGTCTTTATGTTGGTCTATGGCTGTAATAATGAGAGAAATCTTGAAATAATGGGAGAAACCATGGAAATAAAACACAAGAGAGTCTAGTGTGCAAAAATACAACCGGCCAAACTGAAATAAAATGCCCAGCTATGTGAGTTGCTGTCTCTGGTTTAGGATAGCCACTCATCCCTGAGCAGCCTAAGCTTTTATCTCAATAGGATTTGAGAAGTGCAGATGATCAAGTGAGAATCAGGGTCAGCCGGGTTCCATTCCAAACTTAGTCAAGATACTCATGTTAAGTAAGACACTAACCCTCCTGTCAGGGGTTTGAGGGACAAGTTTGAATTCTGATACACTTTATATACTAATTATTATGACACTTCTCCTGATGCATGTGTTTGCCTACATTCCAGGTGTATTCATGAGTCTGATAAAAGGAACGGTGATCCACAAAAGCCTTTGCTACAATAATTATGTTAGCTTTGAAGGTGCCACAGGATGTTTCGTTGTTTTTTATTTGGCACCAGATTGTTATCTTTTCGAGCCAAGTCGAAACAAGACCATTGGTAACTTGACATTCTTTCTACCACTTTCCAGTTGCTTTTTATGCATTTTATTGCAGCTCATTTTATTTGAGCAAAAATATAAAATAAAGCTATTCATTTTAGGTTTGATGTATTGGAACCATTTTTAAAAGACCTATCTAAAGAATAGGTGGGATACAGAGAATTTAAACAAATAAAATCAGTGGAGTAGTGGAGCCAGGCACTCAGGGGAGTGCTGAGTAAGGACCATGTCAACATCTGCCACCCCATGCAAAATATTTCCAGCAATAATATATTTCTTCCTGTTGTAAAGCAAAGCCATTTGGTTTTGAATAGTCAATGAATCCTAATAGCTTTCCCAAAGCTCTGTTCCCAATAGATTACAATTCCTAGAACCAGTTTGTTGTTATGAATCAATGGGGCATTTTGGAAATGGCTGTAGGCTGTCAAGATGAACATCTGCATTTCAAAACTGGGCATGACATCATTGAATAAAATTCAGGAAATGAGTTTGGACTGTATTCATCAAAACTAGAAGGGTGGGGAAAACACCTACAGGATAAAAGATTATTCCCTGCACTGCTGCAAAGAACAAGACGAAATCACCGCGACGTGCTTGTCTAGCCTTCAAGCAGGTCGACAAGTGGACCCAGGGGGAGGGCTGAGTGACGCTGAGGCTTCAGGCAGCAGACGCAGGGAGAGGGCAGGTGGGTGTTGCAGGAGGGGGCTGGGGTAGGCAGCCCAATTGCGGACCCCTAAGCGAGGCTGCAGCCGTTGGGGGTCAGAGAAGGGTGCTGTCCCATCACCAGAGCTGAAGAAACAGTCCAGCTGACTTCTGCAGAGGGGATGCGAGAGGGCGCCGTCCTGGAAACGTCTCGTGCTGCCTCTGATGGGAGTAGGCAAGCACCCGACAGCTGCCCTGTGCTAGGCGCGGGTGCAGAGGGAGAGAGCGGGGAGGCAGCGGAGGCGCCCGCACGGCCGCCCCGGCAGCCGCGCTTCATCGCCAGGTGGCATCTCCCTCAGCAACCCCCGGAGCCCCATCTGGAACTCTGCAACACCGCCAGGCACCGCCCCCTGCCCGGCCTCCTCCAATCAGGCGTGGCGCTAGGGCGTCGCTTCGCAGGGGTTCCAGCCCACCCCGCGCCAGCCTGTCTCCGCCAGCCAATCGGAAGCGGGGCGTAGTCGCGAGTCCACCTGCGACTCCCGGGAGCCACCTGAGCGAGCGAGAAAAGCCGACAAAACCCGTTTGTGCGGCGGGCTGTGTGCGCGCGCTCGCTCGCTCTCCCTTGGCTCGTCTTGCCTCTTCCCTCATCCCCTCCCCAGTTGCCCGGGCCGCAGCCAGTTCCCGTCCCAACCCGCCAGGCCAGTTCTGCCACCCACTGACTGCCAGACATGACACAAGAGTACGACAAGTAAGTGATCGAGCTGGGCAGACTGGAAGGAGGAGAGGGAAAGGGGGTGAGTCCGGGCAGGTCCGACCGGTGCGTCTGCCCCTACCCCACACTCCGCACCGCCACCCCTCCTGTGGGATTTCATCCCCTGTTGCTCTTCCTGCTGCCATCAGTACTATTGCTAATGGGGACCAGGGAGGAGGAGGACGACGGCGACAACGACGACGCGGGTCTGGGGGGCGCACTCATCACATGATCTGTTGACCCATGTATGGGTTGGGGTAGGACGTCGGGGGTGGCCTATCCCCTGCAGGAGAGAAATTGCAGGCACACAAGGTGGGTGCATGGCTCCCCCACCCCACTGTGAGAACGAAGCAGTAGGGAGGGGGCATGAACAGGCTATTTTTTTCGGCCGCTTTGCCCGGTCAGCGCGATTGTCCATAGTGAAAAACAGCATTCGGACTGAATTCTTTCGGAGCAATTTACAGCCTACGCAGGGAAAAAAACTTGGAATCCTAAATCGACCGTGGGAGTTTCTCCGTCGGAGGCTATGCGGGGGGGGGGGGTGACTCGATTTCCGAAGACGCAGCGGACGCGTGTCAAGGAGCGTCCAGTGTGCGCTGTGGAGAAGAGCCTGTGCGCGCATCGCCGAGGCTTTTCTCCGCAAAAGTGACCTCGATGCGATGCGACGCGTCTCCGTGTCCAAGAACGCGCGCGACCCGGGCTCTGCCTGCCGCGGGAGCGAGTGCCCTGCTCGGCTGCGTCGCGCTCTTCCTCGCGGTCATCGTCGCGCACCGCCTCGGCCGCCTGCCCGCCGTCCTGCCGCGCAGCGCGGGCGGTGTCCGCCCCGGCGCCCGATACTGGCTGCGCGCTGGCGCGCCTGTCGTACCTGCTGCCGCTGCTCTGGGACTCGCCCGCCAGAAAATCGGGCTCGGTCTGCCTTGTGGCGTTTGCTCGCTCTCGCAGTTCCTCTGCTTTTTTATTTATTGACTTTAGTTTGACGATCCGAGCAGTTCCCTCTTCGGCTGCGGGGAGTTGGATCGACCTTAGTAGAGGGAGAACCGGAACAGGTTTACTCGGAAGTAAGCCCTGAGGCGCCCAGAGGGACTTGCCGTAGGCGAAAGACTACAGTGCGAGGGAGTGTGTCTGGGTTACGTTGCTCGGAGGCCCTCGATAGATCACCTAAAGTCCCGATGATTCTCTTGGAGGGACGAGGGAATTTAACACACGTCTATTTCTGCCACTGAAACCGGGGAGACGCCAATGTTTAACTGGGGGAGGGGGAATCCTGCACGAATTTCCTACGACCTTTCCCTCATGTGGACTGGGTGCTTGGTTATGCCGGCCTTTGTATCTGCCACAGGTTGCAGGGAATACCTAGACAATTTTGACTTCCCTGTCTCTTTGGCTCAACTTCCACATGTTTGGCTACCCGTCCCTTATTCATGGGTGCTCCTGTTTGTATTGTCCTCTTTCCACTTGAAGCCCTACCTGAAGGGAGTTTGTCTTTGAAACTTGACACTCCTGCTGCCTACTTAGGCACCCCCCTCCTCCCCGCACTTAATGCTGAGGGATGACAAATAATCACTTGTCTATCAGGAGGAGCCTCCAGGTCCCACCCTTCAGTGGGAAAGGCGATTCCAAGACCAGACCCCTTCACTGGGTCCAGGCTCTGGGTCCGACTGCTTTGCCTCATGGGAGAACCTAATGAAGGCTGCTCTTCTCGCCTGATTTGAAGGCCAGCGCAAGGGTTGGGCAATGAAGAAGCTCCCTCAATGGAGGCATCATTACTTGAGTCACACCTATGTTTTTTTTTTTTAAATGGCTCTCCTTTTAATGAGGTTTTTGCTGCTCATTTAGACTGTGATGTGCAATTAGTCCCTGATGCGCAGATTTAGTGTGTGGATATTGAAAGATCCCAGCCCAATGTTCCTGTGGAAAAGGAACTGATGGATTTTTATGGAACACATCCTCCAGGGAAGGTGGATTTGTCCAGGTAATCTGAAATATTCTTCTAGCAGTTGAGAGAGAGATTGCGGGGCAGGGGGGAGGGTGATGGTTGGAGTGACAGGTCTTTCAGACCATGGCAGTTGCATGTTCTGCTAGGATTGCTGTCTTTACTTTGCTTAATTTCCTGTTGCCAGTAGTGTGAGTTGTGAGACTGGCTTTTTGAATGTTATGAACAAGACAGATTTGCAGCCACTTTTAAGTGGCTCTTCCAAGCAGGTACTTGACACTGTAGCTTTGGCTGTTTGTCAAAACTGATCCCTAATTTTGTGTCAGATGAGAAACTGAGCAGGCAGTGAAACTGTCTCTAATGCAGCTTAATCAAGAAGCAGAGAAAGTCTTGGTTAGGGTTATGCTTAGAAGGACCTCCTTGCTGTACTTGGGGAAACCATCATCTTTGGGCTTCAGAGTTCAAAATAAAATCTGATGCTTCATTAAGCTTCATGTCAGGGAAGGGGCTGGAGGGCAGTATTGCTGATCTGCCAGGTGCTGCATGTGTGTGGACACTGGCATATTGTCATCTTCCTCCTTGGCAGCATAGACCACGTCTAACTGCCAGTGTGACTTGCAAACAGAGTAAAAAGCGTCCCTTCATAAGAGGGCATTCAGCAGCACTCAGGTGTACCAGAGTTTCAGCTTTACTGTGTATTCTAGCTGAAAGCTGGAGAGCAGCCATTGTAGAAATGTTTGTGTTTGTTTTTTTTAAATGTTTCTATAATGCCCTAAAGTTCTGTGGAAGAGGTAGTACTGATTGTGGTAATTGCACACTTGACTTTCCTGGAATGGAAGTGTGTTTTCCTGTAAGTTCCCCCTAAGAAAAGGCATCCTATTCTTTACTGCAGCAAGCTCAAGTGTGTGGAGTTGGCCGTGTTTGCAGTGGGTATCTCAGCTACAACACAACCCTGTGTGTGCCTGCTTAGAAAGAAGTCCCATTGTTATCAGATGGAGCTACTCCCAGGGAATGAAGCCTTTTGTTTGGAAGGAGGGAATGATTGTGATTTAAATTCTGGAATTCTTCACGCTGCCTGTAGTCTAAAAGTCACTACTCACTGCTGACTACTAAACTAGATTTAGCTATCAATGGGAAAACTCTTGGGTCCAAAAATCATGTGCACACTTAGAACAATGGTTGGGTGTACAAGACATTGTGGAGGGCAAGCATGTGTTTGTTTTTCCCCTGCCCACACACACAAACACCCAACCACACGAGCTACTGACTTAACCTTTATTAACCAAAACGATGGTTGTAAAGCTTTCTTGTCCTTTACATCTATCTGCATTGTGGAGCATACAAGCTGCCAGTAAGAGAGATTGGCAACATTTATATAGCCCTCATTGCCAATAAGTTTTCTAAGCTATTAGATGAGAACACTCCATTGCATAAGTTTAGGAGGCTGCCACCAATATGTGGTAAAAGTTTCATCATACATGAATTGTTCCGCTCCTAATGCTCAATTGTATTAGTCTGTGGATGCCATTTACCATCTCAGAATGTCAGGTGATACTCCATGCATAGACCAGGCTCCCAAAGCTGCTCTGCAGATACACACCTCGGCATTATTTGATGTTAAACTCCTTATTCTTGACAAATCTCTCTGATTGCTGTGAAAGGGCAGAGTCAGACCACCCAAAGAGCTTTTTGTATGGCAAGTGTCTTCTCTGTCTGGGTAGGTTCTCTCAGATGTTTCTTGTAGACATGTTATGTAATTTTTGTTCCCATCCCAATGTAAACCCTATATAAAGCTCTCTTGTAATGGGGAGGGATTGAATTTCTAAATGGCTCTCTGCCATTCCTGAGGTTCCTGGAGCTCTTGATTACACAAATGTTTTAAGGGGAAAAACACTTTTCTTTAAAAAAAAAAAAAAAAACCCTTCCTGTCTTTCATGTTAAGCTTGTCTTCTGCACTCCTTCCCCCAGGTAGTGAGTATAAGACAGCATGTTAACGCAATTGTTTTGAAAATGGTCTAAATGGGTTCTTTTCCAACTTCCTGCCTTCCTGAAGTATTACTCTCCCCTCAACCCTGGTCACCATTTAGATTAGTTGGGGTCTAACAGATCTGGAGGGTCCCAAGGTGGAGAAGGCTGATCTAATCAAGCAACTGGCTTAAACAGTAACCAGATTTGTACAGTCACAGAGAAAAGAAGCCACTGTGATTGGGCGATTCACTGTGATTGGGCGAATAATCTAGCCAATATGCCTTTGCCACTAACTGCTACGGGGCAAGGAGGTGGCCCATAGATTTCCTAAAGCAGATCACTGGTCAACCAGCAGTACAATCCTAGTCATGTCTACTCAGAAGTAAGCCCCACGGACTTTAGTTGCACTTAAATACAGGTAAGTGTGCCTAGGATTGGAACATACATATTTGCAGGTGTTTGGTTGCCCTAAAACTAGTTCCTGTTAGCAAGATAAGCACCAACAAATTCTACTGGGCAAACAAAACTTCAAGAAAAGGCTAGGGTTTTGTTTTGTGTTTTTGGTTAGGTGAGACTATGGGTGTTCGAGACAGCCGACTGGACTCCTTGTGCTATTGTGTAGCAATTTCTTAGCTTTCTTCTTAACTGATCTCCTGCAGTATGAAAAAAGACTGAAGAAGTGGTGGGAAAATATAGGAAGTTTCAAGTACAAGATGACACAATCTCTCCTCCTGCCCCCCCCCAATAAATTTTCATGACTGAGGCAGGATGATGCCATAATTAAAGCCTCGTCTGGAAACATCCAAGCTCTGTGTTACAACTTTATTATACCTGCAATGCACAGAGCACTTACTGCTGAAATGTTTTCCCCTGCGCGTGTATGTTCACGCACACACAAATTATTCAAGCAGAAAATAAACCAGTAGTTATGAAGTAATTACACACACAATAGAAGACTTATTTCCAGATCTTGTTAAATGCGTGTTAGTCTTGTATGTCCAGGTAACCGTGCCAATAGACCCTTCAGAATCTAAAATTTGACACAAGGCAGCTGTCAGAGAAATACACATTTTGCAGTGGTTTTTAGAACACATGATCTTTTTTTCCCCAAAAGAACCTGCAATCCTGTTAAGGGATTAAGTTACTACCAACCCCCTGTGCTTTGTCAAGAACTCTTGACAATTCTTTCTACGCTCCTTTTAAATTACCTTTAAGGCATTTGTGCATTTTATTTGGGGGCGTTGCATGAGAAAGCAGACCTAGGGAGAATATGCAGTTGTTCAACTTTAGATGTGAACAGCGGTGTTTATTTCTTTGGTTTGTGTTTTGCTTTAGTTTTGGGTTTCCTTTTGCCCTTTTTTAAGTGAACTCTTTTCTGTGATTCCATCTTTCTTCCACTCTCCCCAGAGTACTCTCTCTTGTTCCTTTGCTCCATCTTAAGGCGGCTTCACCCATTGACTTAAAGAAAAAACCAGACATTTCTTCTGGGTAGGAAATTGCCTGTTACCCTGTTTGTCACACGGTGATGAACATGCACGTGTGCGAGTCATGTATATCCACATCAAGGTCTGATCCCAACTGACATGTCTGTGGGGCCAGATAGACACATCCATGTAACAAGGGTGCATACAGGGCTCAAAACAATTTCCTATGTAAAGTGATATCCATGTCAGAAACACTTCTTTTAACATCTAGGATGAACTCTGGTAAGCCTTCCTTAGGACTGAACTGCTCACTACATAAAATACATAACATGTCCCTGTAAGTACCCTTATTTGGGGTTTTAATAATTATTGCAAGCTGTGTATGTATTTGAACTCACAGCAGCAATAAAATACAATATATTTGCAAAATGCTAACAAGTATTCCACCCACACAGTTCTAGCTACACTAACCAGATAGCTGTACATTTATCTTGGCAAAGCTGTGGATGGTAAGGTACTTATTAAAAGGCTGTCAGTGTTGTGAACTTCACAGCCAATATTTTATAGGTGGGTGGATGTCTTTTCAGCCTTGGAGAGTTAAGCATTTTTGTTCTCAGAGTGGCTCACAGCATCTATTTCCTATGGCCATCTGGTAGTTTCTGTACCCCAGGATATAGTACAGTTTTACGGGACGCCTGTGATAGCCAGACTCTCAGTGTCTTGTTTGTCCACATGGACAACCATGTGTGGGTCGGGAAGGTTTAAACCAATGGAACCAATGACCGTAGTGTCATTTTTTCCTTCCCCTCCTTTTTTTAAGAGAGAGAGAGAGAGTTTTGGAGGGGGGAATGAATGGGTTTAAATCCTCCCTACCTGCACATACTGGGCCCCATCTAAATGAGGGACCCATCTCTGGACATAATGGTAAACCGAATGGTGAAAACCAGTCGCTTGCTATGCATGATGTGTAGTTTAGCCCTTATTCTCGAGGAATCCAAAAGTAATCGTTCTCCTGTGTCAGGGCTGAGCCGCAAGGTGCAGCAGGAGGCCGCCCTGAAGCCGTTTACAGCCCTCCTGGCCGGGACAGGCTCCGCTCAGGGCAGGCTCCGCTCAGCTGGGTAGGCCACACCAGGCTAGAGCCGGAGGGCCTTTCACTGCCCAGGAAGGGACCCTCTCACAAGAGTTCTGCAGCTAGCCGCGCGGGGCAGGGGCACAGACAGTCGTGGGCTCGGGAGCTTCTGGCTCTGGCGTCCAACAGCGACTGTCCTTGCCCCATCTGACGTTCTTAGGCATTCAGCAACATTCAGCCCTAAAAGTGTCAAGGTGACGAAAGTATTTTTACATGTCTGTCTCATCCATTCTGTAAGGAGCTCGGGGTGATTTGCTACTCAGTTCTCTCCATCTTTTAAACAGCTGCTTGGAAAGACAGGTTTGTGCAGGTGCCCTCTTCACAGAGCTGGGACGCGTGGCGGCTGCATGAGTGCACACGCAGTGCCAGATGTGGGCTTCTTCCTGTGCAATTTGTGGAACAGCCCTGCAATCCACACTTAGAAGTGGCTTCTACCTTTCTCTTGTTATTTCATATGGTTAGACTAAGCTCACAGCTCAGGGAGTAACCCTTGGCTTCTTTAAACAAGAAAAATTCCTACAATTCTCAGCCAGGACATTTTTCCATCCAAACATGCAAAAGATTTTGTCCTTACAGTAACTTTACAATAAAAATGGATAAAATACTCTGTGCATACAACATACCTTGACTATATATGGATTGGAGGGTTGTAGGAACAGTATGTAAATAGATAGATCAGTACCTGTAAAAATATAGGTGGTGTTACCTTGAATTTGAGTGTTGTATTAGTTGTTGCATTGCACAGGATAACAGATCTGTTTGCATTGTCTTGCCTACTTTGATCCTAAATCTCTTCTCTTGTGTTGGGAGGCAGAACTGGATTCAGATCCCCATTAATTGGGCAAAGAGAAACTCTGTTGCCTAATCTAGTAGCCACTGTGCAATTGTGATGTAAATGAGAAAGCTGTAAGCTGTTAGAGAATATTGTGTCTTTAGCCATGAGCTTACATTTGTTGTGGTTGTAGCAGTATTTTGAGAACAGCATTTTGTTCCGATGCTTTATGAAGTAAAGCCAACGTCAACCTTTGTGTTCAGATAGAACAAATTGGTAGGGGAAGAAAACGAGAACAAAGTGTCTTCTCCTGTGTTTTGAAGTGAGGGCTTTGCGAAGGAATGGTGTGCATAGTATTTCACAGATAGCACCTTAATGTTGGGTGACGGTATGGGCAGTGCTGTCAGCTTTCAAAATAAGAGCGTCCAAAAGGCTATTCTTGGGATCTCGCCTATATTTCTGAAGAGGAGAGACCATCGCTGCTGCTGCTGCTCCTCCTTAGCCAGCAGGACTTGGGTTTTACCACATAGCCAGTGGGGGGGGGGCGGGGGGGGCCTGGCAGGAATGGGGTTGGAGGCACAGCAGCTGGGTCCCCTCTGTGTTTTGCAACTCAGAACGCTCCTCATCTGCAAATTGTGGTCTGGCAACGCTCATCGACTGTAAATTAAGGTCTGGCAAAAACAGGTCTCTCTGTTTTGGATCTGCAGAGCACAATGTCAACTTTTCCACGTTTCTTGGCCAACTGCTTTAGTGTCCATACTGGGTTTTGCCACCTTGTGATTCAGGTAGGATTGGAAAGGGAAGCAGATGTGAGTGGCAGCTGCAAAGTGAAGGGAGGTGCACATTTTACCTCACAGAAGTGCCTCATGTGGCAAATCCTCTGTGTAATACATACTAATGTTATAATACTTTATTCTTTCTCGTCCCACCACAGAATAGGCCTTGTTCCTTGCAGGTGCCAGTCTAATGTGAAGATATGTGCTTGAAGCAGGTCTCTGTTGGATTGCTATTGTTATTTCAGTCAGTTGGCTACATTTCTAAACCACAGTTATGACATTTTAAAGTGAATTGTGTTGTAAATCATAAAAGCTCCAATGAGGTTGACAGGAGGTATCTGGTCCAAGGTATCCTGGCCCCAAACCATATAGGTTTTGAAAGGTGAACAACCTAATTTTGAAGTTAACCTGGAAATAAAAATGACACACAGCATAGTTATTTCAGTGCTGGCGAAGCATGGTCCTTTGTGCCTGGCAACAACTTCAATTATTCATCCATGTTTTGACCTAAGTGAAACTTCCAAATTGTCTTCAAGGTCAGCTCCACACAGAATGCCCTACAGTCTAATCTAGAAGTTACCTATATTTGGCAGGGGCAGAAACCTTCTTTTCTGGGAGACTGCAAAAGAGAAGAATTAGTTTAAGCTGGAAAAAGGCACAGCCTAGATATCCACAAGTGTTAGCAGGTGCTAAAGTGTCTGCCAGGCTGTGCACCTGGCAGACAACCCCCCTGCTTCCTTGCTGGTTAACCCCCATGCCATCCACCTCTCCCCTTCCATAGACTGAGCCTCACCTTACTTTGCCTCACCTTGTCCATCCCTGATTCCAAGCACCTGTGAATCTCTTGCTTTACCTGGATCTGATGCAAGGGAGAAACAGCTTCATTCATATTGCATGGTGATACGCACCAGCCCGCCCACCCCAAATCCCTGGATATCTGTGCCGAACATGTTATGAAGAATGGGTATTAAATAGCAAGGAAGAGAAAACTCAGTCTTGTGGAACCTCACAGGAGCAATTGCCATGGAGCAGCAGGATGCCCAGGACTACGTCTGACGTTTATCTCTGCCAGGGTTTCTTGGCTGATAGTTTGAAAGCCTTCGAGGAGCTTTGTGGAGTTGCTCTGCCTCTTTCCTTCTCCTGACTCAAGTTCTCCATCAGGGCAACCGAGGCAGTTGCAGCCCCATAAACCAGTCTTCCCCAACTTGATGCTCTAGATGTTGGGGACTACAACTCCCAGAATTCCTGATCATTGGCCATGCTTGCTAGAACTGGTGGGAATCAAAGTTCAAAGCACTGGGAGAGCAACAGGTTGAGAAAAGTTGATCTGGATTACCTGAATCATCCCAGGTGGAATGAACTTGGGCTGCCATGGTATACTTGTGTTTAGGACTTATCTGTCCACACATGCTTAGGATTGTTCCCTTAGAGTCTAGGACTGTAGTTTGCTTGACCCGTCCAGTGTCACAGCATGCCAGTCCTCCCATGTCTCCACGCACCTAATGGCAGCCTGAGATGTAGTTTAATGAGGCAGGGAAAGTCTCTTCCTTCAAGGAGGCATCATCAGTCATGACGGTAAAATGACCGTGTATATTTCCTTGGAAGTCAAGTGTATGTTTTGAAGGGCTAGTCATTTCAAGTCCTGTTTAAAGAAGCATGAGAAGGAAGAGTCAGAATAGGCCTTGACGTCATCCATCAACTGAGGAGCAGCTGGAGAACAGATGAAGCAGACACAACACTTGACTGGCCATCCTCCTCCCCAGTAGGGTGGGCTGCACAGTATTTCTAGGTAGATTATGGCTATCAGTTTGAAATTTTCACATATGCATATATACGAGCTCAGACAAATCTCTGTCCTCGTTGTGGACCCTTTCCTTTTTCTTGACAATGCATAAATGACCCACCTCGATAAAAGTAAAAGGCAGCATCCAGTGCTACTCTTGAGCCTGTGGGACCTGCTGCCAGTGCAACAGGGAACCAGCGGTTCCTAAAGCAACTGGAAACAAAACAAAATGAAATGCTTGTTTCTGAAATGGAACAGGTGAAGAGAGGCAGCAGAACGGAGCACCACTGTCCTGTTCCATTCCGGAGACGAGCGTTTCCTCCTGTTTCTGGGGTTGCTCTTGGTGGGGGGTCCTGCTATTGCAACAGCATTCGCGGGGCACATGGGGAGCACCGCATCCTGACCCACATGATCAGATTCTCAGAGCTCCCAGGTTAAGAACATAGTGCATGAGTGGTTGGCTCGCCTTCCTCCGGCCACCTAGTCAGCTTCCTTGAGCTCTGGCAATGGAGATGCATCCAAGCAGCCAGAAAAGACCAAGGATGGACTTTGTAGAATTCCATGTGGCATCAAGCCTGGTTTCCATTTATATCCCCCTAGAGGAGCTGACCAACAGGATTTTCTTGTGCTTGGGACCTGCGGGTTGGCTGAAGTACTAGCTGTCCTTTGCAGCCACACAGACGCAAGATACCATCAGACCTTCGGGCTGCGTGTTTGTGCATCGGGGTGGACAGGGTCGAAATCTTGTGCTTCGAGCTCTGCCCCTGAGACTCCTGAATTCCAGAGGGAAGCCCGGATTCCTCCTCAGTGGCAAAATACGAAGTGCTGCGGCGTGAGCTTTTATAATCAGCTTTGTTCTTCCAAGGGCTTGAAGCGAACCAGGAATGATGAGTATTATTACACTGTTTATATTGTACCCCTTTCCCTCCTGTGAGGCACCCACTGTCCTTCTGCTCTCCATTTCATGAGGCAGGTCCCTGTAGGCAGTGGAGAAACAGGTGGGTGTCGGCGTGGGTGTGGGGTTGCTTCACGAACTGATGGTATCGTGTGTTTGTGTGGCTCCACCCTGCTCAGCAATATTTTAAGTAAAACTCACTTTGTGTCTTCAGTACCAGCGTGCCTTTGTGTGTGCTCAAGGAAAACGGTGCTTTGACTGGTTTTCCTGCTTCATTCGCAGGGGAAGGGCAGTGCCAGACAACTTCTTGCAAATAGCATTGTAAAAATTGCCTTTGGCTTAAAAAGATTATGCTTGTATTTATCATACTTGTGTCCTACATTTTTCCCTGCAAGAAACCCAAGGTGGCTTACATGATATTTCTGCTCCTTTCCATTTATCCTCACAACAACCCTCCAAGGAAGGTTAGGCTGAGAGTCAGCGACTGTCTCAAAGTTGCCCAATGAGCTTCAAGGCCAAATGACGATTAGAAGTCAGCTCCAGATGCAGACTAAAAGTCAGAAGCCAGTGTCACTCTAACGACTCGCGCTCTCTTTTATATTTATATCTTTCCTTTCCACCAAAAATGCCTCTTAAAGCTTCTAATGGTAATAAAATACAGAATTAAAATAATCTTAATAAAATCCCAAGAAAAAGCAGATCACTTGAAACACAATGAAAACCACTTTCAGAGATGCCCCACATCTGGGGCTGGACTCCAGCTTGAAGTCAAACCTTTGGATACTGCTGGTGGTGGGTGTGTGACAACCGAACAAGCTCGCTCCTTTTGTAAGACCTCAGTACAGGTGCATTGACGGAGCTAAGCAAGCAGGCACCTCGACTGAAAAGATTTTCTTGAACCAGTGGCTTGCACTCTGGGTCTGACTTTCTGGTTCGCCTGAGTCATTTTGCTCATTTTGGTATTTCTTTTTATGCTGTGTTCTGCATGTAGTGAGTTGGCAGGTTATATGGTTGTTAACTTGGAGACAGAATCCTGGAGAGCTTGATGCCTGAGGGTAGTTTGGGCTGCTGTGTACCGACCCACAGGAATGACAGACAGCATGGGAGCTTTTGATATCCGGCATTCAAAAATTAAGGTTACAGCTTTGAAATATATCGTTAGATTTTTGCCTTTTGCTTCCCAAGTATTACTCTACAAAGTTTAATTTCTCTGAATCTTATCACGTAACCTTTATAAACTTTAGATTCTCCCCCACCATATTTTGTTTGGCTGAAGGCAAAATAATTGGGTTATTGTTGGATTACAACTCCCATAATCCTCCAGCCGCATCTGGAGAGCGGCAGGTTGGAGAAGGCTGTTGTAATTTGTTGGCAAAGCAATTATTTTATGCATATATCTTGTGCATATGCATATAAGATATTTGCATATAATGTTTGCAACCCACATTAGATTTGATTTCTTTCTCAGTCCCCTGGAGACAAAGCATCTGACTTGATACTTGATAATCGTAATAGAGGCAAATCTGAACATCCTTAAAGCAAAAGCATGAAAGTAATTTCCACATATATTTCCACATATTCCGTGTGTTTCTAGACATATAATGGCTAGAAACACACGAAAACCCTACTTAAAATTGGGTCCATCTTCCCTTAATGTTCCCTAGTTACAATGCTAAACATTTGGTAGCCAAGCAATTGCCAAAGTTTGCAATGTTTGGCTTTGGTTTCTTCCTTTGAAAAAGAAAACTGGGACGTTAGTAGGTGCATGCACATAAACCTTCAGGAGGCTTATGGTCCATCATCTCTGGGCTTGCTGGAACCCTGTACATTCAAGGTAGAGCAGGCAATGACTGGTCAAGGTGATAGAAGGTCTTGGTAGAGAGAGCAAGGGCCACACTGCTGAAAGGACTGGAGACCAAAGGATAGATTCACGCCAACCAAAATCTAATCTGAATTGGTATGTTTACCCCTTGGCTGATGGAAGTTGAGCAGGCCACTGAGCCTGTTCAACAGAATAAAATATAGTGTTAATTTTTAAAAGGAAACAAGAATGCATGCTGAAAATACAATGGGTGGAATCCAAAGGGTGCCACATGGCCTTTTGGACATGGACCAGAGCTTTGGGAAATCTCTTGTCTCTAGCTTCTGTGTGCTCTGGGAAGTCACTCCTGGATCCCTGAGCAGCCTTCACAACATCTTCCTACACGTCACACAGGCAGCAGCTAGCAGTGAGACTTGGCACAATCTTCACACATGCAGGAAGTGCTTAAGTGTAGGCATGGACATCTTTGGATGGCCAACTAATGCTGGTTTTCATCTCATTTATGATTGTGTTTTGTTTGATCTTCTTTTAAAGCAAAAGGCCAGTCTTGGTTCTCCAGAATGATGCTCTCTACTCTCAGAGGAGACCCTACACCAGTGAGGATGAAGCCTGGAAAACCTTTCTGGAAAACCCTCTTACAGCAGCAACCAAAGCCATGATGAGCATAAATGGGGACGAAGACAGTGCCGCCGCCTTGGGTCTCCTGTATGACTACTACAAGGTAGTGCTTCTAAAGGAACCAAATGTGCTTTGGTTCCCAGGGCTTTCCTGATGGCAAAAGACAAACCAAATTGCTGCCGCTTTGTAGAGAAAAGTTGCTTTTACAGTTGCTGCAAATAGCATGCTGAGAACTTGTACTGGGGTGGATCACTGTTAAAACAAAATTGTATCAAATAAGATTTTAAAATTATTTTTTAAAGATACAACTAAACAATCTGTTCCGGAATGTCTCAATACATTGAGGCGTTGTGTATTTTTACCTGCTGCTGATGTGCTTTGTTGATGGATGCTGCTTTTATGAAATGAAAATTATACAGAAAGTGTGTGAGTGTATTCGTGTGTGTGTGTGTGTGTGTGAGAGAGAGAGAGAGAGAGAGAAGGAGGGAGGGAGGATTAAAATCATATAAATCTAGATTGAAAGCAAAGAGGAGGAGCCCCATACTCATGGACTCGACGAGTTCATGGATTGTGCCACCTTTAGATAGCAATTACAGTTTAGAATTTGATTGCATGGAAGTACCTCTTGTCAATGCCCCCTGACAGCACCAGTCTGTCTCTATAGTACGTCAAGCTCTGAGGTAATAGCTACTAATATGGGATAGGCTGATTGCTTGAAGTGAACTGAACATTCTCCCTCTCTCTGTACACAAACTCTGATTCATCCAGTGAACCTGACTGGCAGGAGAATTAGGACATGCCAAATGAAATAATAAAACATTTCTTCAAGGAGAGTGTAATTACCAAATAGAATTCATTGCCAAACAGTATGTTGATGGCCACCAGTTCAGATGCTTTTGGAAAGACAAATGCATATATTTTCATATGCATTATTATGTTTATATCTCTCATTCTTCTGTCTTGCAACGAACCCAGAGCAGCTTATATGGCCCTCTTCCTCTCCATTTTAGCCTTCCGATAACTCCACAAGGTAGGCTAGGCTGAAAGTCAGTCACTGGTCTGAGTGAGCTTCATGGCTTAGTGGGAAATTCAAACTCAGGTCCCCAGAGTCCAATGAGCACCCAGGTTTCCCTGGAGGAAAAGTGTACTGAGGACTGGGTGCATCCCCTTGATTTCAGAGCTGGCATTATCTTTTCATACCATTTGGTGAGAAGCAGCAATAGTGGGAGAAAGCAGTTGTCTCCGGCAGCCAGAAGAAGAGGCAGTCGAGCTTCCTTGAGACACCTGGTTGGCTGCCATGGGAATGGGAAGCTGGACTCGATAGGCTCCTCGTTGGAGCTGGCATGTCTCCTCTCGCTTTCCAATGTGATGATGCCCAAACTGCACTGGATCTCCTGAGAGATGATCCCCGAATCCCTTAAACTTCATTATAGTTCAGCACGCCGAGGTGGCTCTGGGTGGTTTCTTCATTCTGGGGTTTCTTTAATGGGATTAAATGGAAGACCACCTTGACATTTCCAATACGCTGCACTGATGATATGTGGAATTGCAGCAGTCAGTGGCTGAATGCTTTCCAGAATAAGAATGGCTCAGCGGATTGCCAGTGAAGAAATGGAGGAAGGGGCAGGACAGGCAGTCAAGGACAGTCTTGTGTAGGGTAGGGAAAAGGCTCCCACATTCATCTGGCTCTTCCTCGTCTTCATGGCCTGGCCTTGCTCCACAAGCTGTGAACTGGCTAATGCTTCATACCAGTCTGTACAGCCTTATGCCAGCCAGATGTTTTGGACTCTCAGCTTCCAGAATTCCTGACCGCTGCCCATCCTGACTGTGTCTGATCAGAGCTGAAGTCCAAAGCACCTGCAGGGGGCCAGGCTGGGGCTGGCTGCTTCATACAGTCATACAACTGCAACATGTAGTGTGCCTGCTCTTTTGTGAGAGTCACACCAATTTCATGGAATGGCTGTGACTCCAAAGCTGCCTTCCTTGTCCTGGATGCCCTGCAGATGTTCTGGACTGCAGCTCACACCATCTCTGGCCATTGGCCATCCTGTCTGGAGTCGGAGAGAGAGAGAGAGTCCAAAACATCTGGAGGGCACTGTGTTGGGGTAGGTAACTCTAAGCCAGCTTGCCCCAACCTGTTAGACCACACCTGCAGCCAGCGGTCTAGGAATTGTAACGCAACACATCTGCAGAGCAGCACTGCTGACTTAAGCAGATAACACTGTCCTGTCCTTCCCATGATGTAGCTGCTTCCCAGTTCTGAATGGTGGTGAGGTTGAACTTGGCCCCTCATCCAAATCCAAGGAAGAGAGTTATAGCAAAGGCATCTCATGCAGAACTCCAGGGCAGTGCAGCCTCATGTCACCCTAAATCTTGAGTATTTTGCTACAGCTGTCCCACGTTTTCATAACACCCGAAACTGGTCTAAACTGAAGCCCACAGGACTTCATGGGCTACAGGCCTGACCACGGATGGGGATTTCTTTTGGTTCCTACCTTGTAAAATAATAATATGGAAAGCCTTATGAAAGGCTTGGAAAGAACAGCAGTGCAGCACAAGAGAAGCTGAGGCTTGTAACCCTTCACCACGGAGGCAAGTGGCAGTCGTCCTCAGAAGTTTCCAGAGGCAAGCCTAAATGGAAATGCTGATGCTGAGCTATTATCTGCTGGAATGGGTGTGTTTGTCCACAAGCGGGGGGGGGGGGGGGGGGGTGAAAAACAAACATAAAGATAAAGCTATCCTAAGACAATGTGGGCTTCAGATCCTCCTGCCAATGCAGGAGACAATGCTTAACCCTTTCCTCAAGTGCCAATTCAAAATGTTGTCCCTTCCCCATTAGCATTACAAATTCACCACTGATTTGGGAACATTTCATTTCTGTTTTAACAGTTAATTCCGTCTTAATGTACTTCAGCACATTCAGCTTGGTTCTGGTGCTCCTGAAATGTGCAGACCAACATGGAAAGATCTATGCTCTGAAAGTTACAGCTCTTCTAGGTTTCTCATGGTTGACTCCCAAGCAAACCAGCAATGCTTACAGTTTTGGGTTCTGGGTTCTTCTGTTACCCCATGAGCCACTCAGTGCAGTATTTAAAACTCTCATATATACACTCACACATTCATTCCTTCTCCCTCCCTCTCCTGTCCCCTGATGTGCTAAGTTTGTACTGAAAGCATTCCTGCTTTCCAAAGAGAAGTAGTAATCAGTCTCTAAGTAATGACTGCTTGCTAAAAAGGGTGTTTATACTATCCATTTACTATATTATCCAAAGTGTTGCTGGTGCAGCAGATTTCAGCACTGAGGGATCTCAAGCTAATTCCACCTAATGGGAATGTGAAATCCTAGTAGTTAAAGAGCAAATTGTCAACACTAGGCCTGTCAAAGTTATGATCACAGCTCATACATCCTGCCTGCTGCATTGTTGAGCCATCTCTCCTGATGTGTGGACACACCAAAGAGCAGCAGTGAAGTGGTGCAGTGGGGAAGAGCGCGGGACTGGGACTCAGGCAATCTGGGATCTGGTCCCCACTCAGCCATGGAGCCAGCTGGGTGACAGCCTCTCTGCCCAGCCTACCTCTCAGGGTGGTTGTTGTGGGGATAAAATTGAGAGCAGAAGGAACGATGCAACTGCTTTGGGTTCTTTAAAAAGGTGGGATATAACTATAACAAATAAGCAAATAAATGAAGGCGTGATTGGGATGATTTAGCAGCCATGGAATAGCAAGCTGACAAAGAGCAGAGTAATGGTGGGCAGGTGGGCATAAACTGCAGGGGCCCGAGGTGGTATGAGAAGGAGAAGAGGAGGGACAGAATATGTCACCAAAGAGGAGAAGGCCACCAGCACAAGATTTTTCAAGAGTGCCTTTTCCCAGTGTCAGGGAGAAACTTTTTATCTCGGAGTCAATAAACCTGTTTGAGCAGTTTTCATTTCCATTCCAAGCACCCTTCTGAAAAACTGGGGAGTCTTAGCTGTTCATTCAGGCCTGAGCCACCCACAAAAGGCTTTATTCCACAGCAGGGAGAGCTCACTGGGAAAACTCATTTCTGCCATAGGCAGCCAAGGTCAGGGGAATGGGGACGTCTCAGTGGGGCTCTGCCAATGAAAAAGTCCTGATGCTTTGACCCTGCAGGTCCCGCTCCACTAAAACACCAGGTTGAAATCCTCTCAGCCCACTGGGGCTGAAAACTGGGGCATCTCCCCACCTGAGCCGGCTTGCTGAGAGGGCCTGGTCCTTACGCTAATGGTGTCATGCTGCCGGGCTGGAGTTTCTACAGCAGAGCAAGAAGCATTTCTGTGACTCATTGTTGGGCTTGGGTCAAGGCTGATGGCAAGACTAGCTGTTCTCTGGAGGCAGGCTGAAGCCAAATGCCTCTGCCTTTCAGTGTTAGGTCATGGATATGTGTCTTTCTCTATGGCTGCTTTGGTAATACTTGTTAATCCATTCTGGCTGATTCTTTTTCTCTTTTGTGTTACCTACTTCAGGTTCCTCGGGAAAGGAGAACATCAGCAGTGAAACCAGATGTAGACCATCCTGATCAAGATCATGGCAAAAGGTTCAGCATCCAGCCTTTATTTTAAAAAGTCCATTCTGTGCTCAATGTCTTCCCATGAAAGGAGAACATATTTTTAAAATTACTGGAGGAACTGAGTTTCAGCTTGTCGGCGTGTCTCCCCCAAGTGACTTTAAGTTGGAGTCTCCACAGATATGATGATGTGCATGAAGCTTGGCCAGCACAGATTCAGTCTTGCTCTTAGCCTAATGGGAGGCATATCAAAATAGGCAGAGAGGGCTGAGCAAATGAAGGCAGGCCTGAGCAACCCCAGGGGAGGGGGGACCCCAAGAACTTGGCGACATGTTACAGTGTGGATGCAGTGTGTGTGGATGATCCTAGCTCCCTCCCCTCCCCCCCCCCCCCAGAAGTCTCTGGCCCCTGTTCTGGGTATGGACAAGCATGTGTGGGTAGGAGAAGCTCAAACCTTTGTACCCAGCCACTTCCCTCTCCCTAAATTCATCCTTCTGTCCCATGTGGAAATTGAAAGCAGGGACAAAAAGCCTCCACTGGCACCAGTGGACGTTTTCCCCCTCTGTTTAGCCCCTGCACAAAGTAGGTGGAGGAGCATAAATTTAATGGGGGGAAACTGGCTTAATGGGAAGGTTTCAGCCTCCCCTACCTACATGTTCTGATCCTGATTTGGATCAGGTCCCTGCATGCTTAACTGGAGGGAGGGGAGGGGAGGGGAAGAGAATTGGGATCACCTGCATGATATGCATTTAATGTAGCATGTAGTTAAGCCAAGGAAGACTCAAAAACTAGAAGCAGCCAGAAACTTTGTTAGTCAAGCTATCTTAACTGCAGAAGAGGAGGGATGTGGTTAGGTTTGTATCTAATGTTAGTCCTACTTAGAGCAGACCCTTGAAAATTGTTTAAGTTCATCCAACATTGGATACAACCATGTTTTCAAATTCCCAGAGCCGCCCTGGGCACATAAAGAATATTTTAGTGGGGAAGGAGAGGAATGTGAAACGGACTGCCAACCATTAGATTGCCTTCAAATTTAGCCCTCTTCTGCAGTGAAAGCAGTGTTTGGTAGTGGTGACACATAAGCTGACCAAGGAATAAATAACTCTGAATATTTACAAGCTTTCCAGGGCTAGTGAGAATGGATGTTGGAGTTCAGCACATCTGATGGGCACTGGCCTAACTGCCCGTGCTTGCAGCATAGCACTGAAGGTGAAAGAGTGCTTCTAAAGCTCTCCCATGTGAATGGTTTTTCTTTCACCTGTGCGCAGTCAGAGCATGTTCCTTGTACGCAGAAGGCAAGGCGCTCGGATAATCCCTCTGGGGTAGGTGGCAGCCTCAGGCAGGCTTAATCGCCAGTGCTTTCTGTTTTGGAAATGGATGCCTGCAGCTCTTAATCTGCCTCCTAATCAAGCTTTTTGTTTGTTTAGGAACAGCATTCCCAGCATGGTAGAACAGCCACTCATTTCTACTGGGGAGAACCGGGTACAAGTCTTGAAGAACATGCCTCTGAATATTGTTCTCCCGCACTCCTCCCAAATGGGTGTCGACAAGAGGGGCCACCTGACAACGCCTGACACGACTGTCACTGTCTCCATCGCCTCCATGCCTGCGCACTCAATCAAGACAGAAACTCAGTCTCACAGTTTCACCGTGGGCCTCCCCCCGGCCATCTACCACCCAGAGACCTCCGACCCGGTGGTGGTTTTGGACAGGAATCTCAGTGATGACCAGTACAGCTCTAGTGCCCAGCCTCAAAATTCCCAGCGGCGTACTCCAGATTCCACCTTCTCGGAGTCTTTTAAAGAAGGCGTTCAAGAGGTACTGGAGCAGCCCTGCCATTTGCATCCGAAGACCGTAATGTGCTTGACACACAGCTGGTGCTAGGTGGCAGGGCAGTTTGCTGGGAGAGCACAGCAGAGCCCCAGAACATGGTGCTGGCCACAGAATTTGCCTTCCAGAGCACCTTGAAAGTCAATCCGTATACTTGCCATCCTGTTCACACCCATCTGGGGTTAAATCCCCTTGAACTCAATTGGGATGATTTCTAAATAAATGCACATGGAAGGGCACTGTAAAGGGTTGGAAAAATACTTTTGCAGAATTGACCTAAGGATTCTGCATACTGGATTTCTGGCATGGTCTGCGTCACTGTGTGGGTGAACCTCAGAAGCTGGAAGACTTGCTAAACGCAACTTCTAGTGCCCTTCCCCATCATTACCACTCCCTAATCTGTGTGCATAGATATCAGGTTCCTCTTTAACTCTTATGTAAACCTGACATCTCAATCCAAGTGGATTAGAAATAGAATATTTTCTCAGAATAGCCTATGCATATAAGGTACTATATCTAAAACAAAAGCAACTACCGTACAATTTGAAATCAGGAACAAAAGTGCAGGGCTCACTTTACTGGGAGATTACTTCTTTTGCTCAAATGTGTGTTAATAAAATTGGAAAGCCAAAAGGCATACACCATCTGTGTGTGAGCACGCACGTGTGTGTAAAAGTCCACTTCCAATAGTGGTGCATCACAGAAAGGACTGGCCAGACTTAGGTTGAAAGACTTCTGTATCTCTGAGTATCCAGTAAAAATAGATGTAGTGGAGGAGCTATGCTAGTTTTTTTCTTCTTGTTTTCCTCCTCCTCTACAATTCCTGAAAGACATCCAAATGACATTCTAAAGAAGCACAGGTTGTCTTTGGAATAAACTATGCAAGTGAAGTTGTCCCAGTTTGCATATGTTTTGTAGTTTGCTTGCCTTATTGTGAACCTGGAGCCTTGGCAGATTATTTAGTTGTCTTTACCTTTACCGTAAAATCTGAGAGGAATAGGATTTGAAACAAGACAGTCCTGGCTAAAATGTTGCCTATTAATTAGACTTGAGGCCTCAGGTGCAGGGCCAAATCCAGTACTACCTGAGGTCCAAACCCCAGGTGGCCACACCTTCTTTCCCCACAACCAGTGAGTAATTGGTGGTTTCCCAGCTTCTGTGCATCTTCCCGTATTGCGAAAGCCTCTTCCAAGGTTTAGGTGCTGGCAGGAAGAGCCTTCAGCTAAAATACGCTGATACTTTGCATTTTGGTCCCATCCATTTTGCTTTTGTCTTCATTCACCACTGGAGTGGAACCCCCGAGAATTTATCCAAAATGGAATTTGACCCTCAGGCTGAAACAGGTTCAACATCTTTGCTTTAGGTTGTTTGACATCTGATGCTGGAATGCTCTGGAGACTTGGCCATATAGATTAGCTAGTTCTCTCCCCGTTCAACGTATATCAGCTTCTTTTGGTGTGCACATGCAGTAAGTTGTTGCACTCTGTTTTTAATGATAAATTTAGGATCTAAGCCTCCTTAATCTGCCATCTGAAACAACATTTATTAATATTTCCAGGTTTTCTTCCCTCCTGAACTGAACCTCCGAATGGCAGGCATGAGTTCCGAAGATTATGTGTTTGAAGGCATTGCTGGGTAATCTCTCAAAATTGATTATTGTGAAAAGAGCTACTTCTGGTGCACAGGAGGGCTTGACTTGGCACATCTTGGCTTTGGTCTGATCTTCTGCCTATGTTCTTTTTATGAAATGCATTTATTGTACTTTTGCTATTACATTTATATCCTGCCTTTTACCCTCTTGCAAGGAACAAAAAGCAGCTCATGCGGTTCTCCTCCACTCCATTTTATCCTCACAACAATCCTATGAAGTAGGTTAAGTTGAGAATCAGTGACTGGCCCAAAGTCATCCGGTGAACTTTGGTGTCCCACAAGAGAGGACCAGAATCCAGATTGTCCAAGTCCATCACTCTAGTCCAGGGGTCGGCAACCTGCGGCTCCGGAGCCACATGTGGCTCTTGAACCCCTCTGCTGTGGCTCCGTCGCTCAAAACATGCGCTGGCACAGCCGCTGATCTGCTCAAAGCTCCGCTCAGGAACACAGTGCTAGCTAATTAAGTAAATCAGCTAGTTAAGTAAATCGCTACATTCCTCTGCTAAACGAGCTTCCTGCAGGCTCTCATGTTACATGAAACTGCTGAAAAGATTCTCTTTGTCTCAATGTAATCTTCCTCTGAATGTTAAAAGCTGTGCTTGGGACCTGTCACAATTCACAGCACTTGACTGTTTATCTGTAATCAGTCACTAAACACACCTATATCTCATGTCGCGACCCGCTGATTTACTGAGTTCCACCCCCCCACACACACCTCTGCAGGTGACGCAGTGGTTTAAACCGCTGTGCTGCTGGGCTGGTTGATCAAAAGGTCGCTGGTTCGAATCTGCACAACGGAGTGAGTTCCCGTTGCTCCATCCCAGCTCCTGCCAACCTTGCAGTTTGAAAGCATGCAGATGCAAGTAGATAAAAAGGTACCACTTTGGAGGGCAGGTAACAGTGTTCTGTGCACTTCGGTGTTTAGTCATGCCGGCCACGTGACCACGGAGACTGTCTGCGGACAAACGCTGGCTCCCTCGGCTAGGAAACGGAGATGAGCACCGCCCCCTAGAGTCAGGCATGACTGGACTTAATGTCAAGGGGAAACCTTTACCTTTACCCCCCTCTAGGCCAACCATGGATAAATTGAAGAAAAGTTTCTGAAGAAAACCAAATGTTTAATGATAAGTGGGTAGATTCATTTGCTTTTACTGCTGACGAACTTATGGGGTTTGCTGTTTAATGCATGCAGCCCTTTAGCACTGACTTTGACTTCAGGAAGCTGTTCTCCTATTCAAAATATATGAAAGGAGTCCTACTAGTATATAATGTAAGATTAAAAATAACAGTTTTTAGTGACTGAACAAAAGCTGTAGCTAAATCATAATGAAGATATACACAGCATTAAAGTAAAAAATGATATATGCAGTGTTATCTTCATTTCAGATGTCAAAAGGGTTTTGCGGCTCCCAGTGTTTTCTTCTGTGTGGGAAACGGGTCCAAATGGCTCTTTGAGTGTTAAAGGCTGCCGACCCCTGGGCTAGTCACTGCACCACAACAATTTTCAGTGAAAGATGGGAGCCCTGGGTGACATTTGGCCATGCATGACGATGTTATTGTGGAAACATCCTGTTGAGCATCAGAACTTGCTAAGCTTCTGTTGTATTTGATGGCTCCAGCTATAATCTTGTGCACATTTACCTGAGAGTAATACCATAGAATTTGGTGGGCCTTACTTTAGAACAGGCACACACAGAATGGCTCCGTGTAAGTTTATGGGCCTTTTTCCCTGGAGTTTCTAGTGGTGTTCCTGCTGCTGAATTCATTTCCACATACAAAGAGAAAGAGAGAATGAGCCAGCAACTGTTCCCTGTTGCCTTTAAGGAGTCATATCTTTATTCTGAACTGACTTTAAGGCAATCTTCTCCAATGTTGCACCCTTTGAATGTGTTGTTTGTTGATTCCCTCTGGAAGGAGGCAAGTTGGGGAAGGCTCTGCTTAGACAACTGAAGACCTGGGCCTCTTACATAGATCTTTCTCTGCACCATGTGAGGCTGCTTGCTTCCAAGCAGAGATGTAGCAAAAAGGATTGCTGACCCGCTTTGCCAAAGCAGCAGAGAGATGTTAAGCCTCTCCTTCTCCAGCTGGGCTGCTCATGCCCAGGAAGGCAAATCGGAATGAGCAGCTGAGGGCAAAATGGAAGGAGGCCTCTTCAAAGCTGCTTTCACTCAGACTTCCGAAGAGCCCTCTGACCATGACCCAGATCACCTGCGAGTGAGTCAGCAGGCGGTGCCACTGCTGTTCTGCCTTGCCTCAGTTCCAGTCCCTTGCTAAATAATAATAATAATAATAATAATAAATGTTGCGAGCCTGGGGAAGGCAGCTTTCTGCACTCTGATTTTAAGTGCTAAAGTAGCAGCATGTATGCCAGGGAGTCACTTGGTAAAAGGAAGTGCTTTTTCTCCCCAGTCTGACATTTAAAATCGAATAGCCAAGACTTTAGGACAGGTGTGGGTACCTGTGGTGTGGACTTGCCAGAAGAAGCAGAGGGCGCAGCAGAAAGATACTCAGCCTTTTTCTGAGCCAGTATACTGTCGTGGCTAAGAGACTGAGCTGTGAATCAGGAAGCCCCTGGTTTGAATCCTGTCTTCTAGGGGTCACCCCCCACCCCTGCTCTTTCAGCCTCCTCGCCTATAATGTTGAAGATAATAATGCTGCCTTACCTTACAGGGTTGCTGTGTAGATTAGAACTAGATACTGCATGGGAATCAATCTGTATGGCTGAAAGAGTCGGACAAGGGTTCAGTATGATGAGGAGGAGGAGGACCACTTTGGAAGCAATCTGGTGTCTTGCAATGGCAGAGGGTTGGACCCAATGGCCTTCCGGCCCCTTCCAACCCTCTTATTCCATGATTCTATGAATCTGTCCATGTATCAGCCTTCTCTGACCTGGAACCCTTCTGATGTCCTGGGATGCAGCGCTCATTATTACAGCCAGCTTTGGGTGGGGAGGATGGGAGCTATAGTCCAGTGCATCAGGAAAGCCTAGTGTGGATTGCTAGGTAACACATTCCAGGGCTTGAACATGTAGTGCAGGTGTGTGTGTGTTTGTGAGAGGGAGAGGGAGACTTGGACCAGCAGACCTGAATCCAAATTCCCGCCTAGTGATGAAGCTTTCTGGGGTGAATTCAAGCAAGTCACTGTCTCGGCCTGTCCTGTTTCCTCACACAGCTTACTGTTAAATTGTGGGATTCATCGGCACACAACGCAGTGCTGGCTGCCAGTCTTGGTTTTAAGAGGCAATCAGGACAAACTCATGGAAGATACAGTTTTCAGTGAGTTCTAGTCATGATGGCTAGATGATGATAACAAGCATATAACATACTTATATACCACTGAACACATTAAAAATATCTTTGAGATCTTTACAAAGTAAAGTAAAACACAATTAAATGCATGCACTTGCTAAAATGCTGATGTGCAACATTCACACAAACATAAAACCCAAGAGAATGCCATCCTTACAAATGGAGCTGTAATATCTGTTTGCTGCAAATCTGAACCCTCCAGTATCTGACTGATATTGCCGTCAGCGCTTGAGGCTGCAGCCTCTAAATGCCAGTTGCTGGAGAACATGAGAAGGGGGTGCCCACCCCACTCCTGTCCTGCTTCGGTGCCTCCCAGGGAAGCGCCTGGTTGGCCCCTGTGGGAAAAGAAGACTGGACTAGATACCGGTTTGCTCCAGCATGACTCTTCTGTTCTTCCCATCTGGGTGTGTCGTGATTAATGATAAGACAGGATAGTGCAAGTACACCACCCTGAGCTCTTGGAGGGAGGCATGGTATGAATGTGACTGATGAATGGATGGATAAGTCCTCCTCTGTAGTGATCTACATGCAGATTGCAACCTTTTGCCTACTTCAGGGTCAGAGATGTTTCCCACGAAGGAAAAGCGTAAGTTGTGGAGTGCCCATAAGAAGTTGCTTACTGATTCTATGATTTTGAATGGCAGCCTTTAAAAAATTACCCAGAAAGGACAGGCGAAGCAGTAGGGAGCGATGGCAAGTAGCCAGTCCCATGATCGGTTCTCTATCTTCTGTATCTAACCTATTGGTTGTTACTTTCTTTCCAGAGCTAATTGCCTGATTGATCTCTCCTTCTGACTTTTCAGGAACAACTTTGAATACACTCTGGAAGCTTCCAAATCACTCCGACAGAAGCCGGGCGATAATACAATGACTTATCTAAACAAGGGCCAGTTTTATCCCATTACGTTGAAGGAAATTAGTGGTGGCGAAGGAATCCATCAGCCCATCAGTAGAGTTCGAGTGAGTTGCTACTTCAAAAGCTATGCGAGAAGAGAAACTGTTGACAGAGAGGTTATGTAGTATTTTGGGTAAGCAGGAGGGAGAGAGTTTCTTGGTACAATGCTAGTAAATTTCCTATGGACTTCCCTGAGTTTGCTACTTGCTTGATCCTTCTCAAAATCACAATGGGCCAGTTTGACCTTGGTATAATCCAGCAACTCGCTTTCTGTGTTTCCATAGGAGACACACTAGTTATGCCTTAATTTAGAAGGTCCGAAGTATGCACACATTCTTTATCATTTGAAAGCACACCTGTAAACAGTGGGGATCCCTGTGCTGTTTCTAAGGAGAAAACCTAAGCCAGAGGACAGCGTGTCAACTCACCCCATGATGTTTGTTTTAAAAAGGGGTGAGCAGCTGGTGGCTTCCAGATGTTTTGACCTAGTCTTCTCATCACTCCTACCCAATGGTGAAGGATGATGGAAGTTGTAGGCCAAATCTAGAGGGCCTCCTGTTACTCATCCCAATTCAGAATAGGGCTAATTATTGTCAGAGTTTTAATGATTTACACACTGAGTTAATTTAGATTTTTAATCTTCATTGGCAGAATGATGGCTAGAATATGCTCATGCGTTTCTTGATTTAGACAAAACATGTTTACATAATGTTTTGTTTGAAAAAATCAGAAACTTAAGTTGATGAAAAACTGCTGGCTGGGGTGATGTACTATGAATATAAATTACTAAAAAAAATTCAGTGTACAGGATATTAGCAGTTCTCTTCTCATGATCTTCACAGTAGCTCTGTTAGGCAGCCCAAGCTGTGAAGTAATTTTTCTGCACTCTTTGCTCATGTTTTGGTCATGAACGCATGCGCGCACATAGAGAAAGAGAGAGAGAGAGAGAGAGAGATGTGTGGTATCGTGAACAAGATTGCATTCCTGCTATCTTGGGTTTGCTTCATTTTTAAATAGTGAACACTACCAACCAAAATATATTTGTGGTTGACAGCATTAGCATAATACTTACCAGTACTTCTGTGGTGCTGGTAACTCCCTGCACAAGAGGGTGAGCGTATTTCTGCACTGCTGCAGAAGAACTAGATGCTACACAGTCCCAGAACAGGGCATGAGTACTCCTACCATTAGCTAATGAGGACACCTGTCTGAAGTGGCAGATCCTGGAGTACCAGTAAAAGACAGCAGATTGTGCATTTCTTATATTATTACTACCATCTTTGCTTTTGCTTGCTTTTTGCAGGGAGCAGGTGGTTTGGGGTACCCAGTCTGTTAGTTAGGCCAGCAGGCCCCAAGCAGATTGCCCTTCAGTTGTTTTGGACTGCAGCTCCGCCAGCACCAGCCAGCATGACCAATGGTCAGAGATAAGGGGGTTATGGGCCAAAACATCTGGAGGGCACCAGGGAGGGAGTTCTGCCTCCAGGAAACAAATCCCCTTGGCATGGAGCATGTGGTGTGCTTGTGTCGGGCCCCGGATCTTTCCTCCCTCCCACTGCCCACCTCCAGTCTCTCAAAAGTTGTTTTAGGTTTCGGTCCAGATGCCAGCAGATCGGGGCGGGTGTGTGTGTGTGTGTGTGTGGGGGGGTGTTTCTCTGGATTGTGTGAGCCTGCCCAGCCTGCCAGCTGCACGTCGCTATGGAGGTGTGCAAACTTCTAAGGCGGCAGTTTTGCGTCAGCCCAGGTAGTGTTCCCACTTCAGCACAACAAAAGTCTGGCCTGCTGGCATTGCTCAGGTTAAGCCACAAGGCTCAAGCAGCCCCCCTCCCCACTGCAAGGGGCTTGTGCCAAAAACCCGCCGGCCTTTCTGTCTGTTAAGCTGTTCTGTCTCTCCCCCTCCCCTTTAAAGAGTGTCATCATGGTTGTGTTTGCTGAAGACAAAACCAGAGAGGATCAACTCAGGCACTGGAAGTACTGGCACTCCAGGCAGCACACCGCCAAACAAAGGTGCATTGACATAGGTAAGCAGCTCCCCAGGTGCAGGTGCCAACCTTCCCCTTGGCAGGTCTCAGCCCTCTCCTCCCTTTTGCCTTTGGTTTTACCGCACATGCTCTGTCAGCCCAGGGCCGTCTCCAGACTCACGTTTCTCACATGGCTTCACTTCTGGGTGAGGGGAGAAATATTCCTGGTCATCTCAGCTTTTGGCACAGAGAGGACTATAGATCAAAACAAACAAGTGAGGGATTTGGGAAGATATTAAGATCCCAAATTAGTATCTCTGGCTCCACAACTGAGTAGCAGAAAGACCAACTTGCAATGAGTGTTAGAGGCAGCTTAGTCCAAGAGGGCAAGGAGGTGCTGTGGCCCAGGTTCAGTCCTCAGCATCTCCAGGTAGGGTTTGGAGAAGCTCCTGCCTGAACCCCTGGAAAGCCACCGCCAGTCCTGGACTAGGTCGGGGTGGACATCTTTCTGAACAAAATATCTACAGGACCACAACTCCCACTATCCCTACCCATTGGCTCTGCTGGCTAGGGCTGATGGGAGTTGTAGGCCAAAACATATGGAGACTCACAAGTTGCCCGTCCCTGGGCAAGATGGACCAGTGGTCTGATTCCTACGTGCCTGCAGTTTTAGGGATGCGGTTCAGTTTCATGTTGGAATACTCAGACAGAGGTTGGATACTGGTCTCTTAGATTTCAGCTGCCTTTGATGATACTACAATGTCCTTTGACCACTTCCATTTTTAACTTACGATGCAGACGTTTAGATAAGTCACTCCCTTGGAGCTTTCATCCCCTTTTCCAGAGACCACAATGATTCCCAAAGGCTCATTATATCCCCCCGCTTCTGCTGCCACCCTCCCAAGGAGGCAGCGTCAGTTCTTCTTTCCTGAAGGGAGAGGCGTTTGGGCCCCGAGCTGGCTTGCCATTCATGCCTTCTGCTCTGGAGCCTCTTAGCTCTTAATCCTAACCATGTATGGATTAGTTGCGGTTACTCCATGTGGAGGGGGAGGTACTCCACGCATGAGCAAAGCTGTGCCTCCTCCTTGCTCAGGTGCTTGAAGGTGAGCTCTGGTGTGGCAAAACAGGTTCCCGGACCGAGGTGAGTCTCTGGCGCAAGGCAAGCCCCAGGAACAGTTGAGGCAGGGAGGTGAAAGATGACAGGGAAGATACCTGCTTGCCTACAGCCAAGCTGTGACTGGCCAGCTTCCAGGTTCCTTGGGCTGGAAGCCTGGGTTGCGGTCCCACCCCTTTCCTTCTCTGAATAAAAGCAGGGATTAATCACTTGGCACTCACAGGCAGACGCACATGCAAAACACCCTTTATTATCGAAGGAGATTTAAACGAAAAGTATGTAATATCCTCCTTATGTTGGGTGACGTTTCTCGAACAAAATCACCAGGCATGGCAAAGGTAGCAGGCGTCTCCTCTCCCTCTTCTTTCCTTTAAAACTTTTTGTTTAATTTCCTGATATTTATTTATTTTTAAAAATCCCTCATTCGAGGAGTTGCCCATGGGCCATTATTTTATTTGTTTGTTTAAACAAGGCAGTGCAGAAGAGGGAACTCTAGGGAAGCAGAGAGTCAAACAAAGGTGCATTGACATAGGTCTGTTCTATATATGTGGCCAATAGATTAACATGTCATTATGTGTGTGTTTCCTCCTTTGCTTCCTGTCTCCAACAGCCGACTACAAGGAAAGCTTCAACACCATTAGTAACATTGAGGAGATAGCCTTCAATGCCATCTCCTTCACTTGGGACATTAATGATGAAGCCAAGGTATGTGTCCGGCCATATCCTTCTTGACCTTTTTTGGTATATAAGGGAAGAAAGGGATGTCTGTTCTTGTTGGGTAGCACATAATGAGATTGTTCTGCTTTTAAGAAATTGTCCCTGGAAAGTGCTTGAAGTTGATGGATAAGGAAAGGGACGGGAGGGAGGGAGGGAGGGAAGGAAGGACAGAAGGAGGCCCTTTCCTGCCTCTTGTTTTCTAGCGCCACCCTACTCCACCCCAGCCCACTCCAAATTTATTTTGACACTGTGGTGGTGAGCAGAGGGGATAGGGAAGCACAGAAGGCCCCTTTAGTGCCACTCCAGTTGTCTGGCAACTTGTCAGGATCTCAGGCTGCTGCACCTATTCAAACACACAGCTTTGAACCACCTCTGTTTAGACAGAGGCGTGTTGGCAGGCTGGAACTTGTATTCCTCTGCGCACAGTCCATCTCTTCCTCAAAGTGGCCTTCCGTATGAGGCTCCCTGGGTCACTGCCAAACCTTCAGGTTCGCTATCCTGAAGTCGCCTAGGTAAGTGTTTTGAGAAGGCTTTCCAGGGAAAGGGCTTGGCTTTGTTTTGTGAATTAGAATGGCCAGATATCTACAGGAAGCCCTCTGTTCTGCGAACGGGCAGGGGATAGTCGTCTGTCTGAAGGCATCCTGTGTTTGAAGAAGTGTCCATTCCTGTAGTTATGGACCCAATGAGAATTGTTGACGAGTATTTTCCAGTCGTGTGACTCTCAGATGGATACCCTGCCCTGAGTCTTCTCTGTTGTAACCAAGAAAATAAGAGTCATGGAAAGGGGGGGGGGGAGGCAGTGGTGGTGAGGGTCTCTTTTGCCCTTAGCCCACCTTGAGCCCCTTTTGAGCTGGCTCTGATGCGATCTGGGCATCTGCAGAGGTGGTGGCAGTGGCAAGGGGGTTGAGTGGCATTTTCTTTTTTTTTAAACCCACCCCCTGAATACAGGGCCATGTTGAAATAATCACTTCTTGGTGCACTGCTTTGCCTCCCTGAAGGGAAGCTTAAGCCTCAGGGCTGCAGCTGTCCCAGAACTGGTGGTGGTCTGAGTCTTTGGGGTCCAAAACAGGGAGCTTGCCTCTTTAAGTCCACATCCCTCTGGTCCAAATAAGCTACCGAAGAACAATGGAAAAGGAGTGCCTCAGCTGGATCTGTAGGCCAGGCCTCAGGCCTAGTAGCTACACATACCACAGAATGAGACACAACAGAAAGGATTAGACCCAGCATTCCCAAGCCTTCCAGATGTGTTGGACTAGAAATCCCATGATCCCCATCCACCCACGTGCATTGCAGTCCAATGCATCTGAATGGCCCCAGGTTGGGAGAAGCTGCACACCCCATGCTGCTGTGCCTCATTCTGTGGTATGGATGGGGACCAGGCCTGCTTGCACAATTCCAAAGAGCTGGTGGGGGTGGCCACCGTTTCTGAACACCACCCCATGTAGAAACAAAAGTGGCTGGTATACCAGTCCTCTTGTTTCTGTGCTGGTCTCTCCCAGTAGCAGCCTTTCCTGGTGCAGACCCATCCTCTTGGTTAGCTCAGTGAGGAAATGGGTGTTTTGATGGAGAAATTAATACCAAATGCTCTAGGGTGTAGGTGTTCAGCTCTGCTTCTGACTTGGCCTGGGCACTTTCCAGGATCATGTGTTCAGATTGTGATTTCCTTGGCAATGTTGGTAATTCTGCTGCTGTCAAACTGGGTTGGATGGATCCTTGTTTGCGACATCACAGAAGGCTTTTATGACTATAGCTGGAGTAACCACAGGATTAATGTGGGGCAGAAGTCACTGCTCCACTGACTAGCCCAGACTCCAAGTGTAACAATTAAAAAAGGGCAAGTTTCTAGTCCTGGTAGAACCCAAGATAGGAGTCAAAACATTTAGGCACATTCCACTTGCTTTGTGATAAGTGCACAATTCTTTTGCTCAGGCAGTGTATGAAAAGAGCTTTGTATCCCCTTTTAGTGTGTTGAGTCAGTGAAGGTGAAGTCACAGCCTTGATCAGCATTTGGCCCTAGAGATAAATATTAAATAAAGATTTGTCTGAGGAAGGGACTGGGGTTTAACCTCATGGAACGGTGATTGCCAGTCATGGAAAATAATGGGGAAATCCAGATATTTTGTGTAGCTGTGACTGGCCAATAACACATCCAGACCCAAACAGCGAGTTTCAGGAATGACAGCAGTTCCTATTCTGTCTAGCTCAGGTTTTATTTCATGCAAATCTTCTTTTGCTGCTGCTGCTGCATCATCAGCATCAGCATCCAATTTTGATTTTTTTAGTGTGCTTAAGCATATAAAGTATCTTGCCAATGTTAAAAAAATGTATGGTGTATCTGTATGCAAAGGCTGTCTATGGGTTAAATCACCACTGCTTGGGGGGCCAGATTTGGTTTTAATGAAATTCAGCTGCAGGTGGGCCAGGTTGTGCAGTTCCTCATGAAAGAAGGATCCTTTCCTTCATTAAATACTTTCTGCGTTTGATTTCCTTCTGAGCTCACTGTTTCTAATCCCACTCGCCTGCCCCTCAATATACCACTGGCTTGGGGATACTGAGACTGTAGGACCTTTTTTCTGTCTAAGTGTACATAGGACTGTGGTCTTAGTTGTTTTTGCTATTAACACAGTTTCTTGATAGGAGTCTTTTGAATTGCTAGGAGTCTTTTGCTTCCAGGAAAGCATGGAAGATTATTCCTGCCACGTATGCAGTACAAAATGTTTGTGCATCATGATTGTACTTCATTGGGAAGTGCGCATATGTGCATGCAGGTGCACTAATGTCATGCCTTAGTTCAGCACTGGAGGCAAAATGGGGGCTGTGGCCCAGGGAGGGTCCCCTCATGGCCTCGGTCCAGCCGTGTTTGTAGCAGACCCTCAGCACCGGTACTGTTCCTGGTAGTTGACCGACCATAAATTCCTAATCAACTCCCACTGGGTTATGTGGGAGTTTCTCTCCAGAAAGGGTGTTTAAGATTGCAGCATATCATTGAAATGTTTAAATGCATGATTCATGACCTGAATTTCCCCAGTCAACATCGCTTCTTAATTTCAGTTCTTCGGGTGGCTTTTGTTAAACCCATTTCTCTCAGACTCCTCACCCTCCATCCCCGTCTGCCACATCAGGCTAATGGCACTCGCTTATTTTACAAAGCCCATTGTAAGGACTACTGAGATGGTGCTGGTAGCACACGCGCACACACGCAACATGCAGGCGAAAGCATCTTGCAAATGGCCTGAAGAGCCCTGCTGGATCAGACTGAAGTCCTCTCTAGTCCAGTATTCTGTTTGCACTGTGACCAGCCAGGCATCCTTGGGAAGCCCACAAGCAGCGCATGGGTGCAGTATGACCCTCACGTGCGTCTTTCCCATCAACTGGTGTATGGATGGGGGTAATAGAGAGCCATCATGGCTAGGAGCCCTTGGTAGCCCTGAATGTGTTTAATGCTTTTTTAGAGCCATCCGAGTTGGAGGTCATCACTACATCTTGTTGTGGTGAATTTCACAACGCATGTGTTGTGCGAACAAGCACTTTCTTTCTTCTGTCCTAAATTGCTCACCATCCATCTTCATGGGACAATGAGTTCTAATACTATGGGAGAACTATTCTTCTTTACACTTTCTCCACACTATGCATAAGGTTTATACATTCCCACCATCAGCTGTGACATCAAGGTATCACATGATCATCATCATGCTTTCTCTACTGTTCTCCGAAACTATATGTAGACCAAGCCTGTATTTAATAGCAATCAGTTGTAAGCTGTGATCTCATGTTGATTGAAGATCATTCCAGTGGGAGCCCAGATGATAATAGTTTAGATTAATCCAGTATTAGTTGTGCTGAAAATCTGAGGTCCCAAACTGTTTGGTCTGGTGAGTACATTTGGAATTTTGAGAGTTTTATGGTTGCCATGAGGGCAGGCTCATCTCTTCACAAAATGAATGCCATGGCTGGTCATAAAATGGAAAAGGAAACTGGTAAAGTTAAAAGAAAAGTAAAACTCCAAAAAAGTAATGTGTAAAGCATTGTGCAGAGAATGTGTGGAGAATGATCAGAACCACAATAGTAGCTCAGATAGATGTATGCCATAAGTGGGTTCAAGCAGATGCTAAGAGAAGAAAAGCATTCTGAGGAGCATGTTAAAAATAATAGCAAGGCCAATGATAAAGGATTCTTTAAGTATATCAGAAGCAGAAAAGCAGCTATAGTGGCAGTTGGACCACTGGATGATAATGGAGTTAAAGGAATACTAAAGGAGGATAAGGAGGTTGTGGAGAAGGTTAATGAATCCTCTTTTCTCTTCACAGTAAAAGATACAGGACAGATTTCTGTTCCTGAATTGATATATTCAGGAAAGGAGTTTGAGGAACTAAGACAGATAATGATGACAAAAGATGAAGCTTCAGCCCAACATCTGAAAGTTAAAAAATTGCCAGCCCCAGATGGTATCCATCCTAGAGTTTTTTAAAAACACAGATATGAAACTGCTGGTCTCCTTACAAAAAAAATGGATATGCCCCTAAGATCAGCCTGAACACTGGAAAATGGCCAGTATAAAATCAATTTTTAAAAAGGGAGGTGGGGGTAAATTAGAAGCCAATTAGTTTAACGTCTGTTTGAGGTAAATTGTTTGAAATCATTATTAAAGATAGCATTAATAAGCATATAGAAGGGCAAGCCCTGTGGGAAAAGAATCAGCATGGCTTCCACAAACTTAAGTCCTGTCTTTGAGAGCTCTTTGAGAGTGTCAAAAAACATGTAGAGAGGGGTGATCAGATAGATACTGTTTGCTTAGACTGCTGAAAAGCCTTTGAAAAAGTTCCTTATCAAAGACTCCTGAGCAGAATTAGCAGACATGGAATAAGAGGAGAGGTCCTGTTATGGATCACACCGTACTTCATATATAACCTTAGCCAACAGTGACTGACCAAGAAAGAGATCTTGAGATTCTGGTGGACCGCTCAGTGAAAATACCAGCCTAGTATGCAGCTGCCGTGAAAAGGACAAACTCTGTGTCAGGCATAGCTAGAAAAGGAATTGAGAATACAACAGTCAATATCATGCTACCTTATCAAATCTACAACGCACTTGCATTTGGAATATTGTGTACAGTTGTGGCCACTGCACTTAAAAAAGTGATATTATAGAGTTGAGAATCGTGCAGAAAAAGCATCTAAAACAATCAAGGGACTGGAGCAACTCCCCATGAGGAAAGGTTACAACACCTGAGATTATTTAGCTTAGAAAAGAGAAGAGCGGGTGTGGGGGATGATTGATGTGCACAGAATTATGCATGGTGTGGAGAGGAGACATTTCCCTCCCTGTCCCATCATACTAGAACCCGCGGCCATCTCATGAAGCTGCCTGGCGGGAGATGCAGGACAGATCAAAGGGCCTACTTCTTCACATCACACATGGTTCAGCTATGGAATCCACTTCCATGAGATGTAGCAGTGTCCACACATTTGGGCAGCTTTAAAACGGGATTGGACAAATTCATGGAAGAGAAGGCAATCTGTGATTGCTACTCTATCATGCTGCCTTCATTATCAGCAGCAGTGTGCCTGTATACTGCAGTTGCTGGGAACTCGAGTGGACAGGTGGTGTTGCACTGATTCCCTGCTTGTGGGGTCCTGCGGACGGCTCGTTTGCCTCTCTCTGGACAGTATGTGGGAGTAGATGGACCACTGGTCTGATCCAGCAGGGCCATTGGGATCTTAGAGCCGTCAGCGTCAAGACACTCCAAACTCCGAGCCTTTCTGTCCTAACGCTCCTTTGACAGAATGCAGTCTGATGAGGTTGGGAGACCCGGAACTTTTCCAAGAATATGAGTACCATATGAGTTTTCAGAGTCTGAAACACAAATCACATATTTTCCCCAACACAAAGTACACCAAAATATTCATTTCATTGAGTGCTCTGGTGCTCAGAGAAGCACATAAACATGAAACCACAGGACAGCACATCAGTACCATGAAAAAGGGAAAATACACAGAGAAATAGAAAAATACCATCTTCATTCCCCTCTAGCCCTCAGAGATGCTGCCCTACACACCAGCCTTCGAGGATAGACCTTTTTCTTTTGAGGCAGGGGCTGGACATGCTTCATGATGGACTGCTGAGCCCCAGCTGCCAACCTTTTTATTGTCTAAGGAGGCCCTTTTGAGACCAAAAAGAAGTAAAGCTGGTGCTGGATGCCAGTGGAATGCTTTGCAACATGCCATTCTCTGTGTGTGTGTGTGTGTGTGTGCATGCGTGCACGTTTAATTTTTAAAAAATCTTTAAAAATATATAGTGAGGGACAGAAAACTTGGAGGGTGCCATGGGAGGTGTCTGCTCTATAGACAAGCAGAGCGATGATGCAACCCCTGAAAAGTGGGAAAGTGCTTGCATGCTCCCTGTGCAACCTGTTCATCCGCTCCCTTGAGATTTTAGTGTCAGTGCTTCTGAAGCCTGAGAAAGACAAGACCATTGCCCTCCCTTGAGCTGCACCTGACAGATGACCTGGGCAACAGTTCAGAAGGGAGGAAGTGGAAAGCTTTCATGGCTGAATTTGGCAGTGGAGTCTTTGCGGAAGGATTTGTGAGCCAAGGAGGAGGTGATTAGGGGAAGGGCAATGGAAGCGGTTCCAAGCCTTTATTGCTAAATAAATATTCCTTTCTCACTAGGTAAGCTTGATGTGTTTATCCTTCCAGCCCAAATGGCAGTGTGTCAGCACCTGATGCCTAAAATGGCATGACTTGCGAAGGTGGTATTGAATACCAAGGTTACCTGTATGAGAATCTAAAACACCGTCTTAATCCTTAGAGCAGCCACCAGTATCAGAGGCAAATAAATACGTGCAGGCATATAGACATGAATGGGACTGCAGCCAAAGGGTGGCATCCTGGTGCCAAATTTCTGAACTATGTTTAGGAGCAGCACCATAAAGCCAAGCTTTATGCGCGCTTACAAAAAGGTGGGGAAAGAATAGATTAGGAGATGCAAAGGAGGGATAAAATTGAGCAGAACTGTGCCCTGTAGTGGGAGCTGTGAGAATGATTGGATGGGATAGGATGGGATGGGATGGTTGACGAGTTAAAAAGAATTAAAATCGCAAAGAACCTTGAGGATCTGAAGCAGGATATAGTGTACATCTCTCTCTCTCTTTCTATTTATGCAAGCTAGCTTGTTTTTCCTAGTTTCCTCTTCTCCTTCATGTCTCCCATCTTCATTGTCCACTAAATTACATCACATTTCACTTGACTGTTTCCAAGCTGGCAAACTTGGGGTGGGCACCTCCATCCACCTTCCCCTGCAGTAACTTTGAATGAATAACTTTAACCGCATCCCTGAAGTTCTGGGCTAACTGAGTGATGTAAAGTTCATCATAATTGTATGGCTGGCCTGCATGCTAGTTCATAAAAGCATTTGATGGAAAAAACAATATTAATAGAAGAAACAAAGGATGCCACTCTGAGCGCAGGATCTTTAGCTGTTTCCTCCACCCCCTTCATGCACTGCACCACACAAGTCCTTTGTCAGGAAAAAAGAAAAGAAATGCTAATCAAATGAACCATGCAATAAAAATTGTTGAAATTGGCTAGGACTCTTCCTGATAATATCAGAGCTTTGGGAAAGAATTGTTGCTCTGTCTACAGGTAATCTGATCAACAACCACCATCAAATATATTCACTTAGGAAGGCGAAAAAGGTTAGCTGGGCCTTCACAATCCAAAATACTTACAGGAAATCAGTTCTTTGCATCTCACTCGTGTTATTAGATCATTTATTAAAGTCTGTGTGCTGTGTGGTATACCTTGGTAAGAAAAGGGGATGTTCCTTATGTTCTCCTGTAGCAGTCTTTCCCAATCTTGGGTTCCCAGATGTTGTCTGATGACAGCTGCGAACATGGCAAGTGACCAAGGAAGATGGTCATTGCAGTCTAACAACATCCAGCATCCTGTGTTGGGAAAGGTTTTTGTTTTTTAAAACAGCATAGTGATTTTCTGAAATAAGGAACAGCCCTTAAAAAAATAAATAGTAGGGGACCATGCTATTTCCAACCGAGGTCTGAGGCTGCATAAAGAAGACTCAAGCATACACATTCAGAAATGACTAACAGAGCAATCAAAACCCTCCAGAGGGACCACCAAGGGGAGTTAGGATGGGGCAGAAGCAGTGTTGGTTCCAGGTTTTTGAAGGCCCTTGGACAAGACTCCTCAATGGGGCTGTTCCCTTCACTGAAGCTATTTTCTTACGCCATGGATCCCAATAGCTGTTGCTTCTGCTCTTTCCATCACAGCTATCACTTGCTGGATAGGAAGAGGGCCAGTGAGCATGGAGGCGATGGCAGGAGCATCCATGCCTTCTCCTGTTCTCCATCACCATTGCCTGGCACAGAACAAGAGGCAGGTAAAGAAGCAGGTGGCAATGGTGAAGACATACCAGTCCAGGGAGCTCTTGGCAGTGGGCCTCTGGTCCCTTGGCAGGTGCCTGACCATGCCTACCCTTGAGGTCAGCCCAGTGCGTAAGTGTCCCACTGCTGGGAGTTGGGAGCTCTGCCAACAGGTACATGTCCACATCCAGAGGCCTTGACACATCTGTTGAAAGGATGTAGGTGTACAGCTGGATTCAGTCAGGGGCAAAGGGGAACCAAGAATGACAGGAAGAAAGGGACAGGGAAATGACCTACCATATTTTTCGCTCTATAAGACGCACCTGACCATAAGACGCACCTAGTTTTTAGAGGAGGAAAACAAGAAAAAAATATTCTGAAACAAATGGTTTACTAAACTATTTAATAAACTATAACAGAATACAGTAAAGTGAACAGCAGTCAACAGTGGCATTAAGAACCATCATCACTGTCATTAACAAAAGAGAGATTTTAAAGTTCGAGTACTCTTCTAGTTTTCGTTGAACCCATAGAACTCATCATCACTAGAGTCAGAATTTATGAAGCTCTGTTGCTCACAATCACTGACATCACTTTCTTAGTCAGTAGTGGAATTATTGAAGGAATCCACAACCTACACCAGTTATACAAGAGCTGCTGCAGACAATTTAATAACAAATCTAAAAAAGCCAGTAATGTCCACGCTGCCGTACTAGTAAATAATAGAAAAAAACTTCTGACAAAAAATGAGATATTGTACGGTAAATCAAACACACAGCGGACTAAGTAGCCTTTGAAGAATAAACTTCATACACGAAGGTAATGCTGCTCAAATATCCACTGATCCTAAAAAAAATGTGTCTGATCAACTAACAGATAACTGATCCATGGAAAGCTTCCTGATAATCACAGGCACATTTCCCATCACTTCCCCATGGGCTTCATTAAAAGACAGGTTGCCATTTGAAAACACACACCGACCTGTGATTAACAGCTCTCACCTGTGCCGGAGGAGGGGGGCAGAGCAGGGTGCGCCGAGCGCATGCCGGCCAGGTGGTGCCACGTGGGGCTGGCAGCGTGCCAGCGGTGGTCTTCTGGGCGGCGCGGTGGCAGGTCTTCCCAGGTGGTGGGGGTGAGCAGTCCGTCTCTCCGTGCAGCTGGTGGGTTAAAGCCCGCGGCTCCTCCTCCTCTGCACCGCTCCCCCTGAGCGGCACAGCTCTCACCTGCACCGGAGGGGGGGGGGCGGAGCAGGGCGTGCCGAGCGCGTGCTGGCCAAGTGGTGCCACGTGGGGCTGGCAGCGTGCCAGCGGTGGTCTTCCGGGCGGCACAGCAGCAGGTCTTCCTGGGCAGTGGAGGTGAGCAGTCCATCTCTGTGCGGCCGGCAAGTTAAAGCCCACAGCTCCTCCTCCTCCGCGGCAGGTCTTCCCAGGCGGTGGGGGTGAGCAGTCTGTCTCTTTGTGCAGCCGGCGGGTTAAAGCCCGCGGCTCCTCCTCCTCCAGACGCCTCCCCCTGAGCGGCACAGCTCTCACCTGCACCGGCGGGGGTGCAGAGCAGGGCGCGCCAAGCGCGTGCCAGCCAGGTGGTGCCACATGGTGCAGGCGGGCCGGCAGCGTCCCGGGCGTCGGACACACACACATTTGCTCTGTAAGACGCACAGACATTTCCCCTTACTTTTGGGGGGGGGGGGGGAAGTGCGTCTTATAGAGCGAAAAATACGGTACCTCTCAGTCTGGCTGCAGATCCCCTCCACCCTTGTACACACACACACACGATTAGGACTGTCCTGCCTGACCACAGTCCTATACCCACATGGGGTATGTGCCCCATGGAACACAGTGAAACTTGATTCTGAATAGACATGCAGAGGAATGCAGTGCAAGAGGTTCATGAGCCTCCATGCACCCTGTAGCTATTTATCCCTGCTTCTGCTCATGTGCATACGTGTTCCACTAACCCCTGCCCTGCATCCCGGTTTTGTAAAAATGCAAACAGCTGGTTAGAAAGTTCATGGACAACCTTTGCACATATGCCACCAATACAGAGAATTACCTCAGTGTTTTTATGACACAGAATGTGGGTTTTGCTGACACCGGACACAGACAGCGTTGCTCCAGAAGGCTTCTTCTCTAACATGAATCATCTCAAATTGCCTCAGTTTGCTTTTTCTCTTGGAGCATCAGGTCTTGGCACATTCTAGACAAGTCAGCGTGGATTATGAATTGCAGGGTGCTGCAAGCCACGTCCCTCCGGATGCTGTGGCCAACAACCCCCATCAGTTCTAGCTAGCAAAGCCATTGTTGGGGGACCGTGGGAGCTGTAAAACAGAACATCTGGAGGCCACAAGTTGTCCGTCCCTGACTGAGAGGCGTGCTGTGTGCAGAAATGAAAGGGCACATATTTTCAACCTGTCGACATCTGTGTTCTGTGGCTCCCAGCTGAGGCCCCCAGTGCCAAGTTTAGGAAGAGGTCTTCAGAACGTAAGAGCCTGGATGATGGATCAGACCGAAGGTCCATCTGCTCCAGCATTCTGGTCATATAGTGGCCAACCAGCTGCCCACAAGGTCCCACAAGCAGGATAGGAGTACAGTATCCCAAATCCTCTAGCAGCTGGTCTCTGCCCACAGGGCATATAAAATCAGCAGTACTTTACACAGGCCACTGAATTAAAACGAATCGAGTCTTTACTGCATACCAAAATGAAGCCGGGGCCAGCACAAGGGCAGAAAAGCCCACACTCTCTCTGTCTCTTGTTCATATCTGTGTTCTGTAGCCAGGAAAGAAGCTACTTTGCCAGCTGTTTCTTCTGACCTTTGGTTCAATTACGCAGTAACTGTTGTGTGCCTTTCTACCCAGCAAAGGGGATGCACACACCGAGAGGTGGGGAGGGATGATGCATGTCGGCTGGAAATGCCATGGAATGCCCTGGACTCAAAGCCAGAAGATAACAAAATAGACATAAATCGAGACGTAGACATAAATCAAGCTCCTGACTTGGACCTTGCCATGGCAAGAAGGAAGATGCCTCTTTTTCCCACCCAGCTGAAATCCAGTCCATATATGCAAAGCATTTCCTGAGATGAGCTAGCCAGGCAGATCTGGGAATACCAGGTTTTATCCTTCTCCCGGCACCATGCCTCTTCTCTTTGTTCCTGATATCCTTTAGCGGCCTTACGAACAGGCAATGTGCATCATTGGTTGTGAATCTCACTCCACCTGCCGCTTGCTCTTTATTTCACCTTTAACAGCGGCAGCACTTTTAGACCAGCTCCGCAGTGGAGTCACAGTAGGGAACAGGGCAACGAGGAACCACGAGTCTCTTGCAGTTTGTGATGCAGGGCTACTTCCAGGTGGGGTTCTGGCTGCATCATCACCTGGCTTCAATCACAGACCTTTACAGGGAGGGACATGTGTGTAAATGTCATCGCCTTCCCCTTGTAACCCTCCAGTGTATTCCCACCACTTTTCTTCTTACCACAGAAAATCTGCTTGGAAGGAAGGAATGAAATGGGTGCATGGAGCCGCCAGGGCCTCCAGTACGGAGGAGCACTGTTCCTCCCTCCTGCCCACGGTCGCTTCGGGACAGTGCTTTGACAGGGAGGCTGAGAAGCAGCTCTTGCCTTATTGTTCTCGGACGCGTTGTCATCCGTTCAGATCTTGCCACCCATGGGAGAAAGGGAGAGAAGCTAGCTGGCTCCCTCGGTGTAGGCACCCCTGCCGATCTGGCCACAAGGCACGGAGGCAGAAGTGGCTAACAAGCAAGGCAGCAGAAGCTGAAGTGAGACAAGCAGCTCCCAGTCAGCTCCGGTGCTGTCACTAAAACAGAAGGGAGGGAGCATCTGCTTCGTTAGGTCACTTACCCTACCCTGCCCACCCCACCCCACTGCTGCCACTGAGGGTTGGGTATGATGGAGGGTTATTGCGAGGAAATGCTGTATTAAAGAGACAGTCGAATGCCCTTTCTTTTCACGCATAATGGTAACGAGACTGGGCTACCCATGCCAGGTAAACCTATGAGCACAAACCTACCACTGCTCTGTTCAGATAACCCTGAACTTCCTGGATATGTCACTGGGCACATGCAGATGACCAGATTTCCCCAGGGTGGAACTTGTTACTGGGAGGGAGCTCAGTTGGTTGATCACCCCTAGGTAGAGGAGGATCCTGGCAACGCTTTGTGGGGTGCCCTCCAATTACGCCCCTCCACTGGCTTACTGTTTAAGTGTCCCAGCCGTGGGTTAAGCTGGCAGCAACGGCAGCTGGGTCTTGGTGGCTGCTCGCCGCTGTGCTTTTCTTACACTGCTCCTGAGCAATGCTGTGGCCAAGAGGCAGTGTGGGGTGGTGGAAAGACCGCTGGGCAGGGGACCTGGGAGTCCCAGGTTCTAGTTCCCACTCAGCCCGGAAGCTCACTAGGTGACTTGGGGCCAGTCACTCCCCTCAGCCCAACCTGCCAAGCTGCCCTGGGTTGCTTCCGAGAAGGGAGCAGGCAGGCTGTAGATGCACGGGGGGGGGGGGGTTCGTCCTTCTGGGAAAACCAAGATGGGGCGCAACTTTCGGCGGCTGTTGCTTTCATCAGCTGAGGGAGCAGACCGGCGGGTGAGTCAAGCAGTGACACCAGTGGGTCCCCCCAGGGCCTTGGCAGCCGCCCAAGGATGCCGAGTGGTGCTACAAGCCCTGCTCCTGCTGCCAGGTCATCAGAAGCTCTTAACAGACGCTCGAGCTCTGGAACAGGAGTGGGCGACTTGGGGCCCTCCAGATGTTTTGGAGTGCATCTCCCACCAGCTGCAACCAGCATGGCCCATGCGTAGGGATTCTGGGATTTGGGCCTTCCAAAATGTCTGAGAGGCACTCGCGTTGCCTGTTGTTCATCTAAAATGCAATGGGAGAAGCATTTGGAAAGTGCTTCTTTTATCTTGGCTTATGTGCATGAGCTGCGAGCCTCTGTTCCTTTGGTCCCAAGTCCCCACCCTGTATCTGTGCCATGAAATATTAATGCTGGCCTACCTTACAGGGTTAGTGGAATAAGGATTACAAAAAGAAGGCATGATGCCACATTTTGAACCACTTAAAATGCTATATAAATTAAATGCTACTGCAACATTCCCCAGTGTGGTGTCTTCCAGATATTTTGGATTTCAGGCCCCACCAGCCTTAGGCAGATTGGCCCACAGGGGGGAAGTCTGGGATGTTTAGGCCAAAAGTCTGGAGGGCACCAGGATGGGGAATGCTGCAATAATGCTTGTTATTGCCAGAACAAGTTTGAACCAGTTCTCAAAGTAAAAGTCCCATCTATTTCAAGGGCACCCCTTGTCCTCACTGACAAAAACTAATCAGTGGCCCCTTCCAACTCTATTATTCTGTGATTCTGGAAGAGGAGAAAAGCCAAATAAAATGGCCATCTTTCCCTATAATGAAATCTGCATGAATTTGTCATTGTTCTGGATTGGGGATTGTACGGACTTCTTCAACATTCTCTGAAGAAGGTGCCCCGGTTCCTATGCTTTGTCCCCAAGCTCTCTGCATGCCTGATGTTAATTTAGAAGGTTAATGAGAGAGTAATAGGTCATTCTTTTTTAATTTTCTTGAGCTGTGAGTGTACAGGTAGCTTTACTGAACCAGGCCATCATATGGCTCATTGCAATAAGGCGTTGCCTCCTTTGGGCTGCATTGAGAGACCTGTTTGGTTGTGATGAAACTAAATGGGGGTGGCACGTGGATGAGTCGATCAAGCTCGGCACCTGCGAGAAGAGGGAGTGGAGCGCTGAGCCAAGCCGTGCAATCCCCTGCATGTTTCTGCTCTGCTCTGCTCTGTTCGGTGGGGCTTTTCCCATGTAACTGTGCGTAGGACAGCAGTTACAACTGTGTTTCTCCTCACCTGGGTTTGTAGCTTGAAAGCCTTGCAGTACTTGCTGTGATAAGGTGTGATCATTCTTCCAGGTGCATTATTATCTCCTCCCCAGCTCCATTTGAGAATTTAGTTTTAAAATGAGTTTGTTGGATTGTTGCATCTTACTGAGTTTCACCAGTACTGAGGTTGGTCGGTTTGTTCGTTCATAGCATTTTATTCTACCCTGCAGCCAGAAAGGTCCCCAGAGTGGCTTACAAAAGGTCAATAAAGAGAAAACAATCCCCAGGGGAAAAGAATCTTCTCAGCAGCATTCCTGGAAGACCAAAGAATATTTCTTTTCAGTTGTGTTCCAGCTCTGAGTGGGACATGGAGCCATCTTCTCTCTAGTGCATCTGTATATAAACTGTGTGTCTAACATGCACAGCTTGCAGATGCTGAGACAGATTTCAGCTGAGCTGCTAATTTAATACCAGGAGATCGCATGTTTTGTCAACAATGCCATTGCATGGGCATAGAGGAGAATCTACAGCAGGGGTCTCAAACTCAACTTACCTGGGGGCAGTCTGGGTGAGGCTGGGCTGCATCAAGTATTCCACCCCCGCGGTGGTGGTGGGCCGCTCATCTGGAGGCCGGCCCGGGCGCCGCCGGCGCTTTGAAGGCCGCAGGGCCCCTCCCCGTGCCCCGCCCGTCCCGGCAATTGGCCTGCGGGTCGCAAGTTTGAGACCCCTGATCTACAGCTTTGCGTGTGCAGAGTCTTCTCCTGATGCCCTCTAAGTATAACGCTCCACATGCAGGTAGCTGTTCTTTTCTTGTCTGCTGAGCATTTTCTTGCTCATGTAGCAGCCACTCTGTGTCCGTCAGTGCATCCACCCAAGAACTCCCCGATCTGCCTGCATGGGCAGGATTCAAATCAGGTGTACTCACCTCCTCTGATGCATGAACACTTGCAGGTAGTCACCACCTTTTTAAACAGGGCATGTTCAGAGGTAAGTGGAAGAGACTTCTCAAAAACAACAAGCAAACTTTCATATAACCAAGAATGCGGAAGAGCCCTCCAAGGGGAGAATGGCTGTCAGGAGAGGAATCTTGCTCTACGGGCTGGAGATATCAAACAGCTTTTGTGGTTTCATACTTCTTTCTTCTGGCAATTTTTGGGTGGGGAAGTCACTGGCGTAATCACCTACCTTTGTTTTCCTTTAAGATGTGTATTCAGTACTTTCCACCTAAAAGGAAGATCTCAACACTTGGGAGGAACAAAAATCCTAGCCAAGTGGGAACTGTTGGAAAAGTATCAAAACTTTAGAGTTGAGCTACTGGGGAGAGAAGAATTTGGATTGGATGATAATGCAAATTGGGGTAGAAAGAATTGTTCACATGCCCTTTTGTGCTGTTTTTAAGAGATTATGGGAGGCTTAAGGGGGTTAAAAGTTGGTGGAGGGAGTTAAGGGATGAGCTTATGGGGTTTATTAAAGACTCTACCATCTCTCTCCCCTTTCCCCCACCTGCATTAATTCCAGCACTGCCTCACAAGCATTAGTAGAAGACACAGCCAGATGGGCTAGCAACTTGGGCAGAGCCATTTTCCTTTGCTCATGCTGAGAAACAAAAAACAATTTAGGAAGGATTTTAAATCAAACAACAACAACAGTAAAAAGATGCTAATCAGCAGAATTTTAAGTTCTTGGGTTGAAGCTTGGCATTCTGTTACAGTCCTTGCAGTTTGTCCTAGGCAGGAGTTCCAAAGAATGGGAACAGTTCCACCGTTGCTTTCATAAACATGATTCTTTCCCATAGTAGCCAGCCAAGTGCTTTCCAGGAAGCCCAGGAGAAGGGCACTGGCCTTTCCTTCTTGTTTGTCCTTTGAGAGGCCCTCCAGCATCCTTCCCAGCCCAAATGCACCAGCCCTTAGAACACAGTGCTTCTACTTAAGTGGCTATAGTAGCTGCTGATCGACACAGCCGCCATAAATTTGGTTAAACTCGTCTAAGCTAGTGGACACCACAACATCTTATAGCAGCACATTCTACAATTTTATTACTTCTTCTCTGAAGCAGTTGTTTCTTTTGCTTTCCTGAACCAAATATCAATCCAAGCTACTGCCCATTAATTTCATGGGATGAGCACAAGTTGTTTTGTTCATTAAAAAAAAACCAACAACAGTTTGCCATTCTTAAGTACTGGCTCTAAAGCCTTCTTGAATGCTTGTTGAAAGAAGTTTTACCTATGGACTTGTTTGACTTTCCTCTTCTAATTGAAAGTTATGATTAGTAAAAGCATCTTTTAAACATGTAGCCCTTTGAAAGTCAGTGAGCTGACGTTGAAAGGTACATTCTTTAGGATGTGGGCATATGTGTATGGGAAAAGGATAGAAAGAGGCTTAATTTCTGGAAAGTGGTAGCCATTTTCCAAGATGACAGATGAACCATTTGTGTGTGGGAGGGGAGGGGTGATTTGGCAATCTGGATATTCAGATTGAGTGCACTTTTCTCATTTGGATATCTGATTGCCACCAATACTCCCCCACTCCTCAAATATTGTTGCTTTCCATAACTGTTTCAGACCTGGCCATTTTCCAAAATTGTGACCAAATCATAGGTCAAGATTTGGATACAGCAGGATCCCTATACCTGTGAGGATAGGTTCCAAGCCATCTACTGATGCCTGAAAGTGCAAATAATAGCAAACACTATATACGTACATAACATTTCTTTTTTCACAATTTCATGGAGAGAAGGTTCATTCTTACCATACATCTTAGCAACCTCAGCATATGATTTTTTTTCTTTCCCTATTAAATTGAGAATATTCACTTAAAGAAGCACTTTACAGCTTCGCTTTGGCAGTTTACAGCATTTACACCTTTTCTTTGGCACTTACACCTTCTCTTTTGGATCGAGTTCAACCACCGTTACTGAGAACATGGAAGCTGAACCAGCGGATAGGGGGGTCCTGCTATATTTGATATTGAGGCTGGCTAGCTTAAAGGAAAGGCCTAGTATGGGGGAGGATTTTTGAGGACAATACAATGTCTCTAGTAAGAACTGGGATGATACTTTAAGTCTTAGGTGGGGAAAGATGGGGCAAAGAATGCCGGTGTTTGAGAACAGATGGTAGGTTATGGAGGGCATCCTAGTACAAGATCATGGGGGTAGTCTATGATGCAAGCACCACTAAATATTGATTTGCTGTAGAAAAACTTGGGTATGACTCTCCTGGATTGGATGAGAAGCCTTCCTCTCCGCCATTTTATTTTGAGGAGCTGACATAGATGGTGACATGACACCCTCACATGGGTATTAGATTTTATTTTGGCACTGCATGTGGATACGCTGGCAAACTCTGCTGATTGTGGCTTCCCAGGGCATGCACAGTGCGTGCAAACCCAGCAAAAGTAGAGAATAAAGGGTACTTGCGAAGTGGCTGGATATTACTCCTATGTATGCCTGCAATTTTCCATCATGCTACATGCAGTTACATGTTGCATTTTTGCAGTGTTTCTCATTATAAGGATAACTATTGTTTTCTTTAGATTGGGAATTGTTGACACTTGGGAAAAGTTTCCATTTTCCCCTCTCCTTTCATTAGTTTGATGAAAAGTTTCTATGGTGTGGCATGCATTATAAAGAGAGTTCAGAGGAAGGCAAAGTTGAGAATTGCAGTAATGGCTGTATTCCACTAGGTGGCTCCCACATCCCACTTTTATTTTAGCATTGCTTTGAAGAAACACACTTGGGTAAGAGCTATGGTACATTAGATGGTATCTTTTTGTTGGAATAATATCACTTCCCTGCATCTGCTCTTAGTAGGGCAAGTGTCTTTGCTTGGTCAGTGCACAAGCAACCGTAACGCGGAATCACTTTGTTTGCATTATATTGACAAGCTGCAATCCTGTGGCCACTGACTACCACTGAACTCAGTGGGAGTTACTTCTGAGTAGACGTGTATAGGATTGAGCTTCCAATATGCTCTGGCAGTGGGTCTCAAATGATGGTTCTTCTAAAGCTCTGTGAGGATAAGCAAGCATAGGTCACAACAGATTATTAAAAGATAAACATGCCTTTTGAAAAAGGGGAAGATAGAGAAAATCTGCGTTATTTCATTCTGGGCCCAAGGCCTGAAATTTTCCTAAACACGCAACCCATAGCCAGTTCTAATCATGTGTGGCAGCTAAAGGCCCCAGATGGCGACACATGTTCCTGTCCACATGGAGAGATGAGAATCCAGCCTTTTTCATGAGTCCCGCTGCTGCGGTGAATCAGCTACACATGGGCAAAATGCTGCCTCCATGCGCAGTATTTCCTTTGCTGTGTTGGGATGAATGCCTGAGCAAGGTGTTTTGTGATGGAAATAGGCCCTTGCTCCGCAGGTACCACTTCCATAGCCAGAGTTGTCTCTTTAGAGCAGCCGTTCTCATTGGGCTGGCCAGAGATGTTTTTCTGCCCATAGTAGAATAGTAATGGTGTTCCCTTCTCCAGACAGAGCTAAGGTACCCTATGTGTAAGCCATGCAGTGTAGGTGGTTCTGGGAACCACCTACATGGTATGATCAACAGACAATGACTTGTTCCTTCTCTTTCTTCCTCTATAGTCCTCTGGGCCATATCTCGAGGGACCTGAAAATCGTGCAAATGCCTTCATAATTTTACTTTATTACTATTTTATCAGTCTTTTGCAAGTGCATATTTCCAGCTACCCAGTGTGTCGTCTTGCCTTGTCAATCTCCCTGATAAGTTTCAGCTCTCGAAGGGAGCAAAGTGCAACAGATAATAAGCAAGGACGTTGACAAGGTGAGACTGCATCTCGTGAAATTTGCACACACTTGCCAAGGGAGGGAAAGGAAAAGAGGAAAGAGCATCCACATGTTATTCATGGGTGCTCCCTCTTTTGGAGTAGGGAGATTGGCCTGGTTTACCTGAGGCGAGTGAGATGTCCAAAGTTTGCAAAATGTTGTGGAGCCTTGGATGGAGAGCACTGTCTCAGCCTGGAATCCTCTATATACTTATCTGAAAGTCAATCCTATAGAGCTCGATAGGTCTTGCTTACCAAGGCTTGCATGGGAAGCATCTTTCGATTCCAGGCTGAGTCCAGTTGCAAAAGATCACCTCTGATCACCTCTGATCACCTCTGGGCCAGTTGCAAAAGATCACCTCTGATCGGGGAATGAATAGAGTAGTGAGGCATTGTCTTCTTTTAGTGAAGCAAAAAATGATCTTGTTCAATGCAGCTTCTGAAGGAAATGCTTGTGCTTGGTTTGTTCACAGGTCTTCATTGCTGTAAACTGCCTCAGTACAGACTTCTCCTCTCAGAAAGGTGTTAAAGGACTTCCCTTGAATCTTCAGATTGACACCTACAGCTACAACAGCAGGAGCAATAAACCCGTCCACAGAGCTTACTGCCAGATTAAAGTCTTTTGTGACAAGGTAAAGCTCCAGAAGTCTGTAACGAGGAATCTTGACTGGAAAAAGGTTTGGGGAATGTTGTCTCTCCAAGGTCTTCTGAGTAGTCAAACATTTAAATCAGATATTACTATTTGTTTTAATAGATGCAAGAATTTTCATTGCATCATAGAGGGTAAGATGTCACTGTTTGGACCTTTGACAGTAATTGATTAGTATTATTCCCAGAGAATGCAGGGGGAATTGCTTGGGAAAGGATACCAAGAGAAAAGTCTCAAAGCGACATATATATATTAAAATTAAAATATATTAAAATTGTGCCTCTCCTGTTTCAAACACAAAGCATCTATTTTCTAAGTGTGAGGTGTTAAATAATATTTCTGATCAAGCAACATGAAGGAATTAGCCAGCTATCCACGAGTTAAAGCTAGTTATCAGTACAATTTTATCTTAATATTTACTTGCTTTTTAAAACAGGTAAACATTTTAAAAACCTTGTCCTGATGTAAATTGATGTTGGGTACTTTTATATTTATGGATTAAATGGGAAAATGAATTTTCAGACCTCTTAATGAAATGGATTCCACAGCATAACTAATCATTGGTCACAAGAAAGCCTAAACTGTGGTAGTTTGCAAGTTACAGGAACAAAAAGTGTTTCATCTCCTCTGCCAACTTTGGCCTACTTGATTTCCTTCCCAATGACTTTTGGTGTTTCCACATCACCTGTGTCAAGCGGTCATTCTGTCCCAGAGATTTTGTCTTGGTTAACAAAAAAAAACCCACCATGCTACATCCAAGTAGTAAGATATTAGAAGAAAAGGCATGTATGCTTTATCTAACTTTTATTAAGCAAAACTGCTCATGAGAGAGAGAGAGAGAGAGAGAGAGAGAGAGAGAGAGAGAGAGAGAGAGACAGAGAGAGAGAGAGAGAGACAGAGAGAGAGAGGTCCAGCCAGATGGGTTTGTTTTAGGGCTCACTTCAGACTTCAGGAAACACTTTTACACAAGGTTTTATCCAGGGTGTAGCCCCTTCTCATCATGAAGGTCACTCAATGACTTTGGGCTGGGCTCTTAGCCTAATTTACTTTACAGGGCTGTTGTGAGGATAAACTGAAGAGGAGGGTTATGTAAGCCACTTTAGGTTCCTTGCAGGGAAAAGGCAGGATATAAATATAATAAATAAATGAAGCGAAGTAAATCTCTATCTTTTCAGTTTGGGGTTTTTGGGGACAGAGATTTGCTTCTTCTTCTTCTTCTTCTTTTTGTTGCTCTAGCCAGTAATTTAATCCAAAACTTTGCTCCACTGGCTATTTCTGAGTTTGGTCTTGCTCTGATTTAATGTATCAACATGCCATCAAGAGAGCATTGATTATTGGGCACTTAAAAACATAAGAAATAGTACTTCCATAGCCAGGCACTCAGAGGGACTTGTTTGGGCATTGTGTGTAAACTAGCCAACTTCTTCCTGGGAGAAGGAGGGACAAATTTTCTTAAGACTTCTTCTCCTTACTTCTCTTTAGTGTGTAACATGAACATGGGAGGAGAGTGATTGCACAAGCCCCACCTGCTGCTTCTAGGTGGAGGGTGCTTTCTCAGAGAGGAACACCTCCTGCATCCGTGGAGGCTCCCTGCAAGATTTTGAACACGTATTTTCCCTCAGAGGACAGCCTCTCTTCAAAAAGTTGCTCCCCACATGTAGAAAGTAACAGAAATGCCCCAGGCAGTGGTAGGGATGATGCTTCCCTCCTTCACACATGAAAGCTACCTTCTTCCATATAGCCTGAAGTGCCTGAAGCTAAGTGAAGTCTAATCCTGGAAGCTAAGCAGGGTTGGGCTGGGTTAGAACCAGGAGGGGTGACCTGTGTGTATGGTTCTATGATTATTATTGTAAATTGCCCAGGGAACTTCAGCTATGGGCGGTATACAAATGTAGTAACAATACCAACACAGCTGTTACTCTGTAAAGTTGAAGAATTATTCACACTGGAATGGAACAGTTTGACATGTTTAAAGCCCAGTTTGGGGTGTGGAATGGGCTTCCATGGGAGGTCCTTGAGGCCCCATCGGTGAGGGTGTTCAAAGATAGGCTGGACATACACATGGTGGGCATGTCATGAGCGGAGCCGGCTGGAGCCGGGGGTCAGACTAGATAGCCTGGGAGCCCCCTCCTGACTCACTCTGTTTCTTTGTTTCTATGTTTTTTCCCTACTCTTGGATAGAGCTTTTGCCTCTAAATTCCTGGCCTTCCCTTTGCTTGTCCATGGCTCAAACCAGGAGAAATGAGCGCCTACTTAAGGGTAGCAACAGAGGGCTAGTCCATGTGACCCACAGGCCTGTGTATATCTTGCTGAATATAGTTGCTGGACCACACCTCACATCCTGCCTCAAAGAGATACTCTTGCTCAGTCTTCCTTGATCTGAACTGCACATAGAGGCTCAGTTTCAAATTCAACTATTTTTGGTTGATTTGGTGAAGAAATGGCAGCTTGACTGACTGCCACAGGGTCTGATTTGGGATGGAGCAAGGATACTTACTGAAAAGGTAGGACCCTCCTGCCCCCCCCACCTCCCCACAAAACACCTGAGCATAATCTTCCCTGTTTATCTCACAGGGGGCAGAGAGGAAGATCAGGGATGAAGAACGAAAACAAAGCAAAAGAAAAGGCAAGTGCTCTGACCCGAGCTCTCAGCTGAATGCCTGTAAGTAGAAAATATTGTGCCATTTCGTTTCAAATAAAAATGTCAATTGAACTATTTGGAAATGCAGGCTGTGACATAAAGCATCTCTTCTTCTGAACATGGAAATGCATGTGTGGGCAATACAGCCGTTGGTAAAAATGGGCATTTCAGTTTCTTTCGGGATAAGGTGGACGTGTTAATACGATTGCACCAAGGAAAGCAGCATCACCTGACAAACACTGTCCTCCACTGAAGCATTTCTGGAGGCGGGGGGGGGGGGGTCAAGAGTTTTCAGTAAATTCCCTTTTTTAAAGAATTTTTTGTAGAATGCTTGGGTGTTCCAGGGGATCAAAATAGTACACCTGCAATTACCTCCTGCTGCTCACTCCAGCAGGATCACCAAGATGGCTTTCAAAATAGAATTCCATGAGTGGGACTTGCAGCAACTCCATAGGGATGCTCCCCATTCAGGATTCCGGCTGCTCCCTTCTTTCTTCCTTGCCACAACTTTTCCTCCCTCCCGGCAGCCATCCATGGCCTCAGGGCATGTCAGCTCCCTACTGGGTGTCATCCTAGGTTGTTTGTTCTTCCACAAACCTTTGGATTTCCCAGCACCAGTTGTGTATTGGTGGTGTCCCTTTGGCTACATATGTAATGGCACCCAGAGAATGGAAGTAACTATTAGTATATACATTATACAAACAGTAACATTCATTGTGATGAAGAAATGGAATCAAAAACAAGCTGGGAGTTCCTTAAATCAAATTCGATGAGCCGCTGTCTTTGAACCCATCTTACAGTAGGCAGAGATGGCCTGCTAGTCTTTGTGTCCATGGGGGCAGAATCTCAGAATAAGTCCCAGGATCTCTGTATAGCTGTGCTCGACTCAGCAAGATGAGAAGGATGATTTATTGTTTCGTTTCATTTCGTTTCGTTTCATTACTGTACTGCCCGTAGCTGAAGCCATTAAACCAGGCCCTGATTCAGAAAGCTGGAGTGTAAACGTGTGAACTTCTGTTTTAACCGTCCCTTATTTCCTTCTTGCCTCCACCAGTTTCTGATGTCAAAGTGGCCATGCTGCCGTCACACAAGCGTACCGACATCACCGTTTTCAAGCCGTTTATGGACCTGGACACTCAGCCAGTGCTCTTTATTCCTGATGTTCATTATAACAACGTTCAGCGTGGCACTCATGTATGGCTCCTCTTTTGCATACCTGGGGGCTGGGGACACAGTGGGAAGTGGAAAGAGGTGGACAGCCATTCCTTGTCCTGTTGCAGAAAGTAACTGAACTGATAATTTGGCTGACTCTAAGCAATCAGTGTCTGTCATAATCGCTGCATATTTTTTGTGGAAGCCAGAGTTTCTTCCTGAAAGTTGTGATGCTGGAGGCGAGGCTGTCTCAGTTTCTGACCGCTGTAGCCATAGTTTATTCTCTAGAATAATAATATCCAGTTCATCCAGTAACAGCCACTGTTCCCATTGCAATATCATAAACTATTCAGAGGCACTTGTGTGGGGTGTGGCCGTATAGATTGCGCCCTCACTGCTTGGGAGCCTCTGAGCTTGGGGGGTTCTGAGGTTCCTGTGCCCTCCAAGGCTGAAGCTGGTGAGGCAGGAGCCACAGAGGTGGCAATCTTTGCCCTCCACTTGCTGCATTTTCCACTAGATCAGTTTTCAGCCCAGTCTCTCCCCTTCCCCAAGCAATGGGATGCCCCCTTTCCAATCTCGGAAAGGCAGCTGGGCCAGAAAGAACTGGGAAAGGGGGAGAAGATCTTGGACTCACTGTTCCGATGCTGAGGGGAATCCAAGCCGTCACCCAGGGACTAAGATTGCCCTCCTCATTTATTTAATTTGTATCCTATTTGTCATTTGTATTCTGCCATCTCATGCCTGAGCACCTGGAGGCTTACAGTCAAGCAGCAAAAATATTAAAATGTAATGACTCAACATTAAAAAGCATGTGAATATAAGCAGCATTGAAATAGCGGGATATGCTGTACCTGAAAAAAACCAGACCCAAGCCTCAGCACAGCAAATCAAGGAGCCCTGCACGTTCTTGGAAAAGTAAATGCTTTTCTTGCCTCCAGAAGGCTGTCCACCAGAGAAGAGGCAGAGACAAAGGGAGGGTAGAAAATGGGGCTGAGCACTAAGCATGCGGTACTTGGGGAGAGTTCAGCAGCAGCAGAGAATGCTTGCAAGGCAGATAGGCGTTGGCCACCCTGTGAAAGGAGTGGCTTTTGTGGACTTGGAAGGCAGAGAAAGTTTAGAAAGAGAGCAATGGGAGGAATTTTCTCCTGGCGTAAGAAACAACACAGCAAAATACACACATACAGGAATCAGATCCCTGGTTTTCATATAGCATTGGCCCATGGTTTATTTAGCCCATGGCTGCTGTCCTATGCAGGGTTTCTTCAGCAGATGGGCAAACTAAGTGGTTTTATTTCCTGATCTCTTGGTTGTTTGTTTTCTTCCTCCTTTGCTTGCTCCTTCCCCGTATGCCAAATGTCTTTGTGACCTTGTTGCATTGGCATGTTTCTTTGCTTGCTTGTTTTTTTTAAACACTACCATATCCTGCCTCTCCATCCTGGTGAAATAACCCATGCACCAGTGGTTCTGGGGTCACACTTAAGGGTTAACCAACCCAGCTTTCATAACCCAATTTTAAAAATGGAATCTCTTTCTGGATTGCTCATTATTAACAAACCCTAGTTTGTTATGGTGATTGTGCTCACACATCACAGTGATCCAGAATTCAGCAACCTATACCCATAATGACTTACCACTATGTGCAAATCACATTAGGCAAAGGAACTGATCCACAGCAGATGATTACCAGTTTAGCATGGTTTCTGAAATGCTTTTCAGCCATTTTTAGGCTTGTTTATACAAACACAGCATATGTTCTACAGTACCTCTTATATTGTTAATCATTTTTAGTTTTGCTCTAGATCACTTTTTTTTCTCTTTTGTTCTCTCTTCTAGGTCTTTCCTCTTGCATCTGATGAACTGGAGGGTGAAAGGTAAGATTTGCTATTACTTTCTCAGCCTGATGCCAATCATTTATATGGGATGTTTTATTTGTTTTGTTGTTCTGGTTAAGTGATAATCTGTCTGGCCCATGATGTGAGAAGAACATGGTTCTCCATCCTTGTTTTTAAGTCTCTTGGCAAGTTATGAAAAGTGCACTCTGCCCCAAGGCAGATCAGCAGATTTTCAGGGTGGAAACTAAGAGCAACTTGAACCAGATTTAATGACAGCTGAGTCACCCTGGCATCTGACTTGCACTAGCTGGCTTATCTGAAGCACTCAGAGATGAAGAATTCATACCTGGAAACGCAGATACAGACACAGTCTTGGCAATAGTGTGATACTGAATAGTCTCTCTGTAAAGCACCTTTGTATGTTCACATGAGCATTACATAACATATGTACTTTTTCTAAAACCTATGATCATAGTGCCAGGGAACAGAGTGCTGAGTTGGGGTATGGAAAATTAGCAATTTGGGAAACTTGCTTTTTCTCAGTTCACTGAATTCTAGTGTGACTAATCTTAGAAATATATGATGTGGTCTTCCAGTGGGACAGGATGAGAAAGAAATTCAGACTGTATGTAGACAGAGGTCAGGTTGTTCTTGGCTTTCCAGTGATGTCAGGACTAAAACATTTCTAACGTCATCTATTGGTTTGGAATCAGGATCTTGACCATGTGCAATGGCACAGGCAGGAGTGCTTCAAAAGTTGATGGCAGCATGTTCAACAAATTGCCTGTTAGCTTGTTTCCAGTGAGCGTCGGAGTCTCACCATAAAATGGACTAGAACTTGCAGAAGCATGTTTTCTTCCTGATACCCACTCACTGCTTGAAACTTCACTGCTCTTAGGGGTGAGCCCTTCTTCTGCTGAGCGAAGCATGGTGGGAATGCTGTTCTGACTGGCTGACTGGTTTTCTTGCAGCTCCAGTATGAAGAGGGGGCCTTACTTAAATGAAGATGATTTTGCTGCCAGCCCAATTAAACTGTCTCGAATAGAAGAACCAAAAAGAGGTAAGGTTGCAAATGGAAAGGGAAAGAAAGGCGTGTTTGGGTTGTACTTTGTACTAGTTGTGTGCAGTTTCTGGAAAGCGCACGCGTGGGCAGAGGGAGTTAGTGAACCAGGTCCCCCTCTAAGAGGTGTGTGGTGCCGCACCCTGGGACAGGTATTGTTCAGAGGGCTGTCAGTCTGCTCTTTGTGGATAGGAGAAGGATCCAGAATATAATTTGCTGGTTCAGCAGACAACATTCTTAAGAAACCGGTGCTAGAGCAGGATATTCTTGTTCACCGATAGAGAGTGCATATCTCCCCCAGTGTATACTTTCTGGGCACATATTTAGACTGCTGGGAAACAAACCATGGGTCACCTGGTATGCATAGCTTTTCTTAGATGCTCTGGAACAAATAAGACAAATGTTCAGTGTCCTTCAGGAAGGTTATGCATGTGTGTATCTGGCAGTTTCTGTCTACCAAATAGGTATGACAGGCAGGTGAGAAAACCTGAGGCATTTGCTCCTGCATATTCTGCAGGCAATATTGACACTCATCATGTGCTGCGTGTACTTAGGGAGCGAATCCAGAGTACAAAGCAGCCCTTGGACTGTTAGTACCAAGGAAAGTGTGTTCTCTGGGTGCTTTCAACAGTCTGGGCAGGGCAGATGGCTTGTTCTTCCCTTGCCATTCAGCACAAAATTGTCATGGGGTTACATGAAAACCCAAGGGTCCGTTGCATATTATCCTTGTGGACACCCTCCTCAGAATCAGCCTTCATTTCAAGTGATCTGTGTGGCCCTGCTGTCCTAAATTCACCCTTGCTGACAGACGTGTTAGTATAATATAATCTAAATCATAGGTGCAAGGCCTGCTATCACATATAGCAAACAGAACTTTGATACCAGTCATTCAGGAGGTAAACTAAGGATAACTTATCTAACATGCTGAACCGTCTTACTCTGTGTGCTCTTAAGACTCAGCCTACCTTTTCCTGTGGGATGACTCTTGCGTGTGGCTGACAAGTCAGTCCCTTCTGGCCTGTAAACAAAGGGCTTAAAGTGCCATTTCTGGACTGCTCAAGGGTCAAGCAATTTTCTTCACACTTTGGCATCCTTGTTCTCATTTCATAAAAAAGTTGTGTGCCTGTTTTTGTTCTGATTTTATTAACCCTGCCACCTTTCTACCAGTGTTGCTGTATGTCCGAAAAGAATCAGAAGAAGTCTTTGATGCACTTATGCTCAAGATTCCATCTCTGAAAGGTCTAATGGAAGCGGTAAGTAGCAAGGTCCCTTGTAAAGAAAAAGTTGGTGAAACAAGATACCCACTTTTATATAATTGAGGGGTACAACCATGTGCGCTGGTGCGTTCTGGGAAAAGCAAAGGGGTGCCCATCTGTTGTCAAGAGGCATAGAGTGGTGCTGATCTAATGCAAATTTATTTTATTTTATTTTCGCTTAAGAGATGCTAAAATACCATGATTTTAGACATGTTCTATAAAGGGTAAAGTTTATTTCTCTTTTTCCCTCTCTCCCCCGCATGCTGCAAAATGGATGAAGATGCTTTTTGCACATGTTTCTTCCTGCTCATAGGTATATGCACATTCTACTTAAATCTTAAGGATGGAATTGTCAAACATAAAATGTAAATAACGTGAGAGAAAATATTTGCATGGAATGAATAGGCGAAGCCTTATCTGGCCCACTTTCTTATGCACACTTCCTTGGCATTAAGCCCAGCTATGTTCAATGGGGCCCTTTCTCTAGTATGTGCATTTAGAATTGCAGCCCTGACTTGACCTTGCTTACAAAGAGTGCCCCTTCTCTGACTGTACACGTGGTCTTAATGGACAAGGTTTGGCTGCCATGACTCTACCTGTAAAACAATAGATTACCTGCTTTTGCGTGTGTGCGTGTTCAGAGGTGGGGGGAGGCTCACCTTAAAAAATGGCCATTAAACTCAAGTTATTTATCCTAGCTTTTTCTGACTTTGTCCTCATCCAGTTAGATGCAGGGCCAGAAAACCTGGGACCCCCTAATATTTGGGCCTACAATCCCTATCAGTGCTAGCTAACAGAGCCAGTGGTGAGGGTTCATGGGCATTGTCAGCCAAAACTCCTGGAGGCCCACAATTGCCCAACCTCGAACTAGAGGATTATGGAGTTGAAGGAAAAGAAGACTTAGGGATATGTCCACAGCAAAGCTTGTCCTTTGGATTTAGATTCCATTCCATTCCATTCCGCAGTTGCTTAAAATTGTGTGCATAAAGTGCTCCAAGCATATATTGTATGTGTACTTGGCACAAGGAAGATGAAATGAGATACTTGATTGACATCATTAACTGGCTACTTTATGGTCCTCTCTAAACCCTAGCTCACAGCACAAGGATAGGAACACTGTCCTATAGAACCTGAACAGTTATTCTAGGGCAGGGTTCCCTTTCTGTGAAGCTCTTAGAACCACAGGAAAAAATGGGCAGGGCTGACAAATGCAACACTTTCCAATTCCAGTGTTACAAATGTATAGCAGAAGGCATGTCAGAAGCACAAGCGCATACAAATGGACAGGAGAAAGCTCTGCATGTCTACCCAGAAGTAAGGAGGGCTGCTTTTCTCAGCAAGACTGTCAGATAAAATCCCAAACACCAAGCCGTGGCTTATTTCCTCATAAGTAAGCATGCATATGAGGTCTACTCATAAACACACAGTAGGATAAGGCTTAGCAGGCAGCAGGATCAATCATTTAGCAATACCTTCAAGTAACATTTCTGAATGGGCATAAACATAAATATCATGTCTCCTCACAAATAAGCAGGGGAGAGGGAATCATTCAGCAGCTTCCTTCCTTTCCCTCCCTGCCCTGTCCCTCTGATCAGAGAAAACACTTTTTTCAGAGCTTATCAGAAGAAAGGAGCCATTGTCAGGGCTAAGCACCTGTTTCAGGGTTAGGTTTCTTCCAGAACTGCCCTGGGAGGAGTACTTTGCAGTACTCTTAATTTCGAGGTCACCAGAGCATAGATTACTGCAACCAGGTCCTTGTTAAGATAAGGGCATAGCTAGGCCATCAGCTGAAGCTGGAAGAAGCCACTCCTTGCCACTGAGGCTCAAGTCACAAAGATGGACCAAGGAGCACCCCCAAGCTACAGACCTGTTCTTTGGGAGGAGTGCAACCCCTCAGCATGAGTAATGGCAGGCTCAACACTTATATATTTGAATGTTTTGAACACTGCTTGCTGGATTAGATCAATTCCTATATATTTATTATTTACTTTTTCCCTGTTGCTCTTGGAGAATTAAATGGTTGGCCAGATTGCAGCCAGGGCTTCCACCAGCCAGTCCCTTTTCAAGTTATTTCACTATGTAGCTCAGCCTTTCTGAGATGTCTGTGGACAAGATGACTAGAATGTTTTATTATCTTGCCATATGGCCTTACCCAGAAAAACACCAGTGTTTGCTGACTCAGCTGTTTATGAAGCTGTCCATTTAGGTTTTACAACTGTTCGTGTGCAGCTGGATGATACTTCTAAGATTCATTGGCTGACATCACAGAATTCAAGTGGGGGCAGTGGCCACAACTGAGGAGCAGGTTGTGGAAGTGGGTGGGGGACAACAGGATGGCATTCAGTGTGGATAAGTGCGAGGTCTTGCACTTGGGACACAGGAATAGGTGTTACAGGTACAGGATGGGGGACAAGGGGCTGGAGAGCAGCACTTGTGAAAAGCCTCTCGGGGTACTTGTCCTGAGCAGGCTGAACAAGAGCCGGCAGTGTGACACAGTAGTTAAGAAGGCATATGCCACCCTTGGATGTATAACCAGAAGCATGGCTTCCAGATCTAGGGAGGTGTTGATACCGCTCAACATGGCTCTGGTGCACCCACAACTGGAGTACACTGCGTCCAGTTCTGAGCTCCACAAGATAGGAGAGACATAGCTAGGTTAGAATTGGTTCAGCGCAAGGTTACAAGAATGGTAGCTGGGTTGGGAGGGAAGACATATCAGAAGAGATTGAGAGAATTGGGTCTTTCCAGCCTGGAGAAGAGGAGACTCTGAGGGGATCTTTTAGTGACTTATAAGGTATGTGAGGGGATGTCATGTGGAGGAGGGCCATGGCCTTTTCTTCCCTGCTTTAGAGGGCAGGATGCATTCCAGTGGAGCAAAGCTCAAGGAACCAGGCTTCAGGTTGGATGTCAGAAAGTACTTCCTGAAGGTTAGGACCCCTAGGATATGGAACGGCCTTCCAAGGGAGTTGGTTGAGGCCCCATCAGTGAGGATGTTCAAGGAAAGATTGGACAACCACATGTCGGAGATTACATGAGTGAAGCTGGTTGGAGCTGGGGGTCAGAATAGATGGCCTGGGAGGCCCCTTCTGACTTGTTTGTTTTCCTATGTTTCTTGCATAGGGCTGTTTTCACATGGTGAATCACTTCTTTGAAAGCTTTGTAATGTAAAAATCTTGCCCTGTGAAACTATATCGTTTCAGAGAGAAAAACAGTACCGTAACTTGTTAAAAATGATGTAATTTCATAGAAATTACTAAGGTTTGACATAAATTGCTTTGCTGTTTACACTGGCTAGAGACTGTGCTAATTAATTTAGCAGTGTAATTATAAATGTATGAATGAATTCCAAGCTAACACCAAACAATGGTTAAAGAAACTCAGCTATAGTTCAGCATGATGACAAACTATGGTTTCTGATCAGCCGGGAATCCAGTGAGCTTTGAAACTGTTTTGTGTTATCTGTGGGTTAGCTTGATTCTGAATTGACAAGCCATAGTTAACAGCCCTTGCTCTTCCTCCAAAGATTGCTAAATCTGACAGATAATAGTGAACTTTGAAGCTGAAAAATCAAAGCAGACAAACTGATCTGTATGATTGTTTCTCTATTCTGTGTTTGGAAAGCTCAAACCATGGGTTTAGTTCTAGAAAAAATGGTTTAGTAGGCATATTAGCATGAATTCTATTTACAATGCATACAATAGTTTTTAAAAGGCAACTCTTTTACCTCTTTGATTCTTGGAATGTTTCCCATTTTTGCCATTGTTTTCCATTTTCATTTTTAGATATCTGATAAGTATGATGTCCCTTTGGATAAAATTGGGAAAGTCTTTAAGAAATGCAAAAAAGGGTGAGTATATCTAAAATACTCCTCCACCGCAGCTTGGCAGGCCAAACACATCTTGCCAGCCGTTTTTTCCTCCATCTTCTCTCCACGCACAGATCTGCATTCGCCCACACCAAATCTGCTTTAGACAGGAGCAATGCTGTTTCCCCTAAAGTGTTGAGCTCTGAAAATACAGCTGCCTCATGGAATTAAGCTGTTAAACAAAGCCTCCCTGCAGCATTTCTGGAGTGCTCCAGAAAAAAAGACAATGATGGATTGCATTCCAAGCTTCTATCCTTCATTAATAAATAGTTCAGCCAAGGAAAGGGCTGCTTAGTTCTTTAGGCAGGAGCAACAGGACTCGGGAGGTCCAGGTTCTAGTCCTCATTCAGCATGAACCTCAGTGGGTGACTTTGGGCCAGTAACTAACTTTCAGCCTAACCTACCTAGCAGGAAAAAATGGAGAGAGTGAGGATTATGTAAGCCTTGCAGGAAAAAAACCAAGATATAAATTTAAAAAATAAATACAGCTTATTTTACATGTACAACATGCTAAATGTTGTATAGAACACAGTGCCTAGCCATGTAGATTATAATTTTGAAAAACCTGTATTAAACAGTTTATCATTTATCTATCATGCCATACTGCATGCAATCCTGAGAAATTATTCATTTACTGAGGATACTTGCTGAGGTATTTGTAGCCTTCTAACAAAAAATACAGTTCCTAGAATTCCTTCATTCAGTTCTGACAGTTATGCCAGTTTAAGGAATTAGTATTAGTATATGACCTCCATATTTAAAGTCATGTCAACTCTGACAATATCTACTTTGACCTGGTTTAAACATAATGAGGACCACTGGGTCACTGGGGCTGTGCAGGAGCAAGCTCACCATCTTGTGACAACTCGTCACTTCTTTTTTCTCCTTTACAAAACAAGTGTCAGCCAAAAAAAACAGAATCTTTGAATCTGAGCTTACTAGTTTCTCCCTTGCCAACTGAACTCTTTGGTGCCTCTGACTAGTTCAGTTTGCTTGGAAACTTGCTAGAAACCAGTCCCTATTTGAAAGGGGCTTTCATGTCATCCACCACACCCAGGTTGGCAAGAGCACAAAGAGAAAATTAAGGTATAATGCAATTTTCCCCTTAAGATCTGTTTTGTTATCACAGAAATGTACTTCATTAGGATAGCCCAACAAATTATGATGCCCACAGTATCTAACTTGCTCTGTGCTTTTGCTTTTAGTGCAAAACATTAAATACATGTTCTGCATTTATTCCCTTATTTTCTTAGCATCTTAGTGAATATGGATGATAACATTGTGAAACACTATTCCAATGAAGATACCTTCCAGTTACAGATTGAAGAGGCTGCTGGATCGTACAAGCTCACTCTTACTGAGATCTAGATCCTGGCTTATGGATTCTTTGAATGAAGGTTGTGAACATACACTTCTCACTGTTTTTGTCCTCAAGATATTATAGCTCCATCTCTAGGGGAAAAGCCATTTATGGTTCCAGAGAAGAATACATTTTGCTGTTTTTTAAAGAGGGGTGATATGCTTCCACACATTGGTCCTTTTGGTTGCAATAGTGCCCTTGGAATAGATGAACAGAAGACACTGGATTAAAAAGAAATTATAAATAGCTGATGTAACCAAAGCACTACAAAATGGCCTTTTACTGCAAATATGTGTACATTCCAACAGTCATTGACTGTATAGGTTTGTTCCTCTGTTGCTTGTCCCTTACAAGGCTGTATTTATGTACAGCTTTCAAATTTCCATACGTTCCAGACGTTCCAGAAAAGGGTGGAACTGGACTCTCTGATGTTTACAACAGAACTGAACACACTCTTATCATTTACTTCTGCAGCTTCTTAAGGATGTCAAACTGCCTTGATTTATGAAGAACATCCTTTAAGTTACTGTACAATTCCCCATTGATAAGTTGTATTTGTATATAAGTGCAGTGTATTTTGAAGGGTTGTAAATGTGTACATATAAATCATAACATATATAATATATAATGCAGGATAAATAGATAGATATATGTTTATGTGTGTGTGAAAATATAATATAAAATGAATAAATGCCACAAAGTTCATATGACCAAAGTCATATGAAGTCCAAATGAAATGCCACAACAGAACACAAAAGAGCAATCTCAGTTCACTGAATAAATTGAATTTATTTTATGGTGAGCATCTGGTGAGGGGAAAAAGACAAAACAATGTCTTCCACATAGCAAATGTAGCTTTCTTACTTGGAGCTGAGGTAGATATAGCTCCTTGTAAAGTAACAAAGTTCAGGATTTGCAGTATCAGCCTGGTATAGCAGAAGGAAAGCACAGCTTGTTCCTCACCTCAGGGTGGAAATTTGAAGAAGAATAGGCCATATACAGCTTCCTGGAAATGTAAGCTTTGTGGTCCTGCTCCTCTGATCATTTTTATGTCTGAGCTTTACTTTCAGGCAGCTGAGTCCACAAATTGCCTTGATTGCACAAGTTCTTATGCACCTGTGGCCTTCTTGGGTTAGTTTTGTCTCCTGGCAATTCATGAATAGAGATACTGGCCTTCTTTTCCCTAGTGCCCTCCAGATGTGCTCGCCATATTGGCTAGGAATGATGGAAACTGCAGTCCAACACGTCTGGGGAAAAGCAGGTGGGGCAGGGATGCCATATGCTATAAAACAACGTCTTCAAGTGTAGTGCCAGGATTCCTACTCAGCAGTGGAGTTGCAAATACTGTGTACCTCAAAAATTAATACTCCCAAGTAGCTGCCTGGCTGTAGTAGACATTTTTAATACAAAGATTTTATTTGTCAAAATCCAATGAAAAACACATACAGTTCTTAAAAATCAAATTTAAGTCTAGTTCTTGACTTTGATATAATTTTTATTTCTTCTTGTATGATTGTTATTTTTGCTTTGCATTTTTTTCTTTTTAAGAAAAGCTTTTACTTCCAGACTTTGATCTGGTTCAGATATTAGTAGAAGTGATCCACAGTTATAAACTTTATAGAAGCCTATCACTGCAGGTGTCTTTTTATTTGAAACACATCCCCACATTATCAGTTGTCCTAGTTTTAGCAGCCACATTCCTCTAATGTTTCACACATAATGTTATTCAAGGGTATGGCTTGTTGTGATGTTAACCAGACAATGTGGAAGGAGAACTCACTGTACATTCTTGGATTGTGAACTCTGAGTTCAGTTTAAACCAGAGTGATTGTTATGTCCAAATCCAAATCTGTGAGTTATTCATAGGTTGCTTTTCCAGGCTGCAGAGGCAGTGAGCAAGAGTAGTAAAAAACAAACCAACTGTCCTTCTACATGGCAATACAATGGCACTGCAAACCATCAAATAGCTATATCTTCTGTCATTTTCACTCTAGCATTCGAGTGTTTTAAGAATCCAATCCAGCTTGTATATGGTTTCATATATGCCTGCTAACTCAGGCATTGTCAGTCAGTGGGATATACGTTGATTGGGTTAAATGACAGTATCACCTGTTGTGAGTAACTAGGCATGATGGCTTGCTGTGTTGTCTGAACCCAGACCACTACCCACAATGTTGCTTATGTTTTTGGCAACAAGCTGTCATGGCAAGACATGGCTTGTTCTACAGATTTTCTGATCCATGATGGATTTGCATGCCATTTGAACCCTGCACAATAATTTCATTGTTGACGATGGGAATTGGCTAGTGAGCCACCTGGCAAGATTAGCAAACTGTACCACTGCTCCTCATGATCTCACCCTTGCCACTGCTAGGGACAGCCCTTCCAGTGATGCCCAAGGGACACTTTGGAGGAAACACTAGTTGAATTTCTTTTTCAGCCCTAGAAAATTGCACAACCCATGCTGAACAGCCCATACTGCATAGCTGTTTCATAAGAGGCTTTCCATGATGTGTGAATGTGGCCAATCTCTAGCTGGGGCTAGCTAGCCAGGTGTTCTTTAATTTCTATTTAAGTTAAAATGTGGCTTCTGTGGGATTTTTAGATACTTTTTGGAACATGTAACTCAGTTTTTCTTCAATTTGCATTGGCTAATGGTATGTCTCTGGCCAACATCCAAAATATTATGTACAAATCTCTAAATTGCTTAGGACCAGAGTATCTGAAGGACCACTTTGTCCCACACAAACCAGCCCACCCATTGTGATCAGCACTTCAGGCTTTGCTCCACATTCTTGGCCATCAAAGGTCCAGTTGTCTGAGATGCAGGACAGGCTTTTTTGATGCTGCTGAACAGCCTTAGCCAGAAGACCCAACCAGTCTTGCTCCTCTGGTACACTGATGAAAACTTTGTTTCATCAGGCTTTCAGTGTGAGTAATAGTAGCTGTGATTTATGGTTAACTTTTCTTTTTTGATGTTGTTTGGTTTGCATATTGTTATTTAAAGCTCATGTTAGCAACTTTGATGCTCCCACACGGGGACAGAAAGTGTGCATGCATATTGTGAATGGTGACAGAGCAGAAAAGTCTCTCTTAAGCCAATTTTAAATGTCTTCCAGGTAATAAAGGATTTAATGTTGGCTAGCTGTTGATTTCTCTGTAGCATACCACTGTAGTTTTGCCTGTACACTGAGCATCTGTTGTTCTTGCCATTACATGAATGACTAGTCAATGAACATGAGGGACAGTATTCAACAATGCCATTTGCAAACTCACATAGTGCTCATGGAGTGCCTCCAAATCCTTTAGTTGCTCAAGTGCTTGCACAACAGAGTGTGCACTAGTAGAGCATACAGCCCACTCCTGAAAGTTATTGCACAACCTTGGATTAAGTGGGACTTTAGCTGGATTCTCCCTTTGCACAGATTCAGAATCTAGTTTTCTATAGTACAGCAGCATTTGAGTTTGGAAAATTTTGGATACTGTCCTGGTTTTTCTTTTCTATTATATATATATATGTTTTTTTCTTTTTAAATTATTATAATTCTGTTTGTGAGTTGCCTAGCAACTGAATTCTGGAGTAAGAAACATGTAAAATAGACTGTACAGGTGGTGGAAGTAAACCTGAAAGAGAATCCTTTCTGAAGAAAAATCTTGGTAAGTTTTTAGTAGCAAACTATCTTACCCAAGCCCAGCAGTCATTGCATTTTTTTAAATTTGCAGTCCGTGCTGCTTAATTAGAAGAAAGATACTTTATCAAGGGAATGCATGTGTGCACACATTTTAAGTGCATATTTTTAATTCTGTAGGAAACTGATGTTTTGCTGCACACAGTAAAACTGCCTAGGGGGAGAACTTTTATTAAGGTTGGATGAATTGATGCTTATATGTGCTGATTATTTTTCTGGGAAGTAGGACTTTTACCATAGTCATATTTGAAATGTTCCATGGAGCTGATTTTGGGAATGTCATCTGTTTTGTGTCTGTGTAATTGAAAATTTACATACAGTAAGAGCTATTAAATTTTTTATGTCTGTTTCTAACTGTTCAGTTAACTTTACTCAACATTTATCATAAATTTAGATATCTGCTTGAAACATATGTTTGGGGAGGCTCATAGGTATTTTAAACCACCCTTAGGTATCTTAAACTGTGTTCTTGCTTTCCTTCTCCATCTCATGGTTTCTACCAAAATGGTAATCACTTACCAGCAATCTTATGAGGAAGCAGTGAAAGGGGAGCTGAGAGAGGGGGGATGTTCTATGTAGTTCAATCCCAATACTGCCAGTTATATGTATGCATTCATGTATTCTGCACAGAGTTTGCCAAACCACTGTTTCATAATTTTGATGATAAAATGGGACCGATGGATAATTTTTAAATGAAGGCAACATTTCTTTCAATGAGTTGCCTCAGTAAAAAAACTTTTTGGAACTTTTCTTCTCTTGTAAAGCAGAATTGATTCCTGTTTCAAAATACATAGTATTGTGATGTAACATTCATTTTCATTTGTTTTTTCCACATATACATCCACATACCATCTTTATCTAGTTGTGAGAGTGTATTTACTTTCATAACTAAGTGCTGCTATGTGACATAAATTATATTATACATTCTTTTATTAGTCCTCATTTTTCCTAGCGTCATTCAATATCATTCATGTTTTTTTGTTTCTATATTTAAAGCCTTTTCAGTAAGGCAAAGTTTGTGAATCTGTTGTGCCCTCATTTTTGCATAGATGTTATTCTTGTCCTATAAAATTGGTTCATTATTTACGGGTTGGCTTCTCTCGCAGATTTGCATATAATGGTTAACCCATTATTTGCCACAGCATGTGTCCACACATGCCAGTGCCATTTTGACTATGCAGCCTCCAATTGGATGCTCTGAGATGTGTGAACCTAGACACTGTGGATTAACTGTGGGATAACAAGCCAAAGTTAACCTAACAACAAATTGATTAGAGGTTGTCTATTAAAAGTGTTGTCAGCACACATCTCTTGAAAAGCATAGGTTAATCAAACCATGCTTTGTTGTTATATATGAATTGAATCTTTCAGTTGGGCAACTATGGGAGTTTATGATTCTGTGAGGTTCTGAATCATTACCTGAAACTTTCCAGTCAGTGCCTATACCAGTTTAAACTTACTAGCCCAGTGTAAATGTTTCTGTTTAATTTATTAATTTTTTTTTACCACAAAGCAGAAGTAGATTTGAAGGTCAGTTGGCACAAATGAAGCGACACAAACCATCTACATACATGGCTGATTGTCATATTTGCATCAGGTTATCACCACCCCTCAGAAAAATAAGGAACTGATATACTAGACTGTTGGCTTTTAAAAATATGATTAACAACCGCCTGTCTCCAAAAGTGAGTTTAAAACCGGAAATATACCCACATAAACACACACACACACACTGCCATCAACATTTCATAGCTCCTTTATCACAAAATAATATGCAGCATTTTATTTTGAAATGTTTGCCGCTGCACACGGGTTGCAAATGGTGACCTATCTGGCACCATACAGTCTGCTTGCTTTGCTGTCTATGAATGCCTACTGCTCCAGGTACATGAGCACCCAGGCAAAGCAACGCAGAGCTGCACCAACTAGATTAATCTCTGCGTGCTCTCATTATCATCAGGCTGCTTGGGCAATCTTGCCTGAACAAATACAAATGCCTCCCTACAAATTCCAGGGCAGTGCACTGGGCCTTTGGCTCAGCAAGCAACCTTTAGAGTAGACAGACACCACTTGTCAGTGCCGCCATCCCTGTGTTAGGAAGTTCTCATGTAACGTAGGGTAGGGGTCGGCAGACGTCTGGGTGAAATGCAGTCGATTGGCAAGGACCGCTGACTCCCAACTGTTCAATGATAGCAGCTGCAAAATGACATGCTCCACACAGGTGCACTCTCTGCTTAAATGAAGAAAGCCTGGCGCAATGGAGAGCAGTTTTATGTGTACAAGGAGTGTGAGTGCCGTTCAGTTCTGGTATTCCCCCAACTCATGGACTCATCATTCTTTTAAGTCCAAAGGTATGTCTTTTGCACACACGCACCCAAGCTCTAGTTCTCGGAATAAACAAAAACACCTGCCAAGCCCGAAGGCTGATTATCAAGGTAAGAAGATGAGCTAGACCACACAGGATCAGAACTCTCAGCTGTGAAATGACTACTTGATCTTAGACAGGTGAGGCCACACTCAGCCTTCTCAGCATCAGCCCACCCTGCAATAGCAGAACTTGCCTCCTTTTCCAGAGTGTTATAATAATTTCTTTCCTACCCTTGCAGTGAGCCTTGGTTCCATACTCCATGGGAATACAAAGAGTATTCTGGTCTGTTTATAATGCAGGGATCAATGCAGGGATGGCACCTGTGAAGTTCTCTACTCCCTGCCTTATTTAAAAAAAAAATCTTAGTGATAAAGAAAAGGGAGTGACATTTTTAGGGTACTGGGTTCTCCTTTCTGTTCCTGACCCTGCCACTGATCAGCTGGCAGAAGAGAACAGTTGCCTCCTGCCCCCACCCTGCATGTTTTGCACATGCACATTCTGCTTCTCCACATTGAGACTCTCACTTTGCTATTTCCCTTCTACGAACCCCGTCCTCACTATTCTTCTCCCCCTTCCCTAGCCTGCCTTCTCTCTCATCCAAGCCTTGCTCATTCTGTCCAACTCATTCTTGTATCTTGCTGTTTCTCTCCACCTCCAGCCTCCCTATTTCTTTCCCCTCTTTTGACCAGCCAGGCCTCACAGCAGCCATTTGGTGACTAGACACATCTTCAGCAGGAGCCATTTTGTGGTGATGTGCATAGCAGTTTTTTAAAATTCCTAACTATGCAAACTTTGGGAATCCCCTCTATGCCCCGCTGCCATTGAAATCAACAGGGTCTACTTCTGAGTAGACAGCCTAAGATGCTGCCTTTAGTCTTCTTTACCCTAACTTGCTTGAAATTGTATTAGGAGAGGTGATACGTAGAATTGAATCCTTGATCCAACTAGTTCAGTGCATTCATGCCTGTTCTACATATGCCACAGAACAGACTATACCACTTGAGACAGCAAGCATTGGGATCTCATTGTTGAAAATTCCTTCTGTTACAAGTGGAGCTCACCGCAAATATTCAAAATGCAATGTAGTAAGGTCCATGCTGAGCTAGAACATTGCTTTCTGAAATGTTTATTATTACTATTTGTAAGGAGTGTTTTTTTAATAGAGGGAACATTCAAAATGGCATTCTCCACCTGTGATCTGAACTGGTTCACTCCACTCTACCAAGCTGAAGTAAGAATTAAGATGAGATTGCACACAGCCATTATCTAGCCATTATATTATCCAACAATACTATTCCTCATGGCCTTTCTAAAATGTTTATTCATGCATAATGCCCATTCACCAAAGTTCCCTTCCAATATGAACATTTAAAAGGATCCTTTTTGCAGATCCAGTCAGTGTGAGCTTAAGTGGACTCTGGGAGATGGTGGAGGACAGGAAGGCCTGGAGAATGTTGTCTATGGGGTCGCGATGGATCAGATGCGACTTCGCAACTAACAACAACTTGTTCCTTTGCTTCCTATTGCTAGTGCCTGGTGAATCGGTGAGGAATAGCTGCCTTTACTGTCCCAACATCATGTCATTTCCCAGAATGGGAAAGCTTTAGGAATGTCTTGCCTTTATTTCTTATTTTTATTTTCACAACAAAATAATGAGATTTTACTCTTTCAAAGATGAAACACAAAAAACTGAGAGGAAATAATCAGTAATAAAAGCTTTTGCCTTCTGTTACAGCCTCAGAAACAGATCAAGACAATTAAGGGAGGCTAGTCAAGGAGCAATTCAGCACAAAACAACATCAGTAAGGCTCCAGTTCGGACATTTTAAATTCAAAGGCAAAGGAGCTTTTCAAAGCTTCAACAGCAACTTGTCTGATCATACTAGACAGGCTTGTGCCCCAACAGAATTTAATTATTGTAATAAATGGCCACAAAGAAGCATCGAAAAAGCATCAGAAGGTAGTTGAGAAAGCTGTGGCCTATGACAATATTATACCAAAGATGTCTGGATTTTCTGTAGAATGTGAGTGAACAAAGTTTGGCAGTTCAGGACAAAACAGCTTGCATAGAAGCAACTATTCAACACAGAAAGTGTGCTGGACAGAAAATGCAAGATAGAAATACTTTGCTGATTTGAATAAAAGTTTGTTGTCTTCTGCCGGCCTGCCATCTTAATGAACTTTCCTCATTCTCTGGCAAAATGATGAGGGAACAACCTGGCTTCAGGGTTGGCTATTGTTTGTGATGGAATAGCACAGGGAGGGCCCTGAACTTTCTGGACTCTCCCCATAAAATTCTGTGAAGGAAATGGGGGGAGGGGAAACAACATTTGTGGAAGATTTTGCAATCCCCTGACCCTCCAGAGCAGATTACAGGACACTGGAAGGGAAAGGAGCAAGGAAAATACTTGATTGCTCCTCACCTTTCTTCCAAAAAGATGACATTCAAGGCAGCTTACAATTACAGGAATAAAAAGAATTTTTTAAATGAGAATGTAATTAAAACAATTATACAGCAAGTAAAAACATTACAATACAAACAAAAAATAGCACATGTGCCAAAGCCCCTTGAATAAAAATGTCTTTGCCATCAGGAAGGGAGCCAGCCTAGCCTCACTTGGCAGGCAGTTCCACAGCCTGGGAGCAACCACTGAGAAGGCCCCTTGTGGCTCCTCATGACCCAAATACGTTCCAGGAAGAAGGCGTGTTTCCATGGCCAAGGCACGCTTTCCTGAAGGGAGAGTAACAAGGCTTAGGCATGTATGGGGAGTAAAAATAGATGACCATCCTCTTCCAAACTGGCAGTTCCCATGAATGGACTATCTACAGAAGCCATGTGAAGAATTTATGGTCATTTTTCTGAATAAATGTACAGAGGAATTGCAAGAAGAAAGTCAGTTATCATAGCTTCTCTTCTCAATCCTAGAAGGGCACAGTATTGGTATTTGCCACAGCATCATGGACTGAGAGGTTGCTCCCCTCTGGCTTATGCTCCTTCATCTCTCAGTGGCCTTCAGCTATGTGCTTGTTCCTCTACTTCAGTTGTCAAAGTTCCTGTTTCCGACCCAGACTGGCTGCTGGCCCAGTCATGCATTCTGCTCCTGTGAATGGTCCACCGGGCATGTGCTGTTGGCATTTGAGCTTTGTACTTAAACACAGGCTAAGTGGCCAGAAGTCAGGGGGCAGACCTGTTGCTCTTGGCTGCCACGCATCAAGTTTAATATTCGAACAAGCCTTGAAAGCAAAGGTACATGCCCTTTCTCAATGGCCAGACCATGCTCTACCACTCTCAGAAATGTAAAGATTTGCCATCTGTGGAGGTTGCATCTATCTAAATAAGCAAGCCTGGAAATTGGTGCAAAATGGTATAATGAACATTACAACATCATGAGTTAAATACTAGATCCTTAAGTTATGATGTGCTATAAGTTATGATGAAATGTCTCTAAAAGAACTTCACTAATAATTCATTAACATCTGCTTGATTAGTGAAAGCTCAAAAACAGAAAACTTTCTAAGCCCTCATAGGATGGAACCAAGGTTCAACATATTTGTGTTTCATTAATAGCAAACAAATTAAAGCAGCAAGTATGGATTCAGTGGAGAAGACAGAAATCTGATTTTTTAAACAAACAATTGGTAGCCTGTAGTCACACATTTGGAAATTCAGTATGTGAACCAAAAAAAAAAGTACAAACTATATGTTTATACTACTGAAATTACCAAAATGAGAAATTACTGTTTTCTGAGATAGAGTTATGCTAAATGAATAAAATAAGAATTTTGCTATTAATTACTCTGAAACAATTGTTATGAAAACTCATCCTTTAAAAAAAAAAACAGTCTCTGCCCACATGAGCTCATAATCTTCACTAAGCATGCAAGAATAAAAGTGAGTGTCAAGGAAATATACATTAAACATTACACAAGATGTCCTCACACTGAAGGCCCTTTTCCTCTGGTACCCCTTGCACTCCAAATCTCCATGTGTGTGTATGTGTGTGTTTGAAGACAACCCTTGCAGCTCTACAGCAGGACTCTCTAATCTTTCTGGATCTATGAGCATATTTGAAAAACTGAGAAACTGCAGTGAAACACATCTTTGGCATCTACCTGTCATATCTATGGACCTGAAGCTGCATCCTATTTAGCAAAACCATTTTTGTCCATTGGTCACTACAACATCTCTTTAATAAGGGATTGTCTAATATGGCTAATTGCTGGTGATGCAACAGTCCGCTAATGACTCTTTTAAACCCTTTTTGGCAATGTCTAGTAGTTGCCTTTTGGGGAGAGAGGTTATTACAGTGATAGATTTTATAATGGAATAATCTTTAATATGTGCTGATGTATGCATTCTTTTAAATTATTTTCTACTCCATGGGAGGTAACAAATGGAAGGAGAAATGGATTCTCTGCACCTTTTGACAACTAAAAGACTGATAGTGCAACAATGGAAGGATAAACACTCACATTCTATAATGCAATGGATTAAGGACCTTTTAATGCTTTTAGTATATGAACAGGTGGCACATAGATACCAACCTCAAATGGATACTTATTCGGGTAATTGTTCCACTTTATGTAGAAAGTTATATGCATTATATACAAATCCACATGCATATATGCACAAGTGGGAAATAAAAAATGAGTGTCCATAGGCATCATGTTGGGGTACCTTTACAGGTGCCATTGCAAATGCATTATTTATGTATGTATGTATGTATGTATGTATGTATGTATTTGGAATTCTTGTATGCCGCCTCATTCTCATATGCCTCGAGGCGGCTTCCAACAAATACATACCAATACAAATACACAAAAATGGAAAGATCCTGGCATAATAATTTAAAACCAATAAATAAATCAGTAACTAATTTAAATAACGTTTAAATAAAAAGGTCTTGGCCTGGCGCCAAAAAAGAAATAACAACGGCGCCAGGCCAAAGACGCCATTAGAGTCTTTGCTCTGTCTCTTCATGTTCTTCACCATGTCTTAATTCTGAAAACATTAAAACTTCTCTGCATACGGATGAATGGACCAGTTCCTTTGGCCTGTGTGCATATCTAGCTGTCAGAATCAGCTTCATAGGTTTCTTGTGACCAATAAGAAGTTAGTATAATATACTAAGGAACAATTATTCATACTGACAGCTCCACTGATGCTAATGAAAACATTGTTCCAGAAGCTATGATGGAAATATGTTTATTGGAGAAGGGCTTTAGAAAATGTGCATGACTGTGAGATTATATGGGTTGGTGGGGATCTGGGCAACTGACAGTATCAGTGTCACCACCCTTGTTTTACATGAATTTTTACTTCCCTAGAATCACTGGGTACTTCCATAAAAGGCTTTATTGTGCTATCCTTCCTTATTCATAGAATTTTATGCGGGTGTCCAGATGATGACATCTCCCAGTTGTAGCCTTTCTGTATTTTTCCACTGCTTCTTCTTTTTTCTTACCACAGAAATCTGTTTAGACATAAGATCGGTACAAGGCCTTTTGATTAGTAGCACCAGGAGCCCTCCATTTGGAAACACCAATTCTGCCATGGGATTGATCCTAGTGCAAGCTCTCTCACTGCCTGAAGGAAAACACACACACTCCTCCGCCATCTTTATCTCATGCCCTCTGTCCCCAAATTCTTTTCCCACACCCCCAAAGTGCTTCACCCATCTGTACTTCCCATATTTTTAGTATGCATTAATTATATTCATATCCCCTTTTATCCTTCCAAGGAACTCAAGGCGACTTGTGTAATTCTTTGGCTCACATTCTTCTCCCCACAACAACAGTCCTGTGAGGTAGGCTGGGCTGAGAGAGTCACCCCTGGCTCCATGGCTGAGTGGAGACCAGATCCCAGATCTCCTGAGTCCCAGTCTGCTGCTCCTAACCACCACAGCACACGGCCAGAAGAAACGGCCTCCAGGGTCTTTCAAGCGCCCAGCTGCCACCGTCGCAGCCACTACTTCTGGCTAAGGGGCTCTTGAAGGCAAAAGAGAAGGTGCCCGGCTACTCCAGGCTGCCCTGCGGCAAATGCAAGGCCTGGCGCATGGCTCCTGGGGCTCTGTGCAGCCGCTGCAGCGGTGGCCTTCCCGGCTGGGCCTGGGCCCAGCGGTCCCTCTCTGCCTAAAGCGGGCTCCTCACATGCAAGGGAAACTAGGATTGCCTGCTGACCTTCAGGTGTAAGAAGAGAGGAATAAGCAGTCATTGAGCTACTCTAGCTGTGTGTGCCTTTCTTGGGGGAACTTTCACATCCCCCCCCCCCATCGATGGAGGACCTATTCACACTTTCCTCTAAAGCGACAATATCTTGCATGGTGCTGGTAGGCGGATGGATGGTGAAAAGTGTGTGGGTCCTCCCGACCCACTTGTCGCCTTCATTCCTGCAGGTAACAGAACAGTTCTTTGAAAGAAGCTCTGTCTATTTACTCAGGCATTTCAGGGTTATTGCTCTCTGTGTTTGCACAGTGTTTAACAGCAGGGCCCTGAACTTGGCCAGTGCTCCTGAATATAAAGGAGAGGAAATTTTAAGTGGTCCTGGGTTAGATAAGAGAGAGTGCTGATTTTACTGGGTGGCCATGTGCCCTGCTTTACTGCCGGCAGTCCCCTGTTTGAAGGGCTGCCAAAAGACTGGCCTCTCTTTTGAAGGCATGTTCTATTTGAAGGGCTGTCCAGTTCAAGTCTAGTTTAAAGAGGAAACTCCATCAGACGGAAGAGCCAGACCCTGAAGGGACTCTTGCTCAGGCAGCAGCTCCTGGAAGCCAGACTGAGAAGACACCCAGTTCACGGAGACAGGGATTAGCCTCCTCCCATGCCAATAAAAGCGGCGGTGAGATGTATTTCTACTTAAATTATAGTGCTTACTGCTGAATTTGCATCTGTACTTTTAAATTACCGAAAGTGATTTTTAAATTACAGAAAGTGTCCTTTCTGCTGTTATTATTTTCTTTTTGTGAGGCATTTCCTTTTATGCTGGTTTGTAACTAGCTATCCTGTTTGCAACAGTTCACAGTTTTGTTTAATCAGATGCTTATAACTAGCTAGAGCTGAGAGAAACCTCCCTCCAAACTTTCTTCTTTTCACCAAATATTCTTGGATATTTAAATACCGGTGAAAATTCACCAATACTAATATTTTATTTCCATATTTGACATGTAACAGCTGTCAAATTATTGTAGATTATAGATTATTTGCCATATGCTTATTATTATTATTATTATTGCTTAATTGCTGGCAACTTACTAGATTTTTTTTGTGTTCTCCTCCTTGCATTAACTAGAAGGCATTGTGCAGCAATTTTTATTTATTTATTTATTAAAACATTTTTATGCCGCCCCATTTGCCGAAGCCTCGGGGCGGCTTACAACAATAAATTAAAAGTAATTATAATATAAATTACAATAAATATATACATTAAATTAAAAATACAAAAATACAATATAAAATAAGCTGCCCTGGCCAGATAAAATCTAGTAATACTAACAGTTAAAATGCCGCTTAAATAAAAAGGTCTTCGCCTGGCGCCGAAAAACAAATAACGACGGCGCCAGGCGGACCTCTCTGGGGAGCGCGTTCCATAACTTAGGCGCCACTGCAGAGAAAGCCCTCCTCCGAGTACCCACCCTCCTAATTTCCTTCATGGAGGGTTCCCGGAGAAGGGCCTCTCCCGCTGATCTCAGGGGGCAGGCGGGCATATATGGACGTAAGCGCTCCTTCAGGTAACCAGGACCCAAGTCGTTTAGGGCTTTATAGGTCATCACCAACACCTTGAATTGGGCCCGGACTTCAGTGGGAAGCCAATGAAGCTGACGGAGGACTGGAGTCATGTGAACATAACGCCCAGTCCCCGTCAGCAGCCTGGCAGCTCTATTTTGAACCAACTGAAGTATCCGGACCGTCTTCAAGGGTAGCCCCACGTAGAGCACGTTAAAGAAGTCAAGACGGGAAGTCACCAGCGCATGTGTCACTGTCAATTTTGGCTCTTTCTGCACAATAAAAGCCTTATTTAGACACACCCTTACTTGAAACCAATAATTGCATCCAGTCCACTCAGAATCGTGGTGTCAACTCAGCTCTGCTTTTCTGGTTCTCCCTAGGTCTGCTATTTCATCCCTTCCACCCTCCTGGCAAAAAGGATTTTCTTTTCCAAGAAATAAAGCATTCCTTGGCTGTGTAGCATACTATTAATTAAAAAAAATACTTTGTATCCTCAACTCCTTGAGGCAATTTACTGACATAATTAGGAACAAAATAATAAGCGTTGCAGGTAGCATAACTCTAAATCCCATACATGAGCAAATATCATGAAGTTCGGAGATGTTTTACAAGGTAGCAACACATCCCTTGCTAATCCTGATGTGGCTGCCAGGTTTCAGACTCTGGACTTAATGGTCTTACTGGGCAGGAAGTTTGGATGGCTATGTATATTACTTCAGTTATGAAGCACGTATTTAACATTTCCCTCTATGCTTTACAACTTCTGTGTTATGTTGTTATTGCTATTTCTTTAAGCTACTTCAGTACTGCCTGACATTACAGAATCACCAAACAGTTTATATAAAATCATGTACAATACTAGATAAAAACCTACATAAAATGGTATTAAAATCAATAACATAAAACATTAAAATGAAAGTGGTAAAAGAGAGCACTGTCACAATCAGTTACAAGTCAGTTACAAGTCATTTTGTCTGAGCAAAATGTGTTTTCAAGAGGTACGTGAAGTTTTCCGTTTCTGCCTTTTGGCCCACATATGATCAGTGTTCCAGAAGGCAAGTGCCACCATCCAGAAGGTATGTGCTATTACCTAGTGATACAGTACTGATTGTGGAATGACCGATGTTAGACCATTCAATAAGAGCAACCCTTTCCCTAAACACTTGGTTGCCAACGCTGACTAGAAAAAAAGCACACCACCCGCTTGAGTATGCATTTATACTTTCATAATTTAAACTCATTTAAGTCATAGCACCATTATAACTACTGGAGTAAAACTGAGTTGGTTTCTGTTGCTCAGATGCTAAGCACATTTACTTAGAAATAAGTTGCGTTTTGTTGCAGAAAAGGATAACTTATTTTTTAAGATGCATGCCCAGTTGGCTGTCACCATCTCTCTCTCTCTCTCTCTCTCTCTCCGTGTGTGTGTGTGTGGGGGTGTGTGTAATTAAGAAATAAAGAAAGCTGTGGCAACCAGTGTTGGCCACAGTCAGCCCTGGCAGCCTCACACTGGCCAAAGTGCGATGCCAGGCCTGTTGTCATTGCTCTTGTTACCTGTCAGCTCTGCACAGTCATTTGGGGGAGCCTCTGAGCTGTGGAGCCCTGAACTTCAGCCCCCAGGTCCAGGTCCAGGTCCAGGTCCAGGTCCAGGTCCAGCCGCACCACTGCTTGTTGAGCAATTCGAGCCAGCCATTACAAAATAGCCATTACTTGCAAAAGAGCCCATAGCTTGTTCAAGTCTAAGAAGAACACAGCAATAAGACTTCCCTTAGCAGGAAGGACTGACACCTCCTATAAGCTGACTGCAGTCAGAACATGCTGAATGTTTCTCACTACTGCCACTCTGGAAAGTTCCTAGAATGACTAAGATGAGAAAATAAAATACTGAAGAAACTCTTTCTTGGAGCCATATTGCCCAATTCACTTGCTTTTTTTTTTTGTTTTGTTTTTGTTTTAATGACTAAGTTCCAATTTCCTGGTGTTTTTGGAACAGAACGTTCCTAGAAAAACCCCAAGCTTGTAATGTAAGGCAGCCAAATTGCTTGAATTACTTGAAAACATGCTAAGAACACATACACAGCAACAAGTACATCCTGAAGCTATTCGGGCCCAGTCCTGGGTTTGCTTCCTTGGGTCCCACTATGTTCACTGAGCCTTTGGCCTAATTAAGGGTGTGCAGGATCGCAGACTTTGAGTGAGAAGGGAAACTTTGACTTGCATCAGGGGTCAGCATTGCTGGGCATCTGCTGAAGCCTCCATGCCAGCAGGAGGCCCATGACAACCCCCATTGGTGCCACCGGTTCCCCTGCTGTCTCCAAGTGAGTGGCAAGAGTATGGAGGAAGAGGAGCAGCAACAGTAGTCCTTGCAAAGGACCTACTGTCCTCTGCTTTGTGGCTGGCCCAGATGGAAAGGTCAAGTGGATGGACAGCAGTACAGATAGCAAAGTGGAGGATGTTTTCCCAAGAATCCCAGCACCTCAGATCTGGAGCTGCCATCTAAAAGCCCTGGTTAGAATAAATTATCTGGAAGTTAGTCTGTTCCATTAGAAGGAATATTTTCCAGTGAGTTCAGTTTCCTTTTTGGTTGCCTACCAAAATAACCAGGAAATAGTATACTGTGCAGTGAGGGCACATTTGGTTCACTGACTTGTTCCTCCCCTGCAACACTCACTCCTTCTCTAGCTACAAAAAATGCTATCTTTCTCTCCTCCCCTGCTCAGAAAGCCATTTCCCCCAAGGCTTTTCCTGATCCATTGTAAATTTCTCTGCACCATCCATCTCCATTCTTGCTGCTCTTTTATCATAGGGTATGATTGGATCATTCAGTCACTGCATCTTGGCATGATTCACCAACAAGAGACAAGCCCAGAGCAGTGAACTTGTAAAGGGAACAAGTCTAGCCCCTGAGCACTGATGGGGCTCCTGTAAGAGCAGATAACTCTTATTTCAGGGGAGAAATTGCCCTCAGCCATCAGATGTCCCCGGGGAAACCTTACCACAGTAGCTAGCTTAATCAAAGGAGCCATCAGGAAAGCTTCTGTTTAGACCAGCAGTGTGTTTAAAACAAGGCATAGTCTTTTTATATGCCAATGTTAATCCAAGAATCTCATGGTTTTCTCCTCCCTGAGCATTTAACTCCACAAAACCTGTGAGGGGAAAACAAGAAAGAGCCTTGTGGTGCTTTAAAGACTGACACGTGTATTTTGGTGTGTGCACTGACCATTTTATTAGATGTATCTAACTGATGAAGAGATTGGTGTCCAAAGTGTGCATCAAAGTGTGCATCAAAATAAATGTGTTAGTCTTTAAGGTGCACATCTTTGCTGTCTTTGCTATTCCCCACCCCACCCCTGGGTACCTGTGCAGACTAAGGAATAGCACCCAGAACAAGGTCTCCTAAACACTTGCATGGTTGAATGAGGATTTCAACCTGGATCTTCTTTGTCCTAGTTTAATACTCTGCCTAGTCCTTCCCAATCTTGTGGTCTCCAGATTAGCCACACTGGCTGGAAAGGATGGCAGTGGCAGACCAAAATATCTGAGGCTATCAGTTTGGTGAAGGCTGGGCTAGCCACTATTAAGAGTAGATTTTTAATGTGTTTGTGTAAGCAGGTTCACATGAAATAATATGCAGGTTGTGTATATCATTGAATTGTGGGCTGTTGATACATGGAATCCCTGCGTAGCTCTGGGTTGATAGCCACTAACAATGAAGAGTTCACAACTCAACATAAGCTCTCTTCCTGGGTTGTTTGTAGTTAAACCATAGTGTAGAGTTTGCATATAACAACCCACAGTTCAACAACAACCCATACTCTGGATTGTTATATGTGATTCAGGTCTATATGTTCCCATGATAATAGCACTAACACAGAATCTGACATGCAATGGATTCTTTTTTTTTCATAGGAGGGAGAGTGTAAAGCCTCTTACTTGCATGTAGTGTTACATCAGTGCAATTCCCACCCCCTGTAGCCAGGGAAATAGTCCATGTTATGTTTGGATTCAGGGCTCAAATGTAGTACAAGGCAACTTGACATCAATCTGACCCCCTTTTCAGGACAACACTGTATGGAACGTGGCTCATATAACTGCCAGCTCAAAATGCCAAGCCTGGTGGGGTTTCTTTTTCACCTCCGCAGCACGCCAACAGCCATTCAGGAATACTTCTCATTTGTAAAGAGGCAGCTGTCGCTGTTCCCAGGTTCATTTCTATGTGGAAAGCGCTGCCTAAGCAAGCAAGTGACCTGTCCCCTACTTTCTGCCTGCAGGCTGGTACTAACAGAGTTTTCAAGACACAGATCTTGAGTGACATCCCACCCCTTTATTTGTAGATCATGACTTTGGAATCCATTGCTTGGGGGAATACAATTTGGAATAAAGTGAGGGACAGGAAGAAGGCTAAGTGCCCCTTTTTGTATCATCCTACATTCTCATTTCCCAGCCTCCCCTTCCCTTGATTTCTTTGGCTTAGGAAAAACTGCATTCATTCATAGATTAAACATATCTTAAACTGTCCTTCATCCCTGTGGATACCAAGGCAGTGTACATACTGGCATTCGTTATGCAACATCTATTTATTTAAAACATTTCCACCCACCTTTCCGGTAAAACACAGTGAAGGTGGTTTACACACACAGCACAAAAATGAAGCCAACGTTTTAAAAACTTACTTAAGGAGTTGGACTAAACTCTTCCCAACCTGATACCCTCCACATGTGTTGGACTATAAATCTTATCACAATGAGCATTAATCATGCTTGTTGGGTGATGGGAATTGTAGTCCAGCACATTGGAGGACAGACATTTCAGGAATATGTCCACTTCCCTTTCAACAAGTTCTACCAAACCTTTTCCTATTAGAAGTTCAGGCCTTAGGTGAGTCTCCTTGAAAAAAAGTGATTAATACTGATGCCAAAAATCCTGACTATCAACTCACACTGCAAGAATTCTATGTATTGACAAATTGGAATGGATCTATATACATGGGAACCTTGTCCAAGCACAACTTTTGAGTCAAATGCAAAAATTTGCCTGAGTTGTTCATCAGGAATTGCAAACTGAAATAAATACATGGAGAGAAGGCGGACACCAGAAGAGAGTTGGCTTGATGCCAGACACTTAATTAAGTAAGTGGCCAGAAGGATTGGTGCTATATGGTTTTGTTTTGTTTTTGTTCAAAATATAATAAAGTGTTGTCATCAGACTTTGCTGCTGTTGGTTTAGCAACTTACAAAGAAGTTTGAGCTCATGGGAGAAAATTACCTTGTCAGCTATTTATGAACCATTCCATCATTTTTTAAAAAAGTTTTTGCTTATGCATAGCCAGAAGCATGTTCCCACATATCCCCCGTCATAGAAATATCATATGGCACAACAACTCTATTTCGAAATGCAGGATGGATGGAGCGGTTTTAAAAGCCATGGAGTCTGAGCTTTGATGTGCTGTGAAAGTGCTGCACATGGAAGGAAGGGAAACTCACTACAGACAAGCGGACCCAGAAAAAGACAAGAAATGAAAAAATAGGTAAGAGGGGTTTTTTGAAAAAACATCCAGCGAGCTTTGGCTTGTAAATCGTTTTGCTTTATTAATTTATATACAGCACAAGCTATGTGAGAATATGCAGAGTTCAATGGGGCTGACTCCATATAACTTTAGTATGGGACGGCATATTTACTTTGATTTTAGCCAACAAAAGCTTCCCAACACCCAGGGTTTTTTAAAACACCCTATCAGACAACTCTGTTCATGGTCGGGTACTTCTCTCCTTCCGTCTGCAGTATTTTGATTTTTAAATTAAATACATTTAATTAAAATCTAAGTACCAGGAAAGTTCATTAACAATCCCAGTCTCTATTCTTACTAACAAAATGTTCCCACGGGCAGTTTGTGCCAGGCTGCAGCAGCGAAATGCCTTGCACGATCCTATGTATGGCTACCCTGTCAATGTCATTGCAGAATTTAAGACGCAATCCTCTGCTGGCTGGGCGTTGTATAACTTCAACCATGCACAGGATCACGCCATTCGCCACAGCCAAGTGCCCATCGGGGCGCTAACTGTATTCTATGCATATCGCCTTTGTGATTAAGTTCCACTGAATTCAGCGCACTTTCCTCCCAGGCAAGGGGGCGGGTGCGGATATAATCCTGTGCTGATAAGACAGAAAAAAAGTCGTACACCTCCCAGCATGCCCTAGCTAGTATTTCCCCCCCCCCTGCCCCCCCCCCCGGCTACTCATGCAAATTACTTTTAGGTTGAAAACTGACACTTATTCACAAGGATGCAAGACCTGCCGCGTACTTTTTGGTAAACGTGCGTTGATTGGATTGTACCGTAACGCTCTCCGTTGTACTCATTTTTTAAAAACAGGTATTTATCCCTTCCCCTTTTTAGAATCCCGAAGCAGACTTTTCCCACTACTCGATGTTATAACCATATACGTTAAAATATACATTTTGGGGGCAGAAAAGAATGCAAGAGTAACATCTCAGTGACTTTCATAGGCGGCCAAAAGTTTGCACACATGGGCCATATTGGAAAACTGCCTCTATTTTTTCCTCGCACGGGATAGAGAAGAGTTTGTAACTTTTGCTTTTCTTTAAAAAATGGTGCATTCCCAAATAGAAACGCAAATGCATCCAGCCCTTGGCAAAGGGTCGCGTTCGTTTGGTTTTCAGCCAACGCGGAAAAGTGAGGCCGAGACGGCTGCCACATTTCCAGAGAGGCCCAGAGGGGCCTTGAGCGGCAGCGGTGGCGGCAGCAGGAGCCTCAAACGGGGCAATCGCGTGCGCCCAGAGAGGAGGACAAGCGCGCGTCAGGCGCCGCACGGACTGCACTGGCCTCGCTCGCGCTGGGGTGGGGCTTCCAGAAGCGCTCGCGGGCCTATTGTTGCTGGGGGAGCAGGCGGTGATGTCAACTGTCACAGCCGCGCTTGTCTCTATGCGCGCGTCCTCTCCACAGACACACCCCCAGTCCTCCCCCCGCCTTCTCGTCCGGGCATTCCCTGGCTGGCGGCCGCCGCCGCCGCTGCTCGCTGACAGGCAGCCGCCCCGCCCTTCCCTGTCCCTGCCTGGCTCCGCCTTCGCTCTCTCCTCGCGCCGACCTTTCCCCTAGTTTCCAGAGGGTGGTTCGGCGCGGCCACCGCCACGGAACGTGCCCACGAGGGGCCTTTCCTGCTCGCAGCCTGGCTGCACGAGGCAATCACGCCGCCCGAGGGAGCTCATTGGTCGGCGAAGGGGCAGCTCGGGCTGTGATTGGTGAGGCGCTCCTTCCCTTCCCCTTTCGTTCTCTCCTCCCCTGCTCCCCGCCCACCCCCCGTTCCAGCTGCTTTTGCTGTATGGAGTGTTTTGGTGTGTTTCCCTCTGTGTTTTGGCTGCTCGCCTCCCTCGAAGGAGGGGGCGGGAGAGAGGCAGGCAGGCGGCGGCGGCGGCGCTTCTGGCGATTGCTGTTGCTGGCTTTGTCACATCGCTGCTGCCTGCGGGAGCTTTCACCATGCACACCTCGCCTTGCGCCGATGAGATGGGAGATGCCCCTTCTGTGAGTACCACTTGCTGCACGGTGCGAGGTGACAGAGGCGAGGGAAGGGAAGGAAGGGGGGAGAGAGGGGCAAAGCAGAGACCCCCGCCTCCCCTGTCAGCTCCTAGGGCTGAAATAGGCTGACTTGATTCCTCCCCACTCCTTTCCTTCTGATCCTTTTCGCATCACTTTCTACGGTGCAAGATACTTGGGGTACAGAGGTGCGGGGGAAGGGGAGAAACACTGATGAACAATGGTGGGTGCGTGGAGAATCAGAGCAAATGGATCACTTGGCTATTCATCTGTTCGATGCAAATATCAATGAAACGGCGAGACGCCAAGGTGATGGGCGCGTTTGATGCGCGCGTGCTTTATTTGTGGCGTTGGACTACAGCTTTCCTAACCTGCTGTGGGTTAGGTAGAGCAGGAATGATCAGTCTAACAAAGCCAGTTCATGCGATTCCTTTCCCTGGTCTGTCTAGGGCGCGTGTGGGTGGCTCTTCGAACTTAGCTGGACTTGGTGACGTTTATGTTTGCGAATGATAACTTAATACTGTTCTCCTAGCCTTAAACTTGCTTCTGAGCTCGGAGAGATGGACAAGCATAGAGTGTATGATGCAGTGGGCATTTCTCATTCTTGCACCCAATGTTATGCATTCTCCTCAAGGAAAGTCCTAATGAGTTCAATTAGACGGACTTACTCGGAAGAGTGCAATGCATAGAACTGTAGGTTTATTTGCCCTGGGAGTAATGCCTTACCCCATGGGTAGTGCCCACTGACGCACACAAAATGTACTTCACGATGAGTAATCGCAGCGAATTGTGATCCACCGTTGCCTGGAAATGACATGTATTCGCGCCCTGCAGATTGTTAGTGCAAGAGGGATACTGCCTCGCTCAAGCTAGGTGTCGATCTCATAGATGGTCGTGTTTGGGGAGGAGGTAACCTCCACATTTTGTGGGTGGGGTTCTTTGTTAACTTTGTCATTTTTTGATCCTTGCTGAGAGAGTCGTGCCCCTCTTCCTGCAATCCTTGCCTTCCAATCAGGGAGGGAAACTACCACGCCTCGCTTAGCAGTGCTTCCCAGCAGTGGCTCTGCTAGAGACCACCACCCACTTGCTCACATGGCTATTTTGATGCATGACGTCGCCCCACTCTTCCCCCCCACCCCAGAGCTATATTTGGAGTGGGTGGTTGCTCTGGATCCCTTGAGGTGAAGAGAAAGCCTTCCAACCCCTTCCCTCCCTTTAGAAGGTGGTGCTTCACCTCCTCCTAACCAATTGACAGGGACTTCGTAATTTTGCTCATCTGCATGTCAGCCCCTCACCCCCCCTTTTTTTCTTGTTTAAGCAAAGTAACAAAGCTGGAAAATAAAGCACCGAGCAGTATAGGGCAGGAATGGATGTAAACAGTCGCCCCTCCACGTTTGATAACGTTTTTGTTACCTCAGGAGAGCGAGTTGGTGGGAAATTTCCCATCTTTGTGTGGCTGCAGACTCGCAGCCGTTTCTTGCGTTGAGTGCCAGCTCATCCGGTTTGCCTCTGCAGTGTCTGGGTGGAAGGAGGTGATTTAAGGACAGGCTGCCAGGCTAAGTTATGCTGGTGCGTGTCTGTCTGGAAGTCAGCCTCTGCTTCTTAAACCTGCGCGCTCTCTCCCCCCACCCCTTTGTAAGCTTATTAAATCTATTGTGGACTTCATGCAACACAAGTAAATCTAAAATGTTCTTTAAATGTTTCTCTCTGAATCATTTGAGCCTTCGAATAAGCTCTTCTTACGTTTCAAAGCCCACCCCAGTACTTTTTATTCATTTAAAACGAGTTTTCTTTTGACTCCAAAAAAAATAATTCTCAGGAGTTGCAAGCAAATGTTGAAGTCGTCCTCCCTTTAAGTGTTTCCATTCTTTGATATTTTAGAATTTATTACATAAATATTATTTAAATGCTAATTATTAGCACAGTCAGAGTTGGTACTTTTGATCATCCTATGGATTAAATAAAAAGCAGATGCAAAGAACCCTTTTATTATTTAGATAAGTTTCAAGTCTGATGATTTTACTCTTCTTCCCCTCTAAACCTGCTCAGTTTGCTAAGTGTCTGTGAACCTGCAATGCCAAGTCATTGGGTTAGCTGGAAATTTCATATTAGTTTCATCATATGGAAAGTATGTTGGCATCATTTTATATGAACCAAATTAACAATTTGGAGCCAACGTGGTCTACATCTATACAGTTAAGTTCTCTCTTTGCAACCTTTAATATGTGCACAAGCTTAATTTGTTGCAATTGGATTACTTGTGTGTAGCTGGGGGTTGAATAGAACCCAGTATTGTTTAGTAATATTTGCAGGTGATACATTTTATATGTATTTGTGTGTGTGTGTGTGTGAGAGAGAGAGAGGGGGGGGGGGGGGGGGGGGGGGGGGGAGGGAGAGCTAGCTGTGAACTACTGTCCAAGAGGAAGATTTTACTTTCCTTGTGCATATAGGCTCCTCATTGGCTGCTGTGAAAATTTTGCATGTGTGCTGAATAGAGAACTGAAGCATGTGCAAAATATGGGGTTCTAGATTAAGTTGTGATGTGAGGAGTTTGTAATAATTTATCACAGGAAGCTGCTAAGGTCAACAAAAACTAGTAATACAAGCCCAAACTCCAGACTATTGTTTGTAAAAAGACGGTGACATACCTGTTGCTATAGCTGTACAGTAAAACACACAAAATCCCATTGTTTTCAGCAACCTTGAACATGCTCAACTGTGCTGTGTGGCCAGCATTTGCTTTTTCCAACAAATGGTCCAGTGATGTTCACCGGTTTTCAAGCAGAAGTTAAGCAATACTGAGCATGCTTAGAGAAACATCCGTCAATTCACAGCATTTTCCAGGCAGTATGGCTGGTTAGGGAACGCTTGGAGTTGTGGGACTTTTGCTGTCTGAGGGTGCATAGGATTGTGCCTTAGGGGTTTTGCTTGGGCTGAGCTGCACCCCACGCCCACTTCCCCAGGCAAATGGACTTGGCTGGGGCCTCCCTTCCCCATCTCCCTTCCCATTGCCCAAGCAAGGCCTCACTGGTCAAGCCAATTCTAAACTGCTGACTTGGTCCTTGTATTGGACCAGTCCTCCTCCTTGTCACCAAGAGAGAACTCTGCTCTGCTGGTGTTGCAAAATGTCTCAGTGCAGGTGCACATTACTCTCCTTTGCAAGCACATCCAGATTGTCCACCCTCCCACAACTGTGTTGTGCCCCACTGCAACTAGCCAGTCACATTGCTCCCCTGCTCTTGGGCTTCACCCCACCATAGCTAATGAGTTGACTGAGCCTGCCTTCTCTTCTCCCCCTTCCTGCCCTGCCCACCATTTTACAGCTGAGGCACTGCAAGCCCCCCCGCCCCCCCGGCTCTTTTTTCCTGGAGCCCAGATCACAGCAACCAGCCCACTGCACAAGCAAACAACAAGGTAAAGCTAGAGAGCCCCTGCTGTGAGTTTCCAGCTGCTGGGGGGGGGGGTGAAAGAGCTAGGTGGAGAGCCACACCTGAGGTGGTTGTGGGATGCCAGTGGGATGCCTCAGTAGGCACTGAGGAAGACTGAAATTGACCCAGGGCTGTTGTAACAGCATTATGGGCCCCGGGGAAAAACAGTGTACTGGGGCCCCTATGACAACTACTCACAGGAATAAAAATGTAAAAATGAAGGGTTAACATACACAGATTAGTATGGGGCCCATGGGCAAGTGCCCATCAGGCCCATGCGTTAAGACAGCCCTGAATTGACCCTTATCTGGAGGTAATCACAGGGTGTCCTTGTGCAACTCATTGAGCAGAAGAGGGGCATGTAAGTGAATGCGCATCTCACACAGTGTAACGCACTGCAGGGGGAGCGACTGAATGCTCACCCAGCCCACCTTACAGCTGTCATATCTGCTAATGTCTGTAAGAAAATCTGATGCATCAAACCAAATGGTAAGTTGTTTTAGTTCACTGTTCTGGGCTCTGACCAACAGCCAATTCTCCAATCAGTGGAGCAGTGCTAAGATCCTTTTAACAGGGGTTTCAGGGATCAGATGTGGAGGTCTTTGACTGAAAGGCGATACTACAGCTTCTTCTGGTTATGGGGGCAGACATCAGCAGTCTGCTGATCAGGACTTTGATCTATATTGTTGTGGGCAACCATAACAGGCCTGAACCCCAAAAAGCCAGGCCTGGGTCTCCAACTCTTTAAAAAGTTTCTTTCACTTGGCATTAAAGTCTAGTTGCTTACAACAGAACTTGAGGCAGTATTCCCCTGGCCCTGACAGTCTGCTTTCATGAAGCTAAGGAGTCTCTCCCTCTCTGATATAAAGATGGGACAAGAAATATGCACGGTGCACATCTGCAGCCTTGAACGTCCCTTATCAGGCATTACTTCTGAAGACAAGAGGCAGTAACAAGCCTATGCTTTGATGTCAGACAGATAGGAACCGTGGCTGTCCAGTCAGGAACACACCTGACTACCTCACAACACTTCATTATTTCTTAGCACCTGTGTAAACACTATTACTCCTGTTACCATATCTTTTAATTGTATAGAATGCTGTACGCATGCACGGAATGCATTAAGTTTGTTATCTATAAAAGCTAGCCACTTCTTTTGTCCTGTGGTTCAGACTGTTTCTGAGGGGGATTCTGCTTTTTTCTCTGAGCCCAGCTGATTGGGATCCTGCTTTGCAGAAGTTCCTGCTGTGCAGAGTTAAGAGGCTTGCTGCTTAATGTTATGGAAGTCTAGCTTGCTTGGTTGGCATTATTGCAATAATAAATAATCTCTGTCTTAGTAAACCAGGAGTCGGCATATCACTCTCTTGAAATCTAAAAAAAAACAAAACAAAACCCTACTGCCCCCGGCCAGGGCAACACAGCATCTTGTGTCTGTCCAGATATTTGACCTACAACTTCAATCATCCATCACCATTGACTAAGCCAGATAGGGCTGTTGGGAGTTATAAGTCAAAACCTTGATAGGTTGGAACAGTGGGTCCAAATCGACAAAATGAAAGTTAATAGGGACAAATGCCAAATTCTGCACCCAGAAAATGAAGTATGTAGTTGACAAGATACCTGACTCACTAATCCTGCAAGCAAAAAGGATGTAAGTGATTTTTGGGGTGATTGTAAGTCCAGTTGAATATGAGTGAGTGATGTGAAGTGGCTGCAAAAAAGGCAAATGCTATTTTGGGCTGCATGTTTAGGCTTGAGAAGAGACGACGGAGGGAAGATACAATGGCACATTTCAAGTACTCAAAAGGTGGCCACACAAAGGAGGGCCTGGGTCTCTTCTCAATCTTTCCACAGGGTAGGACACCCTGTAATTTGAAAATTGGGCCCAAATTACAGAAAACCAGAGTCTAGCTGTACATCAGGAGGAACTTCCTGACTGATAGAGCAGTACAGCAGTGGAACCAACTTCCTAGGGAGGTTGTGGGCTATCCAACACTGGAGGCATTCAGGATGCAGTTGGACAGTCTTCTGCCAGGAATGTTTTAACCCGGAGTCCTGCACTGAGAAGGGATTGACCCAATGGCCTTCTTAGCCCCTTCCAACTCTACTTTTCTGTGATTCTAAAACATCTGGAGGGCAGGGGCCACAGTTGTCCATCCCTGGTCCATATACTGAGTTTACAAGCAGACAATGAGTATGCCTTACCTGTGGTATCTGATCGACTAACAGTGATGGCTTGTTTATCTCTAGGTTGACTTTGTGGACATCTGTGAATCCATTCATGAACGGCAGCGTCATGACAGCGAAAGGTCTACTTGTAGCACCCTGGAACAGAACGACATAGAAGCAGCTGAGGCTCTTGTTTGCATGAGCTCCTGGGGTCAAAGGTCACAGAAAGGTGATCTGTTAAAGATAAGGCCTCTTACACCTGTCTCAGATTCAGGTGACTTCACAATGCACGCTGAACCCACCTCTGAGTTGCCCAAGGATTTTAACTTTTTATCTACACTGGTAAGGAGACATAAACAAACACACCCTGAAACAAAATCAGTATGTGTGGGATAAATAGAAATGTGCAAGCAGAAAGAAATAAAGAGGTCCCCATTTAATCTATGACTAGTGCTTCATTTATTTGGCTTCAGATATTCTTGTTGTGGTTGGTGGTGTCAGTAGTAAGCCATCAGAAGTAGTATGTTTCTTCTGATATTGGCCACACACTTCTTTTTGAGTACAGTACTTCCTGTTTAGCCAGTGATACGCTTCAGATTATTGTGACTCTTTGGATCGCATCTGCCTGTATCATTTCCTCTTAATTGAGTCAGAGCAGCAACACTGACAGTGTGCAGTTACAGCTGTAATGTGGGGAACACTAACTGGGTGCTTGGGCAATTCGTACCACTTGTGAAGTGGCGAGGTTGCTCCATGTAAGCCAAAGAGCTGTGTGCTGAAGCTCTGCACCTCAGCATTCAGCTGGTCTTTCAGGATTGGCAGTAATCCAGCACAGGAACATTTGCAGGCACTGTTTCTCCCCCACTGCACTTGATTCAACTTGTGGGAAGTGGCCTGATACCGAGTCAGAACCTTGGTCCATCTAGGCCATTCTTGTTGACATTGACCAGTGGTGGCTCTTCATGGTGTCAGGCAGATGTGTTTAGCCAGCCCTGCCCAGAGCTGCTGGGGATCCAACCTGCAACCCTTTTGCATGCAAAGCAGGTGCTTTGTCAGAGTGCCAGCTTCCCTCCCATCCTGTCCCCTCCACATTGGGCTGTAATTCTAGATGAGCCTGGAATGCAGAAGCAATTTTCTTACAAGATATTCAGAACGAGCTGCATTTAAATGGGCAGCTATATTGTTGTACACTTATGCTTTGGAAATGCCTAGTTGGGGATTCGAATGAGAGAGCGCTGGTTGTGAGTGAAGTAGGTATCGGTGCTGGGGCATTACCCGACCTAATGCTTGTAGTGTGTTATATTTGTATGCTAATACTTTCCCTTTTTATTATTCATTTCCTTATGTAGTGTATGACACCACCATATAGTCCAGATTTTGTTGAGCCTTCTCCAACAACAGCACTACTGTCATCACAAACCACTTACTCCAAATCTAGGACAATCAAGGCTAACCCATCTGCCTGTGTGGTCACTCCCTCAGGTTGTGCTCTCACTGCAGCCCAGCCATCTGGCTTGCACGTGGAGAGTCAGCCTAGCCACAAGCGAGCAAGAGCTGAGCAACCTGTTCCTCAGCTTTGCAGAGCCATGGCAACCAGCGTGATCCGTCACACAGGTGACTCACACATTCCTAGTGTGCAGCCAGTCTCAGGCATCAGCGGTTCTCCAGACCAGCACCAGGCACAAGGCCTGCGACATTCCAGAGTTTTGGAGGACGGTGATATGGCAGACAACTCAACCTACAATGCTTCCCCAGCCCATGGGTCTCATTTGCACAACTCGAGCTGCTCAAGAGCTGCCAGTCAAGGACACGAACTGCTGAAGCAGGCTTCACAGCAGACTTCTTTCCCAAAGGACTCTGAAAATGATGCACAGCAAAAGGCCACCCCGCTTCTGCCCACCCCGCTTTCCAGTCCCCAGGTGATCTGCCAGATGATCCCTTTGGATGGACACAGAGGGGTGGTCCCCGCCTTCCTAAAGCCCTCGACTCAGACTGCAGCAACGGTCAAGCCCATCTTACCGCACTCAGCCCCACTTTCCCAGCCTGTGCTCATGGGACCATCCATGCCACAGGGGACTGTTATGCTGGTCCTTCCTCAGGCTGCAGTTGCCCAGGCGTCGCCCTGCCAACAACCAGTGATGTCTGTTGGGAATACTAAGTTATTGCCTCTGGCACCTGCTCCAGTTTTCATTGCTTCTGGTCAAAGCAGTGCACCTTTAGTGGACTTTTCCCGGAGACGGAATTATGTTTGCAACTTTCCAGGCTGCAGGAAAACATACTTTAAAAGTTCTCACCTGAAAGCCCATCTGCGAACTCATACTGGTATGTATAGAGGTGAATAAGGGTGATATGGTATTTAATGGCCATATGCCAACATAACTGAACATTTGGATTTTAGAACTGTGAAAATATGACTGGGGAGCAGGAATGAGTGAGGAATTTGCTTCATTGCGCGCACCCCCATTTATCCGGTTTATACTTCTTGGAACTGGATGCAGACTTGAATGCAATTTGGGGTCAGAAAGTTTAAGCTTTATCAAGCTTGTGATGAATTCTTTGAAGCAAACATGCTGGTGCACACGTCCAGCTATCATGATGAGGCCAGCGTTGGGGCATGTGAGTATTCCCCTGAGGGGAAAACAGCATGTACAGTGAAGCCAGTTCCCACCAGATGTGGCAGCTGAGCCGATGTTGCAGGGGATGGTCCTGACCCAGATGTCCCTTGGCTCATGGAGGACTGGATGGGTGGTCACTCATACTTCCGTTCTTGGCTAGTTTGCTTTAGAGAAATATGCTCAAAGAGGAAGATATTTTCATAAAATTAATCATAATATGTCAGTTTCTTTACTTTTGGTGGCAGAAAAGACTAGTTATTAATTATTCATTATAAAGACTATAATCAGTTGACAAAATGCTTGATTTGATATGTTGCGGACAAATGAGATTGTCTTAATCTCTATTTACTTAACTAAATGTTGCACCTTTTTCTTCATACAGGATACTTCTGACTTCTGTTGGGCAGATAAGGTGCCATTAGCAATTGAATGAATGAATTTTTTAAATAAGTAAATGGCAGGCATGGGGCCCCAATCTGGATCAGGCCCTGGTAATGGCTGGTGAGGGTTTCATTAGCCCTTTTGCGTTGGCAGAAAAGCTCCAGTTTGTGACAGTGGATGCTTCTTTCCCAGGCAGATGACTGCAGCAGCAGAGAAACAATGGTTAAAGACCCTCTAACACATATCCAATACAGAGCTACTTCTGAAGTGCTGTGCGTGCAGTTGTCTTTATATTTTGTTCCTTAATTCACAAAATCCGGCTGTGGGAGGAGCCAGTCTCAAGCAAGGGAGAGTTCATTTGCGCAACACTTTGTAGTGTTTGTTGGTAAAGTCAGCTCCTTTACTTCGTCTGTTTTCATTCTCTGCCCTCTTTGCAGGAGAAAAACCTTTCACTTGTAGCTGGGAAGGTTGTGATAAAAAGTTTGCCCGTTCAGATGAACTGTCCCGCCACCGCAGAACTCACACAGGGGAGAAGAAGTTTGCCTGTCCAGTCTGTGACCGCCGCTTCATGCGTAGTGATCACCTGACAAAGCATGCTCGTCGTCACATGACCACCAAGAAAGTTCCCAGCTGGCAGACAGAGGTTGGCAAACTGAACAGGATCGCCACAATGGAGAAGCCAAGGAGCGAGAGTGCTTTGGGCATGCTTCTGCCCATGTTGTCGTCAGGCTAAACAGGCCTCTCTGTGGAAACAAACGCTTTGAGAGGAACCTCCCAAAAAACAGCTTTGACTGATTTTTTTTTTTAAATTCCTGTGAGTTATGCTTTTATACCATGGAGGGGAGAAAACTGTAGAAGTCTTCTGCCCTCCACCTCTTCACTTTAAGCCCTACTTAAATGTTGAGTTATATTTTATTTCTCCTATCCTTTCCCCCTGCCCCTCCAAAATTTTGGGGAATTTACCAGCACTTCAGGAAAGCAAAAACTAAAAAAGGGTGGGGTGCGTGGCAGATAGATTGGCAAGGGATTGTTTTTTGCAAACATGTATCGAGTAACAGTGGTGGATAGAAAGTGAAACAGGGTGTTTTTCCCCCATTTTATACTATTTTTCTATATATCTTATATTTGTTCAGCTGCAGCCTGATCTTGAAGTCACACTTTGAGAGGTGAGTTATGCAAGATCAGTGTAAACCTTTGGAATACGCTTTTTTGCTGAATGCAGCCCAACCTGGTTTTAGGGTATCATGTACAAATCCACTGGAGAATTGCCTGCCATGTCGTCATGGTTTAGAGCAAAGGCCTTTTCTCCTATGTCTCAAAATAGGTGCCTAGGCATTCTGTGGCAGACTGATGCATACAGCTAGTTGAGTCTTTCTTACTGAGATACGGGCCGCATGCAGCACTGCTAAGAAGTCCTTGCCTGTGTAGTAAGTCCACATGGCCAACTGCACCATCACCCTAGGTGCCCTTCCATATGTATGTAGCAGCTGCTGTTAGTCAGGGATTCTTGGCTTGCAAATACTAGTGCCTGTGATACCAGCTGAGTGAAGCTCCTGTATGGGCTCCGGTTAAGTGCTGAGACTGCATGTGATCCCTGTTGCATCTAAATTGGCTCTTGGATACACAGTTCCAGAACACCGGTTGCTAGTTTGACTAGAGTTGGGCAAGAATCTATTTTGGACATTTGGATCTATTTTGAAATAAAGGAGTGGCTTATTAGAGTACCCCGTGTTTATAAATTGCAACATCAGAAATGTTCTTTATAATTTTGACCTTCGTGGTGATGACTCAACAGGGTTGTGGGCTGCATATCTGTCTGTCAACAATACAATCCTGCCAGCATTAAAAACCTTCACATCCTGTTGCCTTCGGTGGGAAAGTTAAGCACATCCTTAAATATGACCCTCTGAATTTAATGGTGAGGAAGCACCTAACTTTGGTTGAACATTTTCTGTAAGCATCCTTACTCATCAAGCACATAGTCCAACTGCATTGATCCATTGTGATGGCCAAAATAAAGGGGCGTGGAATTATGGCTTGAGGTCAAAGCTGAAAATGCACTGCCTGTGTGATTGTCTTTATATCATCCATTTGGAGACCTTTTAACATACCCACAAAAAGCTTAATGAATTCTCACTTAAGTGTTTGAGGGAGGACAACCAATGCGAACTGTGTAACATTCCATATTTTGCATGTATTCAGTTGGAGCTCTAGGTCAAATCCAACACTACCACTTGTATAATGGTACTTTCCTACCCTCCCTGCAATCTGTTGTGAAGGACTGGTAGATTTTGGGAAGTCTGCGGGAGCGCGGGATGCTGCTCTGTCAGTAGAAAATACCTTCTGACTTATAATACTTGTGCTTTTAAAATTGGAAGCATCCATAACACTTGTGGGATACTGCAGACTAAACATAAACACAGTTCTGTTTTCTTTTCAAATTGCCCATACATTTCACAGCTTTAGAACAAAAACCTTTATATAAAAAAATACTGCAGGTCTTGTTTCATTGTCCAGAGTACATTAAGTAAGTAAAATAAACTGATGGCAATTGTAGAGCTGCTCTCTGTTGGCTTTTGGAGAGCACGATGAGAGAAGTAAACTAAGGGATACAGGTGAGTCATTCAGCTACCTTCTCAGTTTGCTAAATTTTGCATAAATATAATTATGCTGAGAAATTAGTTTCTAATGCTTGATTATGTGAATGCATGGGTGTATTATGCGTGTGGTATAATATCTGACATTCCATTAGCATCTGAAAATAGATAGATCCCATGATTATTCTATCAACCAGATGCATTCACTATTAAGAAAAGGTTGCAGTGCATTCATGTATTTATTTTGGATCCATCTGAAAATATTTCCACTGATGTGAGTTTCCTGGAAATAGATTTGGAGTAAGTAGTTTGAAAATTGCAGCTGAGAACTCTTAATTTTAAAAAGTTTCACCGATGTGCATGCCATCAGTTGCCAAATAATGCTTTGGCAGTGGTGGTGTGTAGGGCTGCTGACATTTTTACTGGCTCCATTTCAGCTTCTCTCCTAGTAGCCTATTCTACAGAAACTTAGGTAGGGAAGCAACCTTCAGAAGCTAAATGTCTGCAAGGCAGGTTGCTACTCAAGGTGCAGAAAATTTGCCAGGGATACAAATTTGTGGTTTGCTAGTCTGCAGATCCACTTTTGTCAGGATGCCTATCCTAAACATTTGCCATCTGCCCGCTTAGTATTGAATTGGAAGGCATGAGCTTTTATGGAGGTGATCATGACAGCAGCAGGCGCCATATCTTTAAAAAGTAGTGGTTGTCATAGATAGATAAAGTAAACATTGTCTTAAGTTGATCAGAATCTTTCAACCTGGCCTTCATTGCCTGTTCAACCAGCTGTAAGCAGGTTTCCACTGACGTGTTTCAGTCAGGCTGTCCTACTTTGTGACCTGCCAGATCCACTGCTGCTCCAGCCACCTATTTTGGCTCGCCAGGTGCTCAAGAACCTTCCTGTTTTGCTGTGTCCAACACAGCAAGAATAGCATGTTCCCTGAACCCTTGGCAGACAGTCAAATGTGGGTCAAGGGCAGCATTTGAAGGATCACTAAACATGCAGTCCTGTACGTATTTAGGCTGAAAAATGCATTTCTACGCCCAGCATTCCCACGCAGAATGAAGTTCTAGGATTGGGCCATAGTTTATGTAAGCATGGGGTGTTACAGGAACTGCACCCCAGCATATGTTGTTTAATTTTCTTCTGCCATACATGATGAATTTTACTTGCTTTGGCAAGTGCATGCAAACGTAGAGGATAAGCACCCCCTCACACACAGCCAATTTAATAGATACAAAGAGTTATGCCCACTTTATGCGCAGCTAATTGAACAGAAGTGAGTATGACACCCATGCAGTGTTAAAGAGCTTGTGAGAAGAGTAGTTAAACATGCAATCCTGTGCTAGTTCAGACTGTAAAACATGCCTACACCTCCCAGCATGCCCCAGCCAGTCATGCTGGAAGATGCAGGCCTTTTTTCCTGCCTAAACATGCATGTGACTGCTCCTTCAATGTCATCAATGCAGTGCATATACTAGATTCCAGCAGCATGGTTAGTTTGGAACCACCGCCTCTACCCCATTTTCTGTCCAGCATGCAGGCAGGAGTCTGCTTTCTTCTGGTGCAATTCCACTGAAATTCATCAAAATTACCTGATTTTACTTGTATGATTGGGAGCCTTTTCAAAAAGTTTCCAAATATCTGATTGTGATTATAAACTGACTTAAGATTATGGGAACTTTTGTTTGGTGTAGTAAAATATCGTGCCTAATATTTTATATGAATAAACCTTTCTGTTCATCATTTATTGTGAAATCCCTGTATTTGTGTGTATATGCAAATATTGTTTGTATTTCTCTAAGGGCTGCATTGTAATTTCTCTTCTAGTAAAGTGGACATTTGCGTATACAGGTTTGCTGTAATTTTTCTCCCTTCCTGCCTCTTACTAGAAAGCACTAAGAGCAGCCATTTCCACTGGTAATACTGATAATTTAGCACGTGTACACTGCACAGCGTTTTTAAAGCGTGTCTCCTAATATTACTTCTGTATTACTAACCTTGTTGCAAATAGGGAGGCTAAGAGAGCGGCTTGGCTTGCCCAAGAGCAGTGCAGCATAACGATTTCTCTTGCATGTATGCTTGCAGTTAAGGATTGGAACGCATTTACAGATCTGCAGTACACAGTATTGCAAGGACAACCTCTAGAGCCTGCCAGGTGGAGACCACAGTTTCCATAATCACTGTCCATTGACCATGCTGGCTGGGGCTGATGGGAGTTTCAGTCCAAACTATTTAGTGGGGGATATATACACAAGGTTGTCTTCCTTTGCAGTAGTGTGTACTACGAAGTCTCTAGAAAACAAATTAACCTACCCTACATAAACTACTGAGTCTTGGGATCTGCATGATGTGGCTGCTTTCCAGGCTCTCTGCTCCAGTCTTTCATCTCCAGTCCGTTAGCTTCTGTCCTCTCTCCTTAGCAGCCATGCTAATCTACCTATCTAACCCAACTTCTAGGCAGAGTTTACTAATTTACGGATAGATGGCACTGCCACCTACTTCCTAAACATTAGGGGCTGTTTCACCCCCTTTCCAGTCCGATAGTCGTGGGCTTCTGAATCTCAAGCAGCTCTGCTTCCTTCACCCTGGCTATCCACCCCCCACTGCCCTGCATCCTTCTGCTGCAATTGCCATAGGTACTTTACTGGCTGAATGGTCAAATTTAGTTCCCACCACCTTTCCTAAGGCGGGATCTCTTTCCCCACCCCTTAGATAAACTACTGAGTCCCTCTCCGAAAGATAGCTTGATTTGTTAAAGCAACAAAGTGAGTAAAATTGTCACCACAAAGCCACCGAACAGCCAGCTTCAGTTGCAAAACTTGTTTCCCACTGAACTGGCTCTGTCTGACAGTACGGAGTGTGTGCGTCATGGAAACTGCTCACCAGAGGTTTATTAAAGCCCTGTTGCAAAAGCTTTGCATTCCAAGAAAGGTCCATCTCTAACTCATGTCTCAGATTTTACTCAGTTGCCTCCAAAATGCTGTATACTGTCTTAGAGCATTCCCGAAAGAACTGCTTCTTGAGCAGTCTATGACGTGTGTTGCTGCTCCAGGTTGCTTCCTTCCCCCAAACCTTTCTTATAGCCATTCTTCTAAAGTTGGTCAGATTGCCAAGAGATTGTTTATGGCGCAAACACACTTAGGAAAACGTGGGTGAGAGCAAGCAACTTCTATAAAAACAAAAATGTAGAAGATACTAATACCTGTTTCACTAAGTTGCTAGAGTAAGAGTCAAAACATTAACATTTCCATAGTGTGAGGAAGTGCAATCCCCACAGAACGGTAGGGTTTCGTGAGCACATTTTCTCAAAGCTACCCAAGACTATTTCAAAGGGATCCTGGAAAAGGAATAGTTTAGCTTGCAGGAGCTTCAGGGGATGAATGGGCAACTTTAGGATGCAAATTTAGAAGGATGGCTGGACCATTAAACTGAAAATAAATAATCAGGCAGGTAAGGAAAGCTTCATAGGGAGCTAATTGATCCCTGAACCAGGTGATTTCCAGGCAAAAGCAATAGGTGATAATTACTGGATTAGATAGGTAATCCATATATTTTAGCACTGACAAAGCAAGCATGCAATTGCATCTGGATGACTCTGCAGAGGAGTTAGAATATCCAAAAAAGCGAGCATGCTTCCCTAGTGCAGTGTCTAAAGTTCCTGCATAGTACAGGCAGCCAGTCTGAATGTTGGGCAATCAAAAACTCTTAAGAGCAACAGATCAGCCATATTTAGTTTCTCAAGCATCAAGCACTTAACTTTGTGAAGACTAAAGCTGCATGATGAGTTTGCATTTGCAAACATCCAGCAAAGTACAGGCAAAGTGGAAGTTAGTACTTGCTCTGTCAGCTCTGGGCTACACTTTGACTATAAATAGTTTTAGCATTTGTTTTAAGCATGCATAATTTAATTAGATTTCTTCCAGCATGTGCACTGTTGACCACAAATTCATGTTTCTCTAGTTTGAACACTAGTCACCTGCAAGCAGGTGGCGCAGTGGTTTAAACTGCTGGGCTGGTTGATCGAAAGGTCGCCAGTTCAAATCTGCACAACGGGTGAGTTCCCGTTGCTCCGTCCCAGCTCCTGCCAGCCTTGCAGTTCGAAAGCACGCAAATGCAAGTAGATAAAAAGGTACCACTGCGGCGGGCAGGTAACAGTGTTCTGTGCACTTCGGTGTTTAGTCATGCCGGCCACGTGACCACGGAGACTGTGGACGAACGCTGGCTCCCTCGGCCAGGAAACGGAGCTCAGCACCGCCCCCTAGAGTCAGGCATGACTGGACGTAATGTCAAGGGGAAACCTTTACCTTTACACCTGCAAGAATTAAGTCTTGTGCCGGCATAAGACAGAGGCAGAGGAAACCAAGTAGAACACGTAACACTGTCAGTAAAAGTACAGCAATGTTTTGCAACTTGGTAGAGTTGGTTCATGAAACAAGCTTTTCTGGGGATTTCCTCATAGATTTCTCTTTAATGCTGACAGTGCAGCAATGATCTGAAAGCTTTTCAAGTTGGTTATGTTCAGTCTTGTTGCAGGATGGAAATCTCATCCTGTCGCTTGCAAGTCACATTTCAGCTGCTGTTTTGACCTGTATGTGGAAGACTGGTATTTGCAAAGGCTGAATGGAAATTGCCCTGATGGCTTTCCTAAAGGATGGCCAGACCCCCCTTCCCCAGAACATTTCCATTTAGACACCACAGCACTCAGCCAGGGCCCTGGACAAGGACATTGATGCAAAGGATCCTGAGGCTATAGAACACATCTGCATATCATGTGCATATGTTAATGTGCATGTCTGAACACACAGGGACATTTACCTACAATGCACCCCAAATAAAATATTTTTTTTCTATTAATTTTCACCCCATGCGCAGATCATCCCAAATTGGTTCTTTTTCAGCTACACTTAATTTGCACTGACTGTGAATAGGTGTGGGGAAAATGCACGAAATTGTGGCAGAGAGAGAGAGAGAAACAAACAAACAAACAAAAGCAAGCTTGTGGTTCCCCCATGGAAAAGCATTCCCCTTGCAATTATGCTTAGGAGAGGGAAAAACCCACTTTCATTGACACCAATGGAAGTTTCTTTCCTAAGTTTAATTGCCATAGGAAAAGGTGTTTTTTTTCTTTTTGGGAGGTGCAGAAATGAGGGGATTTTAATCCATCCTTCCCCAACTGCAACCAAGCCTTAGTCCCCACATCATAGAAGAAAAACTCTTCTATCGTCATCCATAGCACTGAGGGTACTGATGCTTTGGGGATTGGGGTGAGTCCTAGAAACACACCAATCTATGAGGATTAGTCAAAAAGACAGCATTCAGCTAGTATAATCTGCTGCTGGTTCATTCTATAATCCGGGGAGAACAACTATAAAGAGGCAAACATCTTCTGGGCATTAATGTTTTAATATGCAGGATAGGTTTATGGTTGAAAAAGTAAACACTGGCCTTTCTTAAGTATGGTAAGGCAAAATGCAGGCAGCCTAAAGTAAGCATTCGTGTTTTTGCGAAGACTTTGAGGATTATGTATTCTTCCACCAGAACATTTCAATGTTTAAGATCCCAAGTAAGCATGCCAGTCCTATGCACCCACCCACTTGGAAGTCTGCTTTCCAAAATGAACTTGGTGAGTTCCTATTCCCGCTGCACCCACCACCAGTTATTAAGCGTTCTGAGTTAGTAAGAGAACATCCAGGTGCAACTCTTGTGGCGACCTCTTTCAGAGAATGGGGCTCCTACGAGCAGCTTGGTGGTGCCAGTCCTCTTCCTTTCTTCCCTTTCTGAGAAATGCTGCAGTTTAACTCACTCGCCCCACAGGGAGCTTCTGCAACCCTGTGACTGGCTTCAGCGGCAGTATTCCTGCTCGATTATGGCCATCAGCTCCTCTTCAGAGTAATCGTAGGATACCTTGGCCTGCATCTCAGGCTTCCTGAGTGGGACCCTGGAAGGGAAGGGAAGGGAAGGGAAGGGAAGGGAAGGGAAGGGAAGGGAAGGGAAGGGAAGGAAGCATGTTCAATGCAAACAGCTGAATTATGGTGAGATCCAATTTTCCTCCCCCTGCTAGCAAAATATTATATTCTCTCCCACACTATTCTATTTCTCCTTTCTATAACTTACATAGGTAATTTCCCCACCACTTTTTAAAATAAGTATTCAAAGTCATGTATACTCCAAGTTTCAATTTTTAATAAAATTGAGTCCAGGTGACAGGGGACACTGCCTGAAAGGGAAGTCAGAGAAATATGTTGGGCATAGTTAAATTTAATCAAGTAAGATTTTTATGCTTATTGTAGAGGCAACAAAACCAAGGACAGAGAGTAATTGTACTGGTGAATAAAGAGATTAGATAACATACCAAAATGAAATTTGAGAAGGAACCTCTTCAATAACGCTGCATAATATGGTAAGAAAAGAAGCTAACAATGTATTGATTGACTGATTTGATTTATTTTGCCCCCATCATCACAAAGAGCCCGATGCAATTATATATTTATTTTATTTCTATACCAACCAATAGACAAAGTTTTCTGTGAGCCTTACTACAACCCTCCATTATAAAAATAAAAGTAACATCAGAGTAATAAAAACAGAAAAGTCCTCAGGTTAAAAAAAAAAGTTATTACCAAATTAATGTCCAAATTCCTCCAAGACTGAGTGTTCATCCTCAGGCAAAAGCAAACAATACTGAAATCAACTTTTTAGATGTGTTGAATTCCAACTCCTATCACCCACAAACACCCATCAGGAACAGTGGAAGTTGTAGTACAACAACCTTGGATTAGGGAAGGCTGATAAAAACTAAGATGGCAATATTATTCTTAAATTCAAGCTCCACCAGTGTGTGTTGGGAGTATATGAAGTTGTCCAACAGTTCAGAATCACAGCATTCCAAACATGTTCAGCAGGTAATAAGAATAATATGCTTCGTCAAGAAACTTTTCACAGGCACACTTGCAATATGCTGTGAAAAAGAAATAGCACTAGACCATGTTAAACAACAGGTGAATGTATGCGAAATGAGAGCTGTGCCTGCTTCTTTACCCATGACTCAAGAAATCGTCATTTGAATTACAGTAACTTACTGGTTGGCAAAGTCATTGCTTTCTTGGATGGATCTTGCTAGAAAGACCTGGAAAACAAATGAACATGACAACACTAAGCATGTGAACTCGAGATTGCACAATTATGCATTTTACTAGCTGGGTCAATCGCTTCAGTAAAAGCAAACATGATTTTTCACTGGGGAGAGGCAAGGTGACTGACATCCCTGTAATGGAGAATTTCAGCCGCTGGGTTCTAGCTTGGTGTCTAGCTTTCCCCACTCTAAGGCCTGTGTGCGCATGTGGGCAAATAAATAATCAGAGGAAGTATGCCTGCTGCTGGGAAAACAAGATGGAGGGTGCAGTTGTGCACATGTCCTACCTTTGGGTTTCTCATGAGAACATCTGGCTGATCGCAGTGGGACCAGAATGCTTGGCCAGATCAGCCAACACACGTGTGTATGTGTGTGTGTGTGTACGCGCGTGCGCATGTGTCTGGGGGCAGCATTAGTGAAGCAAACTAGAAGAGTGCTGTTGAAGAAAAGGCACTCTCCCTCTTAATGTTATATAATTCCGTTTCAAGAACAAAAAGGTAGCACAGCAATCAGAACTTACGGGCATATTATTTCAAATGGGGAGTATTTTGGGAAGCTGCTTCAATTTCCCTGCATAGACTGAGTCAGAGGAGGCATCGGGCTTGCTGTCCCTTAGTCATGGCCAAGAACGTTCAACTGTGCTGTCTCTCTGCAATCTCTAATGCTCTTTATATAATACCCACCCTACTTTATAGGCCACTTGGGCTGGGAATTATGGGAGGCGTGATCTCAACATACCTGAAGGGCGCCAGGTTGGGGGAGGCTGTTATAGGGTATCACCTGCGGAACAGATTGTCTTGCTGTTGTGTTCAGTTTAGCCTTAACAGAGTCAGATGATCCAAATATTATTGGTGTTGATGCTCACCAAACTGCAGAAGTTGAAACGGGGGTGACTTTGTTAACATACCCCAGTTGCAGGAAACTTGGATTAGTGTTCACGGATTGGTTTGTGCTCATATGTTCTTTAATCTAAAATCAAGAGTGGAGGGAGATTGGCTGCGAACAGGAATGCTCCTCTTCTGATAATCATGGTTAAGTGAGAGCCAGTGTTGCATTTCTGTTTCTTTCAGGCATAATTCATTAGATACATCGTTGTTATGTGCCATCAAGTCATCTCTGACTTATGACAACCCCATGAATGATAGCCTTCCAAAATGTCCTGTCCCTGACAGCTCCAGTCTCCTTCTCTAGGCTCAAGGCTGTGGCTTCCTTAATGGATTCAGTCCATCTCTTGGTTGGTCTTAGTTTTCTTCTTCTGCCTGTGAATTTCCCCAGCATGCTTGCCTTCTCCAGGGAGTCTTGCCTTCCCATGATGTGCCTGAAGTATGACAGCCTCAATTTTGTCATTTTTGCTTCAAGGGAAAATTCTGGTTTAATTTGTTCTAGGATCCATCTGTTTGTCTTTCTGTCTGCCCAGGGCATTTGCAAAGCTCTCCTCCAACGGTATATTTCAAATGCATCAAGTTTCTTCCTGTCAGCTTTCTTCACTGTCCAGTTTTTATACCCATACATTGTGGTTGGGAATACAATAATTTAAATGCTCTTGGCCTTGGTCTCCAGGGAAACATCCTTACACTTATTAAGTGTGCACTGTCCCTTAAATGCAAGCCATCACCCAAGCTTCCTCCTATCTCTCTCCTGCTGGCCAAAGTAAAGTGCTGGTAACCTGATGCCCTTCAGATGTTTTGGGTTCCACCTCCCACAACCCTGGACCATTATCTGTGCTCACTGACACGTAGAGCAGTCTTAGTCCAAAACAACCAGCTAGCACCAGGTTGGAGTTCCCAGTGGCAGGCCTATGTCGAGAGCCTTGCTAGGGATACAGTGATATAAAGAATCCTACTGCTGTGCTCGTATGTCATATGTGCCAGCCAGAGGTGCAGTACAGTAGGAGTGCACAGGGAGGCACACAGTGGGAGTTTTATATTATTCGCAGGAATGCTGGTGGCAGAATGAATTTTCCCAGCAACAGGATAGTTCTCTGTTGCAATGCAAACTATTTTGGGGTTCTTTGGTCTTTAACAGACGATTTCCCTCAGGGCCTGCTGCTGAGGGAGATGAAACGGCCAGAACCGGTCTCTGGAGATAGATCTACACAGCAACCTGAATGTGTGAATACTCCTTGGAGAGATGGCTGTAAACATCAGTGTTCCAAAATGTACCCCTGTACCACCAGACATGTGCAATCTAACTCACAGAGTGCAGAAATCCTGTTGTAGAGCTTGGATTTACTTCAGCAGAACTTGTGAAGGAGAGTTCTTGAGCACATGATGCCTTTAAAAAGTTATTAATAGAAAACCTCAAAACATCCAGAGTTTTTGCACACAAAATAGAGCAGGGGTGGCCAAACCAAGGCTCAGGAGCCACGTGTAGCTCTTTGAGTCTATCTTGCCACTTGCTGCTGCGAACACCTGTGGGTGCTCACGTGCCACTTGCTGCCGCTGCCCACAGGCACCTGCTTGCTGCCAGTTGCCACCACCTGCGGACACCTGCTTGCAGCTCTCTAACACCTGACATTTACAGTATGTGGTTCTTATGCTGAGCCACTCCTGAGACAGAGGATCCTGCCCAAACTAAGTAAGAAGGCTGGCACAAGGTGGCACTGTTTCTCCAAGGCTTAGCAAAACCAAAAACATATAGTACATTTTCATAAAACTAGAATTTAGAGGGGAAATGGATGTTATCACTGCCAGTTTTGTAAATAAAATATGTCCAGAGTTCATTTTTTGCAGTAGCCGGTAGACAACATTTGCTGTGCTGGGCTGTTAAATGACCAGATGAGCTACTTGAGACACAAATATTTCCTTTACCTAATGAAAGCAAAGCAGGGTGGTACCATCCCAAAAGTGCCACTCACTTCGACTGGGTGGTTCAATACAAGCAGCTGCAGTGGCTTCAAGAGTGGTTAACAAACTGTGCTGCTGGGTTCAGACAACATGCAAGCCACCCTTGGTTTACAAGTCTTATTATGTTGTCTGAACTCAGTCATGGAGCAGATTGATGGAGGAAACTCCCCCAAGCCCTCCAGTATGTCCCCTGCTCTTGCTTGCTGTGGTGCTCATGCTGGCTAGAGTGGAGGAAAGGTGGTGCTACCCTCACTGTTACTCTTTCCAAAATTCTTATTTTTAAAGGTGGAGTGTGTGGAAAACATCCTTGGCAAGAGAACCGGGTTCTAGTCCCCACTTGGCCATGACTTTGGGCCAGTGACTGACCGCTGGCTGGTCTGGCCTGCTTCAAAGCATTGTCGTGAGGATAAAATGAAGAAGAGGGTCATTCTACCTTTGCAGTAGAAAAAGGGTGGGATAGGAATGATCCCCATGCTAAAAAAGATGTGTGGGCCATTAAGGTGCCCTTCATGTGTAGGACTACAACTCCTGTCATTCCCAGCTGCAACAGCCACGGCTGCCTAACCGTTCTGGAAGAGCTGGAGAAGGCTAGCCTATAATGTCACTACGAATTAAGTCCCAGCCCTGTCTTTAACTGAATGATGAAAATGAAATGAGATGCCACAATCGATTCGAATGAGCGCTCTTAATGTAACACTCGCTAGACTCTCCTGATGGCGCATGGCAAGGCTGCGCTGTGATGGTCACAGCTTCACCAGGGCGAAAGTTGATCACCGTTGCTGGCACAGATACACTCTGGCTGTGGGCCTGTGAACCGGTTTTATTGCTGGCGTTGTTGTTGTTTTCCTTGCTGTTTTATCGTGTTCTTACTCTTTATTATGCTTTTATTGCTTTTGATATCATGCAAGTTTTATGTGTATTGCTGCTGTATGCCTCCCTGGCAGGACTTCTGCTGTGAAAGCTGGCCAAGAAATAGTTGAAAAAATAAAATGAAATAACATACAAATAATATGTAGAGCTTCCACTGAGAAACAGTCTCTGGAATCTGTTCTGTGTCAAAGAACCCAGGCCTGAAACAGGAACAAAATGTTTCTGAAGAGGCATGGCAGGAGCCATCCTGAGATCGAATGGTGAATCACATGAAGTGTGTTTTCAGCACCACACCAATCCATGCATTTTGATGACTCTTCTTTATTTTGTGTGTAGCACCATTTTGCAAACATGAAACACGACCTGGCCATGCATTTACATTTCAAATACACCCTGTGGGTTGAACAGGTTCTGATGCTGTAAATCTGGTTCCATTGGCCGTATTGGCTAAGGCTGATGGGGACTATAGAGGGCATCTAGAGGGTTCCAGTTTAGGCAAAGCCTAATTAAATCATTCCATCAGCCTGTCTGACAAGCCCACCCCCTCGCCCAGCGCCTCGCACACTTGCCCCTGAACCTAGCCCTGCACAGGACGTAATGGAAGAGAGCTACTGCGCTTCTCTTGCCTTTCAGATGCTACCAGGCTCATTCGCTAGCATCTTTAGGAAAAAAACTGGTCAGTGGTGAAAGGTCAGGTCCCTGCTGCAGGCTTCGCATTGCTGCCACCCGGGATAAAGGAAACCTTGCCAGCTACATTAAAGAAACAATGCCAGCCACGTTGCTTTCCCCTACTATGGCTCCCTTCATTTTGGATGACACCTCCTCGCAACAGTGGCTAATGGGGGGGGGGGGTCCAGTCAGATTGCTTGGCTCCCACTTCTTTCTAAAAGAAGCTAAACACGCGTCCCGCCGAGAGGGTGCGCGGCTCCGTCGGAACCGGAGCGTCACGCTTGCAGCCAGCACCGCCGCTTGGCTTACCCGCTCCTCCCGGGGGATTCCATCCTCTCTCTTGCCTGCGCCGCCCCCTGCCGGGCGGGAGCAAAAGTCTCCGGCGTCGAGGCGCGGCGGGCGGCGGCCAGGCAGCTCCGGACGCCCGTCGTCGCACTCCTCCAGCATTCGGTCCAGGAGCTCGGAGTCCGAGTCGGGCTCTCCTAGCGGGGGCGAAGGAGGGCGCACAGGCGACTGGCGGCTGCAGCTGCTGCTGCAGTACCAGGCGCCGCCGCCTCCTCCGCCGCCAGCCGCCCTCGCCGCTCCTGCCTGGCCCTGGCCGGCGGGGGCGCTGCTACTCCCGCTGCCCCGTGCAAGACCCCGGTGGCGGCTGCGCGCCTTCGCCGCCCTGCTGCTGCCGGAGCCCATGGCGGCGGGCTCCCGCGGGCGGCTGCAGTTGCTCGCGGCCGCGTCCCAGCGGTGCGCGCTGGTTCTGGTTCTAGAGCCCAACTGTTGCGGAGTCCTGGCGGGCCGCGGCAGGAGAGGGTGGGTTCGATGCCCGGGTCCGCGCCTCTTCCTTTCCCAGATGTATGTATTTATTTTGGATCCCTTGGTTACTGAGAATTTTTTTCACGGGAGGGCCGAAGCAGCAAGCAAACCCGCTCTGCTTTTTCCCAGCGCGCTCGAGAAAGCTGGCTGGTTTTAGGGTTATTTTTCTCTCGCTCTCTCTTTTCTAATCCCAAGAATGTGGCCTTGAAAGAAACCGAATGGGTGTAACCGTCTCCCTCAGAATGAGGCTTGGTTTCAAAAACAGCTCTCTGGAGAAGTATTTTTAAGCGGAAGAAGAAGAAAGTTAAAAGTCGGAAATACCAAAAGGCAGTGTTCTCTCGCATACAGATCGTATCTGTGGTGGATTCGAGAAGTAGAAACCTTGACAAAATGAGCAGAAAGATCCAAAGCAACTGCTGTGCAAAGTAGGAACAAGGAACCAAATCACAGCTCTGCCAAGGGAAGTGAAGCCTCTGACAGATTGCCTGCTGCTCCAAAAGATATTTCCATATAAAAGTAGCATAGCAACCCCAGCTATATATAATGCCTTTACAGTGCTGCCAACCTGTTAATAATATTTATCAAGGTGAATTGCAGGATTTTGGCTCAGTTAGCCATGAAGTTCGATTTGTAAATCTGAAATGATGAGACTGGTCACCATAAAGTCAAGTTCGAGGCTGTAAGCCTGCACATTTAGGAGGAAGTCCTATTGAGCTTAGTGGGACTTACATCGCAGTAAACATGGGCTCCTACGTTTGAGTTAGCCCTCAGCTTAGCTTAGCCTCACTAGGTCATTTTAATGGTAGTGCTCAGCATGAAGGGAAGAAGAAAAATGTTACTGAGCATAGGAAGAGTATTTTTTTTCCATTTGGACTAAACAGAGCTATGATCTGGTAATTGGGGTACAGAGGATATGCCAGGTGTGAACTAGGATGACTCAACAGGACTGTTTTGAGTTTCCAAGCAGTGCTGAGCATTTCGTACAAAGAGGACTTCCACCACTTCAGCCATTTTGCACAGTCGCTCAGTTTCAATGTGGCTGAATCTAGAAAGGTTCCAAAAGAACAGGTATGTTAGTCAGTTGCAGCAAAAACTGTGGCATTAAAAAAAGCCCTTGCAGACTAATTCATTCCAGCACAAAGGAATGGACAGAATAGTCTTCCAGTCTTCGGGAATGGATGTGAGGAGGGAGAGAAAAGAACAGCTGCCTATTTCCTGTTACGACCCTAGTCAGCATAATGGGCATTCAGCATAGCTGCAGTTGTAAGTACACTAAATCAGAGGTGCATGACTGTTTTGGCCCCCAAGTGCTGCGCTCTCTTGTCTTGGGAGGGTGGGGGCACCTGTATATTCACACGCAGGCGGGCGCTCACTTCTACCTCCTCTGCTTGCCCACTGAGATCCAGGGATCGCTGGAGGGTGGAAGAAGGAAATGAAAGGACGAGCACCAGTGTGGCAGAGTGGTTCAAGTAACTTTGGATCAGCCACTGACTCTCAGCTGAATCTGCCTTGCAGGGTTGTTGTGAGGAAAAGCGTGGAGAGGAGAATTATCCAAGGCACCTTTAGTTCCAGTGATTGCCCCCGAGACTGCCGTTTCATTGCCAAAGGCATTAGTGGGAAAATGGATCTCAGAAGCCAGGAGACACCATTTTTGTCAGCTGTGCTTTGGGAAAAAGTGGTGGAGAATCCTCCCAATTTCTGGGACCACACAGGGAGTGGCCAAGGGCTTCCCGGTTGTACACCTGTGCACTAAAAAACTTAGGCTTCAGAGTATGTTGCTTTTGAGTCAACATAACATTCTCCTGGATTGGTGTTTGTGTGTGAGTATGAAAGGAAGCTTTTTAACATAAGAGCAATGCTACAGGGAGACTTCAGGAAAATAGCATTTAGACAGGAACTACTTTTTGGTGGTTAGTCAACTCAAGTGTTAACTAATTTAGGTTTAAGATAGGAATCTGCAAACAAAGTTCATCACACCAGTGAATATTTGCAGTAATTGAGTTCTTGCATGCAAGAGCTATTGGACTTCCTCATGTCTTTTAGGAATCACTTTGATATTTAATGCAAGAGCTACATAATTGAACCTAACTCAGTCATGGGTTTTGCCCAGTTTCTCTTGTCCACTACTGATACACATGTTCTTGGTGCATACAGATTATATTTTTCTTTTGACTCAGGCAGGACAACATTAGTGTTTAATTAATAAAGAACGTTTTCAGTATACTGTAACTATTTCAGTGTGGTGATTTAAAAAATGGTTGTAGCTAGTACTAAAAACAAAATCATGTTCTGGAATCAGCCTAAAGAACATCAAATAACTGGAGAAAATAAGGCAGATAAATGGTGTTGTATCTTAAAGGAAGGTGAAGTCAGGTAGAAATTAAAGCATGTTTTTCTCTTTTTATCAAGGATATATTAGATTGTTTAATTATATCTTATTATATTTTCAGCTGGGTTTCTCCCACCAGATGCGCATTGTAGCCAAAACAGAACAAAACGCCATGTACATGCAATTCTGAATGTGCAGATTTAAAATGCAGAGACTTTTAAATGTACTCCATTTCCTTAGATCTGAGCAACTTAAGAAATAAATATATTGTGGTTTTTATTTGGAGGGCACCAGACTGGGGAAAGCTGTCCTTTTGACAAATCATACCATTACAGCCCATGTTCTGTTGGCAAATTGTTGTTTAATAAGACGCTCCAATTTGGAATTTACAGTTTCCCGGAACAAAATTCCACTGAGTTCAGTGAGATGTAGTTCCAGGTAAATGTGTACAGAACTGCAGCTTTTGGCCTTGTTTGTTCAGTTTACTGCTTGTCAGTGCCAACATGAGACATTTCTGATGTGTTGCTGTATTCATGCAGAAAACGGGAATCTGCAGCAGTTTGAAAAGAGCCAATCCTTGTTGTCGTTGGAAAGAACCACCCCCTTCTCCACAAATGTACGTAGACATTTATGAAATGGAATCCTGTCTTCACTGCACCCTCACTTATCTGGACGGCACTTTCATAGCCCCCACCCATCCCACTTGTTTATTCTGCAGTGCCAGAAGTGTGCATTCATAACATACTGCCAACACTTTCCAGGAAGTAGTTGCTCCCTGGGCCTCCTGAGTGAGAAGGCATACCTGGAAAAACGAATGCAGAATCAAAGTTGAAGCAGAGCGAGGGCAGAGAACTATATAGAAATGGAGTATAGGTATGTTGCATCAACAGTGAGTCAACCTCAGGTGAAGTAACTGTCAGACAACCTGTTGGTTGTAGAGTGACCATCATCCACAGTGTTGTATTCCTGATCACTATGTGTGGTTGTGAACCCTGGGCAGGAAAAGAATTGGTGCATTGAAACCCTGGTGCTAGAGGAGAGCTTTGTGAATACCCTGGATTGACAGAAAGACAAAACAAGTGAGTTCTAGATCAAATCAAGCCAGAACATTCCCCGGAAGTAAAAATAAGAGAAATTGGACTGTCCTAATTTGGGCACATCACAAGAAGGCAAAACTCCCTGGGGAAAGGCAAGACAATCATGCTAGGGAAATTCACAGGCAGAAGAGAAAGAGGAAGACCAGCGATGAGATGGATTGACTCCATAAAGGAAGCCACAGCCATGAGTTTAGAAGAGCTGAGCAGCGCTGTCACGGACAGGACTTTTTGGAGGACATTCATTCATAGAGTTGCCATATGTTGGAGGAAATGTGACCACACATAGCAAACACCATCGGTTGGTGGTGGTTGCCAACTATTTGACGGCATCTTCCGTTTGAAGAAGTGTCCTGCCCATGTGTGGCTGAAAAATGAGGGCTGGGAGCCACCCTGAAGTGGCTCTTGAGCAGCTCCTGGACAGCAGACTGACCAGACCACATGCTACCGTGGTCAAAGTCTTCTTCAGTATAGTCAAATGCATTGTGTTTCTGTGTAGATTAAAGTCAGCATTTAACATGTGTATGCGCATGTGTGTGAGCACCTGCAGTTTTTATGCAACGCTCTGCCCTCCACTTTGCCCTCTTTGAGGTGATACCTTTCCTCTTTTTTGGTGATTCCAAGTGGGCACCTTAGTTTAGTGAGCAAAATACCGTGGTACCTCGGCTCACGAATGCCTCAGTTCATGACCAAATCGAGTCGCGAACAGAAATTTCATAAAGATTTTGGCGCAGGTGGCGAACTCTGCGTCGGGTGGCGATCACGAGCATGCCTGCCTTCCCTGCACGGGGCGATTGCAGTTGGGCTGGGTGGGGCGAGATGGCCACAATTGCGCCCATGGTCCCTGCCCGAGCGCCCCCCCCCACGCGCCCGCCTCCACCCAGCGCGCCCACAATCGCGCCAATCGCGCCTGTCTCCCCCCACCCACCCCGCACGATCGTTGGGGCAGGGGAGATGGCCGTGATCTTTGTTGCTCTTTGTCACTTTGCTTGAAATTTTTGTGAGTAAAAAAAATAGTTGCAGAACAGATTAACCTTATTTACATTGACCCTCATGGGGAAATTTGACTTGGCTCACGACCGATTTGGGTCACGACCAAAGTCCTGGAACGGATTAAGTTTGTGAGCCAAGGTACCACTGTATATTGCCCTTTACCCAGAATTTGGTCTCAGTTTGATGTGAATAACTTAGGAAGGGCACTTAGCTTTTCAGCCTACCCAACATCCTGAACAACATGTCATTCAATGCCCTCAAATCAAAATTGAAAAACATGGTTCTTTATTCAACTGGAAATTCAGAAAGACAGAAGTACTATCTTGATTAAAATCTCCAAAATGGCCCTGGATTTGACCCAAAGTCTGTGGAAATTGCTCTGCTTGTTGTAAGCTTGTCCCTGTGTGTTGCCAGTGATATTTTCCCCACCATTTACCAGAAGTAAACATGTTTTCAGAGCTCTGCATTTTTTGAGACACTGTATTTTCTTGGCCCAATGTATTGTTGGCCTGTTTAAAAAAAACCCTTTCTGTTTCTTTCCCAATGCAGTGGCTGCTTGATCGCGCTTTCCTTTGTGTGTGGCACATTCCTCTCTGAGGAACCCATGGACTGGCAACGAAGCCTCCCGGTCTTTTCGCAGTGCACACTGAGCAAAGTCTGCTTCCATCTTTTCGTCAGCCTCAGCCTTCTGCCAAGCGGAGGCTTCTCTGGACTGACTTGCTCTCTTTGGAATGTACACAGAGGCGCCAAAACAGCGACTGACAACCAAACTCTCTCTTCTGCATTTGGTAGTGGCAAGGGTCCCTCTTAGACCGTTGTGGCAGCCCGTGGCCATGAGCAATAAAGGAGGACTGAGTATTTGAAAAATCAACATCAGGCACTTCTAGACATTTTTAATTCAGAAGCCAAGAGGCATTCCAATGCAAAGTAGGAAGGCTGATTTTTTTGCAGACATGTTGCAGATTCCGCTTTGTAAACAATTTCCTCACTTCAGAGGCAAGGTTCTCAGATTCAGCTTTCTGAGATGCAGACATAGGTAGCTTTGTTAGAATTGAGACACATTTGGACTTACGGAAAACTGCCCTAGGAAACAGTATTTCATTATTTTGCAAGCTTTGGTTTAAAACAAATCACAGCTGCTGATATTGCCAGGTTTTGGACGCGGAAAACCTTCATGGATCATATTGGAAGGGATACACCTGTATGGAAAAAATAACCTCCAACCCAGCCATTCACAGTAAGTATGAGAACCCATTTCTTAGCAACCATGTTGCTGTGAATTGTCCCCAGGAAGCGTGTCCTAGTCAAGCGTCACTTTCTACCCCTGATAGCATCCATGGAGGCTGGCTGTAGGAAAGATGTTAAAGTCTGGCAAAAATAATTCTGGTTCTAAGAAATTATGTAAGCAATAAGACCGATCTCCCTGTTTTCCCAAATAATTTCTTTGGAATCACAAATCCCAATTGGGATGAACTTGCAAGGTTGGTGTCAGTGGCCCAGTATCTGCATGTACATACATGCAATTTTCAGGGATTTATACCCATCACTCATTATGGCTTTCAGGGCAGCTTACACATTTTAAAATCCAATAAAACAAATACAAAGCATGCCAGTGGAGAAAATTGTAGTATAAGTAGAGCAAAATAAAAGTAAGAAACCTAGTCAAGCAGGCACATCTGAAATAAAGACCTGTAAAATAAAATCTTCACCTGGTACTAAAATGACTTTAGGGCAGGGGTGAGCTGGGCTCGCCAAGGGCAAGCGTTCCAGAAATGGAGCACAATCACCAAGACCACCCTTTCCATGGGGCCCACCCCACCATTCGTTAGATGGCAAGGGACTCCTGAGAATCTTAGGGTTGCACACAACACTAATATAAGTCCCATTCATTGGGCATGTTCAGCCTTGAGAAGAGAAGACTGGGGGGAGGGGCATGATATCCCTCTATAAGTACCTCAAAGGCTGCCACAAAGAGGAAGGTCAAGATCTCTTCTTGCTGATGCCAGAGTGCAGGACACAGAAAAATCAATTCAGGTTGTGACAACCCAGAATCAGGTTGGACATCAGGAAAAGCTTGCTCACTGTCACAGCAATACGACTGTGGAACCAGCTGCCTGGAGAGGTCATGGGCTCTCCCACACTAGAGACATTCAAGGCGAAACTGGACAGCCATCCTAGTGGGATGGTGTAACATGGTGTCCTGCAACAGCAGGGGGTTGGACCTGATGGCCTTCATGGCCCCTTCCAACTCTACTGTTCTATGATTCTAAGATGGATCTGCTCAAAGTGGGACTGACATGGGATACAACCTATAGGGCACAGTCCTATGGGCTTGATGTCCAGTCAACAGAAGCTTCAGACTGGGGAGACTGGTGACTCCTCTGTCCGTGGGGTGCCTCAGACATCGCAGCTTTCTTTTTAGCTTTATATGAGCCAGCCCTGGTGCTCAGCTACATCCCGAAAATAGGTTCACCGCCATGGGGTACCACAGATGCATCCTGTTAAGCTGAAACGTTACAATGAGTACAGACCTCTCCTGACAGAGTAGCAAGGGGTCCCATCTCTCGCACTTTGCAGTCTGCACAGATTCTGGGGAGGAGCAAGGGTGGGCAGAGGACCTGACCATTTCAGAGTTACCCAGTGAAGTTTCTCAGGCAAAGCATGAGAACCAGCCTGCCTTGGACAGGGAGGGAAGTTTTGCAGGGCTGGCGGGGGAGCAGACATGAGAAGAGCTCCTTGACCTGGCCAGAGAACAACAGGTGAAGTCAGTGGGCCAACTGCAAAGTCTCCAGTCTTCCCACCAGCTCTCCCACAAGCAGCAGGAGTCACCCTGCGAGTGGAGCCAGATGCTTCACTGAAAGGGAGGGGAGGAGGGCAGGTTCCAGTTTGGGTTCAGCTCTTCACACGAGCAAATGCCTCTCCCACTATCCAAAGAGCTCTCCACTCTGTTTTATACTGTTCTGTAACTAGTTAAGTATCAGCCAAAGGACTGTGCTTCTGAGGTTTTGCTATGAGTCTGATGAAACTGAGGGAAAGAGGGACGTGACTGCTCACAACAGTTGCCAGCCTCCCAAGGATCTTGGCAGTAGGTTGAAAGGAGCTTTTTTTTAAAGCTTTGCCAGCCTCTTTTATGGGATTTTTATTCTAGATTAGCACCTGAATCATCAGGGCAGGGAGAAGCTGAGAGGCAACTGGATCCTATGGGTCCACAGCTTCTCCCTTTCCCCTCCCTCTGCTCTCCAGCACCCCCTCTTCTCCTTCCTGAGGTTGGAGCTTTAACCTTAGGAAAGGGAGCTGCTATGGGGCTGAGCCTGCTGCCAGCTCAACCCGCGTGGCCTGGCTTGTTCAAAGGTTAAACAACCCTACAAGAGGCCACAGGCTGCTCAAGCTCAGACCCCTACCATCCAGCGGGGGAGGGCGGTCTTGCCTCTTCAACCATTGCGGGTTAAATATTTAAAATGACTGCCAGTACATGCTGCAACTTGTTGTGGTTTAAATAGACCACTGTGGGCAGCAATGACTGTGCAAGCCCAGCCTGTCGGCATAACTGCTAGGAGGAGTAGATGAAAAAGTGGAAGAAAGGATCCCTGCATATTTAACAGATTTAGCAGCAGAGGGAATCATTCACTTGCATCAGCCAACATTTCCAATTGCACATTACTTTTAAAAGGCATAGGAGGCCTGCCCCCCTTGGCAGTACTTATTTAAACACTGGTAACTTTTTGGATGTTGAAAAAATACGGTGGCATGTTTAGCGTTTTAAACTCTGAACAAAACAACGGATAAGCTAACAGGGAGGAATAGGTTCCCTATTACTGAATGACTGGGGCATTGTCATTCTTCACTGAGCAGAGCTTATTTATTAATCTGCCCTCCTAGTATTAACTTGCATTTGCACAAGGAAAGCCTCTTACTTTTATAATGATCTAAACAAACGAGTGACTCCAGAAGAAAAGCAAGAGGCACCTGTTCCTCACAGGCCTTTCATACTTACTTAAATATCAACTTATTTAAATAAATAATTCATCGAGCGATTATTTAAATCATTCATTAAATAAATCATTTTCAAAGCCCGTGTTGCTTTATGCAGGCAAGATGTTGGCTAAGTAGAAGCAATGCTTATGGAAATGTAGCTATGACAATGCTCTGTAGTTGTGTGGATCTGTGGGCGCCAGCTCCTACTTCCTTTACTGGGAGTGGGCAGCTGATCCTCATTTCCTTCCCTTACCCCCTCAGCTTACTCTCTCCACCCGTTTAGCTTCTTGCCTCACTTCATCATCTTCATGCACCCCTATCTCAGTTCCTTCCTTCCTTCCTTCCTTCCTTCCTTCCTTCCTTCCTTCCTTCTCAATAAAGTGCCCATCAATTTAAGTGGCTAAGAATGGCAGCCTCCCTGTCCCATCTTTTCTTCCTTTGTCCCCCCTTCCTTTTGGCTCCTGATTCCTTGAGGTTTTTAACCTTCTGGCAAGTAGCCCAAGGTTGTTAAAACTGCGTGGGTTAGGTCAAACTGTTTGTTTGTGTTTCCAGATTCTGAAGTGCAGACCAGCTGGCAGTCAGAACTCAAAATGTTCACATGTGCAGAAAGGGCAGACGAAGAGGATGGAGGCATTGCATACAAATGGCACAGGTGCCTTAACGTGAGTCCTTTCCTTTTCTGGGACAACAGGTCCTGGGGATGGTTTTCTCCCAAGTTTCCATGGCTGTCTGCAGTAGGGAAGAGGGCTGCTCCCCCTTGAAGTTCTCAATTTACCTTTTTTAATGTGTGGAAAGTAGAGAACTCTGTACCCATCTCACACATCCACAAGAGGGGACCTCCAGAGATCACAGAGGCCATTCCTGGTGAGAGAACAGTAGCAGACTTCCATCTGGGAGGCCTGGACCCTCTTTCTTGTTCTGAAGGACATAATGCTAGATCATTTTGGAACAAGTTAAAAAGCCCCAGTCCTAATAAACGTTTCACTTCCAAACTGATTCACAAATTCACAGCATCCACTAGGTCTATAACAAGCTGATGCAGTTCTTTTGTTTAGCATTTCAGCCAGCCATGCCTTCTTTCTAGATACTCCATTACATTCCTCCTTAGTCAAATGGAACAATTATGTGCAAAGGTCTAAATTACTTGCCTTGGAACCAGAAACTCTTAAAAGTGCTCAAGAGTAGGTTAAATATTATTTACAGATGAACCTTAGTCAATGGTCTTGTTGCTGGAAATGGTATTATAACTGCATTTATTTAGAATTTTCACACTCCACCGACAACAAGCCTCCAAGGTGGATAGGAATAAGTAAACAATGCATAATTTTCTTTTTTAAAGGCAGTGATACTTCTTCACATCTCTCAGGTGCTGTTTCAGGACTACTGCTCTTTAAACGTAGCCTTCCAAGCCTAAAGCTCTGTGGATGTCTTGGGTTAAACTCCCAGAATTCCTTATCATTAGAGACGTGGACTGCAGCTGAAGTTCAAAAATCTGAAGGGCACAAGGCTGGGGAAGGCAGTTCTGTGGTGATGCTAGCAGAGAATAGCATAACCCCCCTCCAACTGCCCCCCCCCGTGTACTACTGAGCAACCAGGGGTATGCAGTAACATCTGATGTTTTAGCCCTGGAGCTTAGCAATTTCTTTATTCAAGCAGTCGAACTAGCTGTTGGGAGCTTTTAGATCCACTGACGTTGGAAGTGTTATTACATGATTGACTCCAGTGACCTCCAGTCACATTCCTCACCCCCTTCAATTAGCTAAATTGTAACCAACCAGCTTGAACAAATGAGCATACTTTTTAACAGTTCGGTTAAGCCTCACCCCTCATGTGATGCCGTGTTTGTCAGGAGACTGAGCTCCGGTAGGGGAACGCAAGGTGGCTGAATGGCATACCAAGCACTGTGCTCAGTCTGGTCCTTCATTACGACGACATACCATGTTCATCCAAAGTCCAGTCTGGTTAGTGTACATCACCGATCGGCAAGTTTCTTTTGCACCGCCGAATCAGCATGGCGAGTTCTCTAAGCTGAGTGGATCCGGACAGACCTTGGCATGTGGCGAGATCGGGGGCGGGGGATGTGATTGCTTCACCTCCAAAACAGTTTCTAATGCACCTACAATTTGTAGATGTAATGCGTGTACAAACCAGTTTGCAATGCATCGATATTGCATCTACCCTACTACAGCTGAAATGAAAATGGGTTGGTGGCAGAGCAGACAATGTGGATTGTAGTGTTACGCTGAGAATTCCTTCTGGGAATCGGCCGCTCACCTCCACAAATAACGGTCATTGTGAGCCTTCTGCCCACCTGAGCAAGCAGCCTGATCTTCGAGTTCATGCAAACGCTGATAGCTCCCTTGAGTTAGTTGTCCTTTGCATTCTGGTTCATGTGAGCAGTTATCTGCAGAAACAAGCGTCCGATCTATCAAAAGAACTAGTTGGGAGTACGAAGGAGTCCAGCATCCCATTACCGTGTGCCAAATGCAGCCAACCTCTACTGAACATGGGTTTGTCACTATTTTGACCATGCACGTGAGTCGTTCTTAGCCATTCCTGCGAACTGTTTAAGTCACTAACACAAGATGGCATCGCTGAAGAGGCAGATGCGGCTTGCTGTGACCCTTACATGCTCACCTCTTCTCATTTCCTTATTTCGTTTTAATACCTTCATTTCAGTTTAACCCCCTCATATTATGGAAAAGGACCTGTGAAGAAAGGGATAATAATGATGGTTTCCTTGGATTGGTTACCATTCAATAGAGCAGGGGTGGGCAATTAATTTTCCTATGGGGCCACATGAGAAACTTTGACAGTTGTTAAGGGCCGGACCAATACACTTACAGCTCCGCTCAATATATATCTCTATAAAAACAGTAAATGAAACATTACAATGATACAATGAAAATGTGGAGCACAGAACAACACTATTTAATGAATATTCACAAAAATATTAACATTCACATTACATGAAAAGCAATAAATTCAATTCAATTTAGCAGATCCTTCAAAATAAAAGCAGTGTAGTTGTATTGCTTGCATCTATATTATGACGATATATATTTGCATTGACTTTTAATTTGCCAGTGACCTTATGCGGGCCAGTCAGGGTCAGCCATCAGGCCGGATGTGGCCCATGGGCCGTACAATGCCCAGGTCTGCAATAGAGACTTCCAATGTAATCTTATACATTTTGGCTGGAAGTGAGAACTGAAGTCCCATTCGACCCACTGGGATCTACTTCTAGCTAAATATATACAGGATTGCAGGCTCTGCTGAGCTGAAGCCCTCTGCAGTCTCATTTAGGGGCATTGTGTCAACTGTTTGTGAATGATTCAGTGAACAGAAACCTCTGATATTGCTGGTTTAGGTTCTGCAGATTTAACACCGAACTGCCGTGAGGTTTGGGCAACTTGTGTCCATCCAGGTTTTGGCTTCTTCCCACTGGCTGTGCTGACAAGGGCTGGTGGAAGTTGTAAGCCAGAACAACTGGAGGGCCATAAACAAATTGCTCACTGCTGATACCCTGTCCAAGTAGGTGCTAAAATTGCCTTAATCTTACAGTGTGATCTGTCCATTTCTACTCACACCTAAGCCCCAGAAGGATTTCCACTTTACAGACTGTTACACATCTGTCAGAACTCTAAGTTAAGTGCAGCACAGACACACACAGAAACACACACACACACACTACTACTACTAGTAGTAGTAGTATGGAGAATTCTTCTTGGCATAACATCTAGTTGTTTTCTGCCATTTTCTACATGGAGGTACCCTTGTTATTTTATGCATCTCACAATGAACTAACTATAACATTAGAACAATATACTTTTAAAATTATTACTTTGACATTATATTTTTGTTCTAAGCCCATCAATGCCACATGGTTGGAAACATCGAAGTTCATCTTGCTAAAACGAACATGCTAGAAACAGAGAGAACTCCACTTGTTCGGATAGTTTTACACAATATGTGGCAGCAAACCTGTCTGCTGCTGATTGTATCCTTGTCAATCAATACTAATCTGGCTTTGACCTTGTCTTTGGAGGTCCCTGCCAAATTTATTTGGGTGACTACAAGAAAGGGCTTTCTCAGTCGTGCCACCCAGTTTATGGAACACTGTCCCTCAGGACGCATGCAAAGTACCGACCGTTACTACCTTTTCAATGCCAAGCAAAGACGTCTTTTCTCTTTAGGGACCTAGTTTTTCAATTCTAAGGTTGTTCTTATATATTCTGTGCTGTTTGCCATATTGTATTGTGTTGCATTCTTTTAACCATTTCTAATCTGTCTGGAAAACTCTCTTTACTGGATGGATTAAAAACAAAATTAATCAACAAATGCAACATTTGAAAGAGTGCTAACAACCCAGGAAGCTACCATTCCAGATGAAGGTACCCAGACAATGCACAAGGTTGCAAATAGATGTATAAAGAGGCCCATAAAAAGGACTGACATTTGTACCCGATGCCTCCATATTATCTTGAAGGATTTTTCACTGTGCTGCAAAATTGACCGGGCTTCATGCAGTGCAGATGGGGTCTCCTCCCGCATACAACGCTGGCCAGATATTGAGGGATCACTCTTGCAGCACCACAGTGGTTCTAAGTCATCAGGGAAAGGAGCAAGAGGCATCCCTGAAGCATCACAGAGCATCCCAGGCAATTGCTTGCAGGCAATTCAGAAAAGTGAGGCAAGTCAAGGCTTGCCAGGGTGGTGAAAAGTACTTGATGGCCTTCTGTATATGGGATTTCAAGTGCACTAGTAAAACCAATTATCCTAAAGTTAATGGAATGTACAATCTAAAAACAGGAGGGGGGATAACTCTATTTTCAGTTGAAGATACAATTGGAAGTCTCTGAAAAGAAAATTTAAGCAGCGGAAGAAACTACAGTACTGGGAAATGCAACATCTATAATTTGATTCTTCAGAAGGGGAGAAGTGGAAAATCACTGCTTTGTCCTCTGGCCTCAGGCTAAGATAATCTTCCAGATATTAAATCAGCTCCATGTCATGAATCAAATTCCATACAGAGTCACCATTGAGTTCAATGGAACATATTTCCAAGTCAAGATGTTTAAGATCACAGAGAGTCTAAAATGCATATCTGTCAAGCAGCTCTGAAGACTCCCATCCCACAAGTATTAATGGGTGCAATTTGCTAGTTTGTGGGTACAGTTCTGAATGTGTTGGAGACAGGAAGTAGGGCGGCAGATGAGAATTGCTGGACAAGGTTCTACTGAATGGGTTATGAAATGGCCAATACAGAGAGGATATTGATTGCATCCACGAACAGAATGGGCACAGCTGGCAGAACGGATTCTCCCATCCCCGTCCTCCCCTCAGCAGATCTGGAAAGCTAGCAGACACCGGGGCAATGCTGCTCTTCATCCAAATGAGTTTTGTGCCATTGGAACTCAGGCATGAAGAGGCATATGCCGCTATGAACAACTAAAGGTGCAATCCTAAGCATATTTTGGCAGAAAAAAGGCCTGCAACTCCAAACATCCCCCTGTTGCGGGTCTTTCCTCAAGAGGAAAAAAAGGCAAGATTCACATGCAAAGCAGTCTTTTTTTCTGTTTAAACATGCACAGCATTGTGCTTTTCTGCCTGTGTCTGTACCAAGACAGGAGAAAGACTCAAAGGGTTTTTATTATATTCCAGTAGGGGGCAGCATTGTCATGAATAATTGCTTGAGGGTGCTTCCTTCTATGCTAGTCCAGGCAGAAAAGTGTCCTAAAATTTCCAGCATATGGATGCAGGCAATTGTAGGCCTCTTCTCTGCCTAAGTGTGAACAGGTTTGCAACCAAAGAGAATCTGTGCTTGTTGCTTGCTTTTGTCTAGGTGGGCCGCACTTGTCTCTTCCCTGCGGTGTGTGGTGATTTGGCCTGGCCTGGCCTACCCTACCCAATTATTTTAAGGAATGCTCAGCCTGCCTCTGTGTCATTAGCTTGGGGTCCTAGTATTTAACTTATGCTTAATAGTAAATTCATTTTTAAAATTTAGGTGTAACCTAAAGTTTAAACACACATAGGTACACACCATATTAAATGGATGTCAGCAGTCTCCAGAATGCCTCAGAGTTTTTGCTGTGTTGTTGTTCGACTCACCTGTTCAAACCTTGCAAAAGCTTGCCACCTTTTGCGTCAGGTTATCAGGATGCTGTGCATCCCTACTGCCTTGTAGCCTTTTGCTACCGCACAACATATGAAACAGATATGATCTGTTTACCAGATGCAAAAGTAGGATGAGTGCACAGCCATGAGCAATAATTCCTCTTTCAAACTGCCAGAAGAACTCCTGAATCTTCTGTTTGGCACTTTTCTAATTGTCCTGACCTATTTCATTATTTCTTGTTCTCATCAACTAAGATAAACTCTTTCCATTTTCTTTTCTTGATTGGTCCAAAGTTTCACACATGAAATATGAAAGACTTCCTAGGTTCATTTTTCTTATGAGGAACAGAGAGGTTTTGGTTTTTATAAAATATGTGTGTAATCATTTACTGTTATCTACATTTTTTTTTTGTTTCTAGGGACGACAGCAGAAAGCAACTGGCTTTTGCTTTTTTTTTTTTTTAAGGTGTGCCTCTTCTGAAGCCCTGGTCCATCTCTCAGATCTCTAGATGTTCCTACTTTATCCATGTGTAAGAGGCAGGAGGGAGAAAACTTTGGCTGTAGCCCATTGAATACATGCAGCAAGATCTGCATGGAATGAAACTTACCATATGTCTTTATCCACCATGACGGTTCCACAGCCACATCAGAACCTGCTTGTGAATCTGGACTGGTGTCCATCCGGTGGAAGGTAGGAACTGCCTGTGACAAAGGACTCTTAGAGCAGCAGGGAATGGTGTCCTACCAGCACTGCTGAACTGAGAAAAAAGTGGCCTAGCTTTGTGGGGAAGGGCAGATTGCATGGTGCACACGCAGCAATCCTTGCTCCATGCCCACTGCATCTGCTGCCTGGGGCCACTGCCTCATGAGACCTACTGGCAGGGCGAGTCCCGGAAAGGAATGCAGAAGATGAACAGGCAGCCACTCACAATAGGCACACCAAAGAGTTCATTGGCCGGACCGTAAGCTAAGGTGCTCCGTGCAACCACCGAGGGCACAATTAGTGGGTGTGGAGTACACTGCAGCCCAAGCAAGGAAACTTGCTTTCTCTTTGTGGGCCACGAGCAAAATCATCCATGCCTTTTATGCCTTCCCCTCTCCATGTTGTTTGAAATGGGATTTTCACAAGTTCCTTCCTAGGGCAGAAACAAAATGTCATCTTCAGTGTCTCTAGAACTGGTGCCTTCACTGTTTTTGTTCAACAACTGAATGGGAGACATGCTTCTTTGCAAAAATATTGCATCTCTGCCCATTTTGTGAAACTACATATCAGAGTGCTGTTCACTGAACTAGGGTCATAACCAAGGACTCCTACTGCTGAACTCTGCAACACAAAGCTAGTTTTCATGCCATATTGTCATTTTTATGTAATGCTAAATCTTGTGTAACTAGTTTGGGAAACACTAATATTATGGTTCAACATGCTTCAGAAGATGTCTGAGATCTGGCTCAATTTTGTGATCTCATCATCCAACACTCTTTGAAAAGGATAATAATAGAACGAAAATGTAGCTTCTGTACCTCCTGAAATGCCTGAGCCTGCCTAATCTTAGAATTTAGGTCGGGCTGGGATGAAATCTGGATGGGTGACTTGAGTCCTGTGTTGAGCAGGCAGTTGGACTCCAAGGCCCATGGGGCCCCACCGGTCCACTCCTGCCACAAGACCATTAAACCTAGGCTCCTGAGGCTTGGCATGCGTGCTAAGGCGATTCTAGGCGTATGCACATCAGAATTATTTTAGGTTTTTAAAATATTTTAATTAATTTGCATCAATTAAAGCCAGTGAGATGTACTGGTTAAGAGCATGAAACTGGGACTCAGGCAATCTGGGTTCTAGTCCCTGCTTGGCTATGGAGCCAACAGGGTGACTTGGGGCCAATCTCAGACTCTCAGCCCAACCTACCTCACAGGGTTGTTGTTGTGGGGATAAGATTGAGAGCAGGAGGAGAATGATACAAGCAGCTTTGAGTTCTTTAAAAAACAAAAAGGTGGGGTAGAAATCAGATAGATAGATCGATAGATAGATAGATAGATAGATAGATAGATAGATAATAATAAATAAATAAAGTCCCAAAGGCAGAAGCCTACAGAAACCCTTTCAGTCCCTAAGGATGGACTTCCCTGCCCAGTGCACAGTTTTGCAGTTGCAGGGCCAGAGAGGGTCACCTGCCCCCTCCTCATGCAGTGAGGCAGCTCACCTTGGGGGAATGAAGTGGGAAACCCTTCACTTGGGGGGCAAATAAGGGTTCAACGTGGTAGCATCCCAGTGGTCACCCCCTGCATTCAGGCACGAGGACACAGTGTGCCCAGTTCTGGCAACTGGCAGGCTTACTTGAACACTTTCCTGTATCCAACTACAGGCTGGTGTACCCCATTTTAAGGCAGCTCCATTTGCTAGTTTAAAATAACAAGGTAACTCATGGGAAACTTCCACCATTAGCAGTGCTTTTTGAAATTGAGAGCTTGCAGTACCAGTCAAAAGGCACTGAACTGCTCTTTCACCTTTCCTTCCTTAATGGATTTCCTGTGGTGGGGAAAAAGGCAGAAGAAGTGATGGATAAAACATATTTCTGCATTTTTTAATTCGCCTGGGAAAGCGAGCCTGTTCCTTTGCAACCGCTCAGACAGTGCAAATGAGAGGATCGGCCAGGGGCATATGGAAGCTGCCTGCAGAAAGAGGCCAGCAGCCCTTGCTGGCTTTCTTCTGAACTGTATGGTTTTGGGTTTTTGTACAGTCTCTGAAGTCAGATGGTAAAAGCAGGCGAAATTGCAATTTGAAACTCTCCTGTATACATTCTGGTTTCTACTCAGCCATAGGCTGAAACAACCCAATGTTTGTCCTGCTTGTGCCCTGAGTCTTAAGATGCATGAACATTACATGTGCAACCATTTCAAGGAGTATTTTAAGCAAAGACTAAAGGCACAAAAAGAATACTCTTCTTCCAGGCCCAACAGAGGGAGTATTTCCATCCTTTGTGCAGCCAGAAAATTATGAGTTTACTTGATGAAGCTACAAGACAAAACCCTTTCCAGAGAGAGAGAGAGAGAGAGAGAGAGAGAGAGAGACACTATGTGATCATTATACTGTGGTCTCTGCATCTTTTCTTGTCACAGCCATCCCCTTCTTTCAGGGCTGCTTGAAGACGTTCTGTTGCCTGAGGTGAAAAACAAGACATTGGACCCCTCCTGTTCTACACACAAAATTGCTGGCTGGGCTAAGAGTTGAATCTGTGGGCAGCCTTGGCGAAGGGACAGACTTCTCCCCTGCCACAGAAGGCAGTAGGCTAGTTGAAAGGCGGGAGGACAAGCCGCGTGGCCCACAGCTCTCTCCTCCAACACTTGGCCGGCATCTCCCCGCATCTGCTGCCTGAGACAACCACTTCACTCTGCCTTATGGTAGTGCCAGCCTGACTTTTTAAAGAAATAATACGTATTGCTTAGGAAGCAACACATCCACAGGAAACAAAAGAATGTAACAAACATGCATCCATTTCTAACCTAAGGCTTCAGATGGTATTTGCTGAGGGAATCAAAACCCTAAGAGGTAGGAAGGCCAGGGTGGGATGAAGTCTTCCCATCCAAAATACTTTAGGAGTGTACATTTCTGAGGTCTGAATTAAGTGTGATTTGGAGCTGGATTCCTTTCAGCTCTGCAGTGACCACAGATGACGGGAAGAACGGTCCTTCTGAAGCTGGAGTTTACTTTTAATCACAGCCTGCACATATGGTGAATGTTGGCAGACTTTCCCGTAGAGCAGCCTGCTTCTGACAGGCAAGGCTGTGCAGCAGGAGGTGCTCAGGACATTCCAAGAGTCTCTTGTCAGTGCTGGGGTCAGAAAGAGCAGCCTGTTAACGCGAATGGAGGCGTCATGGAAGGATGGTGGAAGGAGAGCCCACCTGGGAGGATGTGACAGCGTTTGGTTCTGCACTAGGTAACAGAGATTTGAAATGCAGTAAGCCCAGTATCACATTTGGACCTGCACCGGGAATGACTCCGGGTCTGTAGCTAAACTCAAGATTCTTCTGCTGTCAGACCAATTAGAAAATCTTCCTGGAGCAGGAAAAAAGGGGCAAGCAAAAGGAGGTGAGTTGATTCAGCCACATTTGAGCCTGGAATATAGTTGCAAAATGGGAAAGCTCCTTACACTCCTACTTGTTTCTCTCTCTGACTATATGTTTTACCAAAATGCGATACTTGGTTATGACAAAGAGGCAGTCATATTATTCCATTGCAGCCCCCCCTCCCCAAAAGTCATACATTTATTGACACATTTTCTAACACATTTATTTATTCTGGCATAAGCTCTTATGGGCAATGCCCACTTAAGTAGAAATAACTATCAACCTTAAATGGACCTCAAATGTATATGTATACACAAAATGTGTTGCCGTCTACAACTGTGTACAGATGCATCACATGTGGACCTGTTGTTAACACACAAAACACTCATTTTAACTCTGAACCAATGCTAAAATTTTGGGCTGTTTTGGCCACATGAGTTTTGAGTGGCCACCAATCACGGGGAAATGTTAGAGCTACAATGAACAGATCTCTCCCTCCTCCTCTTCTACCTCATAGCAGACACGGATGAAACTTTAGAGGCAGAGTCCTTTTATTAAAACTTGGCAGGTTACAAAACAGTATAAATCAATGCAGTGTTTTCTTTGAGATGTGATAGAAGTATCTGCCCATGTGAGGAGCTGAATCCAAATTGAAACTGCCTCTCCTTCCTTCCCTTTCCAAAAAGTCTTGGACGCACCTTCAGGGAAGGTCCTGCTGTGTGAGGGCTAAACAGCCGAAGACTTTGCTAAAAGAGTCTCACCTCACTGTGATGGAGAGCAAAAGTTCTTCTCATGATCCTGCACTCAAGGGTGAAAAGGAACGATGTGTTTGCAATCTTGGAAACACATTGAAGCTGATTGCAGTCATTGGGTTGTGCTCCAGTCACAGTAGTCCCTGTTCTCGCACCATTACAGTACAATAGTCTTTTCCCACAAGACATCTTCCTACGGATGCAGGTGAAACATTTCTCACTGACAAGAGTAGGACTTGTCCTGAAAGAATTACCATAAGAACTGCTTGGTTGCAGGTTCTCCTGTTAGGGCCAGTCCAAGACACTTTGTTGCCGGAAGTGAAGAACAAGATGGCAGCCCCTTCCTTCCCATATAAAGAATCCCCAGCTGGACTGGCAGATAACTCTGCCTTTCGCATGGAAACTGTGTCTACCAATGCACAAGAAAGCAGAAGAGAGAGCAGGCCAAGTGTGCAGGCCAAGTGTGCACAGCTCTCCCCTCCCAACTCCTAGCTGCCACTTCCAAGCATTTGTTGCCTGCTGCAGACTTTTAACTTCTGTGCATTTGCTGGTTTCTATGACACTCAGAAAATCTTTAAAAAATATTGGCAGAAGGCTGATACCTTCCCGCTTATTTCGACAATTCCATATGGCAGAGTTTTCTGGTTGAATAGGATCAGCAAAGTAAAAGCCTGTTCTGTTTTGGTTGGGTTCCTTAAATATGTTTGCGCTGACATGCCCTTCCTCATGGTAGGTTTCCTACAGCAAATGAAGGCCTTGCACATTTCACTGTCATGGTGTGCCACACAGAATATTTGTACAAGTGCATCAAAGGCACGTCTTCTCAGGCATAGTAAATTTATCACTGATTAATTGTGAGCCACCCCGAGGCTTTGTTGCGATGGGGGCGGCATAGAAATGTTTTAAGTAAACAAACAAATAAACAATTGGCTTCATGTTATTTCTTTTTGTCATTTTTCAGAAGACCAAAAAAAAAAAAAAAAAAAAGTGTGGGTTTGGTCTGACCAAAATCTATGTGAAGTCATTCTGAGTTTGGTGGTGAGACAGACATTTTCTTGTTTTCCTTTCTTCAGACAAATGTCCCTGTGTTTCTCTTTCTGTGTTTTCATATCTTCAGTGAACGATAACTTCTTGTGTGGGAACTGATCTTACACTTGTTTATTAATATGAATGGTTTCTGATGCTGCACATCCCTCCATGGTGTTGACAATAAGTTAACCTTGGCTAATATTCACTTTATTTGCAGCTTTTCCAGATAAGAGACTTTTAACAGACTTTGATTTGCTTGCCTGGCTGGCACTCTCGAGTTCAAGTTCCTCTGGAACAGTGAATACAATTATTGTGGACTCTGGAGGGCTGAGAAGATGAAATGGTTCAGCACCACATACAGCAATCTTTTTTCCTCGGTATCATCCTGCTTAAGCATTGTCCCTGCAGCAGCAAGCTTCAGGGTGTCCTCCTTAATTGGAGGTGAACAAAGGGAGAATCATTCAGGCACATGGGCATAGTTGTGTGTTGAAACAGTGTGTGCTCGAGAGGTCCTTGAAATAAACCTCACCGGGAACTCTACTAGCTGTAACACAACCATACTCAAAAGAGCAGGTGTAGAAAAGTGCAAAACTAGTACAAAACTTTAGCATAGGTATGGATGTAATGTGACAATTTTTTTGGTATTAATACACAGATACTAATGTATTAGTACACAGTTGTAGGCACAGGCACAAAATTTGAGATTTATGGCACAAAACTGTACAAAATTGGCACAAAGCTTGGACATGTGTTTGGAGGTGATATTAGCCTTGAAGATTCACAGCTAAGAGAACCTGGATGACTGTCTTTCCATAAGAAGAGGCCTTTGACACACAGTCAGGAGTGAGGATGCCATTGTGCAGTATGGGCTGTAGAACAACAGTGATGCTATGCTTGAGTGGCCTTAGCTGGGAATTATAGCTGATAATGAGCGTTTTTCTGTGATTTTTCTCTTCTGCGTCTTTGCTGTAGTAGATTATTCATAGATATTTGTCTAGCCTTATTAATTTGTTTATTCACTTCATCGGGTGGACTTTGTAGTCTGATAAATGTCTCATTTAAGTACTGTGAGTATCTCTATCACAAGAGTCAATGCAGTTCTGGAAGGGAAGTGGGAGTGGAGCAACCTGAATGGATAAATGATCTTACATTAAGTAGCATTTCTTGGTACTGGTGGAGGTAGCACTGTTATTATTGTATTAATTATGTGTATTACTATATATTAATTGTATTGTTCATGCTTGTGGAATTAATATTTTTTTTAAAAAGCTGTGAGTAGCTGACTGATAGGCTGGAATGGCTGCATTTGAATCTTAGGGCTCAACTATGTTCAATGAATTTTGCAACGTTCTGGGCGGAAGTTGAAAGCATGAAGGTGTGCATGTTGGTCTGTTGGTTTTCAGCTTAGACTGGTGTTTATATAAACATTGTCCAGCTATGTTGTTTTCTTCTGAAAGTGGTTCTTTTGCAAGGACTGTTCTAGACCCAGGTTGATGGAAAGGATAAAAATGATTGAAATCCTGGTGCAATTTTATCAGGGTTTTCCTGTCCACATGTCTGAAGATAAAGTTGCCATCAATGAACCTCAGATAGAGAAGCTCCTAGGGACAGGATCTGAGAAAGGCTTGTTCCAAGCTGGCTGCGAAGATGTTTGGATACTGTGGGGTCATGTAAGTACCTGTGGCAGCACCATTGATCTGAAAATATACGTTCTTTCTAAACCTGAAAGAATTAAGGATTAATGATTATTAATAATTATGGATGAGCACACAGTGGCACGGTTTGGAGGCCTCGTGTGCTGTGGCCCAACCAGAAAGGACATTCTTAATAGCTTTTGGCTCCCTAAAATGCCGCAATGTCCATGACAGCTAGAATGGTGTTTTCTGGGAGACCGCTGATTGCTTGCAGTTTCTGCAGGAAGTCAATTGTGCCCCTTATGTTGCTTGGCGTATTGGTGGCATATGGTCTGAGACACCTGAACTGTGATGATGCCAATGGCCAAGACAGTGGACATTTGGGGTGTTTATTTAGTTATTTGATTTATATCCTGCCTTTTTCCTACAAAGGGCTCAAGGCTGCTTACATCATTCTCCTCTTCCATCTTATCCCCACAACAACAACCCTGTGAGGTAGGCTGGGCTGAGAGGCTGTGACTGGCCCAAAGTCATCCAGTTGGCTCCATGGCTGAGCGGGGACTCGAACCCAGATCCTGAGTCCCAGCCCCACGCTCTTAACCACTGCACCACACTGGCTCTCTGGGTTGCCTGGATTGTGTATTTCAGGTAATACATAGGAAAGCCTGGCCAAGCCTGCTGAGGGGTGTTAATATGAACTTCTTCCTGTATGCCTATAAGAAATTCCTTCGACAGGTGATGCAGTTCCTTCTGGTATTCTACACTCAGATCTGAGTAGGTGGGCCTGTGAACTGTGGTGTTGCAGAGATGCCTCTCAGCTCCCTGAGCAGTGTCCAACCCGTTAACCACAAGAAGGGCTTCTCCTGTGTCAGCCCCTTTCACTGCAAAGTCGGTGGGCTTCCTGGGGCTGCGGATGGCCTCATGTTCGGCGTGGATGGGATTATGCCTTCGATGATGTTGTTCTGCTGATTACTTCAGCCCGAGCCTGGAGGCAGAAGCTCCTTCTGCAAATATTGCATGCAGCATTGTGCCCATCCGGGGGCCTGCGGGGATATTTGCTCTGGATTTGGTGCCCTGTACTGGGAAGATGGCAGTTGTGTACACCCAATGACATCATGATTCTGTGACTCATGGATGGTGGATAAAGCCCCAAGGTCACCATGGGACTGTACCACGTGTGTGGATTTAGTGGGGCAGAAGGGAACGCCCTGCGAAAGAACCAACTCCTCTGCCTGGATCACTGTGTGGCTTCACTAATTCACACTGATGCAGAATGGTTTCAGGTTGTATCAAATGCTGAAATGTAAGCCAAATGATAGAAGAGGCTACATATTGACGATCCATGGTGTAATTTATTTATCTATTTATTAAAAGCATTTCTACCCCTTCCTTTTCTGAGGTCTCAGTACAGCTGTACAATAATATAAAGCAGCATCAATGAATAACAAAATAACGTCCATATTAAAAACACATTAATTCTTAAAATATTGGGAAAATAAAAAGGTCTTGGCCTGGCACCGAAATGAATAAAGCATCCGCACCAGGCACACCTCTCTGACAAGCATGTTCTGCAGCTTCTGGTCTTCTGAGAAACTAAAATGCAAATGCTGTTTACTGTTTTGCACCTGGAATGCAAATTTATTACAGAGAAATAACAGCAAAGGCCCCGGTGAAAACATAACTGCTTTTAAACTTTATTTACCAGCTCTGTTTAAATGCAACCTATTCAAAATCCCAATGCATGTAAAAATACACAGAGGGAGCCATGAATACAAAAATGACACGTCCTGGAAATCAAATCAGGGATTTGTCAGTTGCATTCGTAATAACCATTCATAACCTGTCAATTAAAGCCAGAAGCAGCACTGAATGTCAGTGGGAGTGTGGATTTTTTTCCTTGAAGGATTTTGACCAGAATCTTGTCTGTTGTTCATGAGTCTCATACTTGATAGCACATGACTTGAATCTCACCATTTTGTGGTAGAAAAATATAAATTTGAGCTTTTTCTATTGTTTTACTTCATGTGCATGTTAATAATGAAAGTAAGGAAAAGTAACAGGAAAAACGGTTCTGATTAATGGTCTTGACTTGCTTTGGCTCTGATGGTTCAAACGCTGTCAATTTCCAGCAAGAAGTGTGATTCTTCCCACTGCCCAGAAAGTCCGCAATCTTTGGCAGAGTTTAAGTTGAGCTACATAATGTGCTATTTCTCATTCTAGTGAAATTGCACCCCTCTCACTACCTCAGCCTTTCCTAACCTGGTGAACTCCAGGCATTATGGAGGTCAATTCCCATCAGCCCAACAGTAAGGAATGCTTGGCACTCCCAAGGATCTGGGGGCACTAGACTGGAGAGTCCTGTGTAGCTATATTAGATCACCATTGTTAGCAAAATTTACCATTGTGCCAGGCTGATAAAACCTGATATTTGGGACTTTATAGAAGGAAGGCTAGAAATAGCACAACTGTACAATTCGTTTGTAGCAATTATAAGTACGCAAATCCCTAACAGTTCATACAAGCCACTCACTACCATAGGTAGCCCACTTCCAGACAATAACTCTTGACCCTGGAGGTTGAGGACCCAGGATGTTTATTTTATTTATAAATTTAAGTTTATTTTATCCTTGTGTGTGTATGCGAGCGGGTTTTTGTCTGGGAGAACTAGGCGAGTGAGAGGAACTGCAGGACAAACAAGGCAGGGGACCAAGGTAAGGTCTCGGAAGGGATACTGATGGCAGACCAGGAGATGGCCTTGGCGGGAGTCACGGGTGTTGCTGTCTGCTGCGACAGCTGCGACATGTTCGCCCTTCTCCCCCAGGAGAGGCCTCGGTGCAAGTTGGTGACCCTGCTAGAAGAGGTGAGGTGCCCGAGGGCCGAGAGAGCTCTCCAGGCCCCCCCCCCCCCGAGCAGCCCCCCTCTGGACAGAGGATTGAGAGAGCGGCCACGGGAGGAGCAGCTGCGGAGACATGGAGGTATGTCACCCACAGGAGGAGGAGGCCAGCACGGCCTCCTCCTTCTCCTGGCACCAATCTGGAGCTGGGAAACAGGTTCTCTCCACTTGGGGAGGCTGGGGCTGATGAGGCCTCGGGGGACCAGCAGGACCCCCAGCCTGGGACGTCAGGCGGCAAGGGGGCCGCTGCAGGAGAGGCGAGGGCCAGGGCACGGCCACCACCAGCACCGGGAAGGTATGCGGCGGGTGATTGTTGTTGGGGACTCCCTGCTGAGGGGCACTGAGGCGGCAGTGTGCCGCCCCAACCTGGAGACAAGGGAGGTTTGCTGCCTGCTGGGCACACACATTCGGCATGTGAAGGACAGAGTGGAGCGTCTTGTTCGCTCCGGGGGTCACCAGCCACTCCTGGTGATCCATGTGGGCACAAACGATGTGGCCAGGCAGGGTGTGGTTGGGACCACCAGGGACTTTGAGGCCTTGGGGAAGAAACTCAGGGAGCTGAAGGCCCAAGTGGCCTTCTCGTCAATCTTACCTGTCCGGGGATTTGGGCCAGGAAGGGACAGGAGGGCCTCCGAGGTGAACGACTGGCTTAGGGTGTGGTGCCAGAAGGAATGCTTTGGGTTCCTCGAATTGGCACTTGTTTTCTTGCCAATGGACTTCTGGCAAGGGATGGGTTATACCTCACAAGGATGGGGAAAAGGTTCTTTGGAAATGCTCTAGTGAGCTTCGTCTAGAAGACTTTAAACTGAGCCGGGGGGGGGGGGGGTTCAGGCCCCTCAGTAACATGTCTGCACTGGACAAGTGTGGGGGGAGGAGCAGGGCTCTGGGAGCAGGGTTTTAGAGATACTGCAGGGGCTGACAGGACTCCTACAGAGAGGGGCCAGGTATTAGGGAGGATGGGAGGAAGGAGGAGGCTGGGAACTCCAAGGAAGGGAAGTGGTGGGAAGGAGTTGAGATGCATGTACACTAATGCTAGGAGCATGGGTAATAAGCAGGAAGAGTTTGAAGCTCTCCTGGGAATAGGAGGGTATGATCTGGTGGGAATCACAGAAACTTGGTGGGATGAAAGGCAAGTCTGGAATGTGAACATAGAGGGGTATCACCTTTTTAGAAAGGACAGGAAGGGAAAGAGGGGTGGGGGCGTGGCTTTATACTTCAGGGAAGGGATAGGATGCAGTGAGATAGAATGCAGCACAGATGGGGATTCGGTAGAGGCAGTCTGGGTGAAACTTAGGGGTTTTGACAGGGAAAGAAACCTGACAGTGGGGGTATGTTATTGCCCTCCAGGTCAACTTGAGACCCTGGATGATGTCCTGACAGGCCAGATTCTAAGGATATCTTGGGGGAGAGACACAGTAATTATGGGAGATTTCAATCTCCCGGATATTACTTGGGAGAATCACTTGGCAGTGACAGCCAGGTCACGTCGCTTTCTAGAAGTTATTGAGGGAGCGTTTTTCACACAGAGGGTCCGAGAGACGATGAGGGGGGGAAACATCCTTGACTTGGTCTTGACCAATAGGGAGGAGCTGATAGATGAAGTACAGATTAGGGGAGCTCTGGATGCGAGTGATCATCCTTTGCTTTGAGATCAGGGGACTGAGGACATGCAGCAGGTCGAGCACTAGAAGCTGGGACTTCAAGAGGGCCAACTTTGGCCAACTGAAGGCCAGATTGGGGAAAGTCTCCTGGGATAGGTTATTGGAAGGTAAGCGAGTTGAGGAGGGGTGGATAGCACTCAAAAGGGAGGTTTTGGAGGCGCAAGCCTTGACGATACCTCTAGTCAGTAAGGTGAGGAGGCAGAGGAGAGTGCCGCCATGGATGCGAAAGGAGGTGGTTAGAGGGATTAGACGAAAGAGGAACCTCCGTAGGAAATGGGTACTGGGGGAAATAGACAAAAGGGTATACCGGGAGGAAGAGGCCTGTTGCAGAAGGATTATTCGCAAGGCTAAGGCTGATTACGAGCTGAGACTTGCCAAGAAAATCAAGAGCAACAAAAAGGGCTTCTTTCAACATGTAAATAGGAAGAAGAAGGGGAGACAAGTGGTGGGACCTCTAAATAAGGAGGAAGGAGATCCAGTGACTGATATGAGGGAACAGGCACAGATGCTAAATGACTATTTTGCCTCTGTGTTCTCCCCAAAGCAGGACGGGGGATATCCGCATAGGAGATTAGATGAGGCTGGGGACTTAGGGGCATAGATTAGAGTCACCCCCCTTGAAGTCGAGGGGCTCCTCAGGGCATTGGACATTACAAAGGCGCCAGGTCCTGACGGGTTACACCCGAGAGTACTTAAGAGAGTTGGCAGGGGTTCTCTCACGCCCGCTGGCCTCCATTTTTGAGGCTTCATGGAGAACGGGTGAAGTTCCAGAGGACTGGAGGGTGGCATCAGTGGTCCCAATTTTCAAAAAGGGTAGTAGAAGGGACATGGGGAATTATAGACTGGTTAGCCTTACGTCCATTGTAGGAAAAACAATGGAAAGGCTCATAATAGAGAGAGATCTAGTGATGCTAGATAGGGAAGGGAGGCTGATAGCCACACAACACGGCTTCTGCAAAAACAGGTCCTGTCAGACAAACCTTGTGGAATTCTATTACAAGGTTTCGAGATGGCTAGATGGAGGGGATGCAGTGGATGTGGTATAACTGGATTTCAGCAAGGCCTTTGACAAAGTGCCCCATGATATCCTGGTGGAGAAACTGAGGAGTTTTGGGATACACCAAAGCACTGTCCGGTGGATTAGGGCATGGTTGACTGACTGAAAGCAGAAGGTAACCATTAGCGGGGAATCATCGGGATGGTGGCCAGTGACAAGCCGGGTTCCCCAGGGCTCTGTCCTGGGTCCGATCCTGTTTAATCTTTTCATTAATGACATGGAAGAAGGGGCGAACAGTCTGCTGATCAAATTCGCAGACACTAAAACTGGAGCAGTGGCCACAACTGAGGAGCAGGTACTCCAGATCCAAAAGGATCTGGACAGACTATGGAACTGGGCAGGAGACAACAGGATGGCGTTCAATGTGGATAAGTGCAAAGTCTTGCACTTGGGGCATAGGAATAGTTGTCATAAGTACAGGTTAGGTGGTAAGTGGCTGGAGAGCAGCACTTGTGAAAGGGACCTCGGGGTACTGGTTGACTGCAGGCTAAACATGAGTCAGCAGTGTGATGCGGTGGTCAAGAGGGTGAACACCACCCTTGGTTGCATAGCCAGAAATGTGGCTTCTAGATCAAGAGAGGTATTACTACCACTCTACACAACTCTAATGTGCCCGCCACTGGAGTGTTGTGTTCAGTTTTGGGGCTCCTCATTACAGAAAGGATATAGCCAGGTTGGAGTCAGTGCAGCGTAGGGCCACAAGGTTGGTGGCCTGTTTGCAGGGGATGCCGTATGAGGCGAGACTAAGGGAACGGGGTCTCTTCAGCCTGGAGAAGAGGAGACTCAGAGGGGATATGTTGGCGACATACAGGTATGTGAGGGGGTGTCACACGGAGGTGGGTAGAGACCTGTTCTGCCCTGCAGAGGAAGGCAGGACGCGCCCCAGCGGAGCAAAGCTCAGGGAGCCAAGGTTCCATTTGGATGCCAGGAAGCACTTCCTGACAGTCAGGACCCCAAGGGCGTGGAATGGGCTTCCACGAGAGGTCGTTGAGGCCCCATTGGTGAGGGTGTTCAAGGACAGGCTGGACATCCACATGGTGGGCATGTCGTGAGCAGAGCCGGCTGGTGCCAGAGGTCAGACTAGATGGCCCGGGAGGCCCCTTCTGACTCACTCTGTTTTCTATGTTTCTATGTTTGGGGTTCTCCGGCATGTTGATATCCTCTTTCCCTTAGATCGTGCCCACAGTACAAGAGGACTCTGCAGAAAATGTCTTTGCAACAAGAAACTACCATTTCTGATGTTGTATCTCCACAATCTTTCCCAGGTTTTGCTCTTTCTCCTGCCTCTTATCACAAGTTCACAAATCATCTGAGTCAGGACACCTTCTTATTGTGTAAAGCCTTGGGTGTCGCATCCTTTTCCTCCTTAGCTTGCAGGTTGCTGGGACCATCTTTCATACCATGCACATGTTTCTGGTGCTACGCCATCGCTTCTAACCCACCCTCATTTCAAGAGGCGTCTCCAGGCATTTCTTGCACCCCCTGTGCAGCTTCTTCCTCACTCTCAGCACCTACTCAAGATTGCTGCTACTTCATGCTCTGTCCTGTTTTGGTTCTCTATCACTTTGAAGCCAGTGCTAGGTCAAAACAGAACAAAAAATGCATTTCAGGATCAGGCATTGTTGAAGAAATGTTTTAAAGGCTCATTTGAAAGCCTGAACTTAAGGGGCCAGCCTAGTGTAGTGGTCAGAGTGTTGGAGTTCTTGTTCCCACTTGTCCATGATCCTCCATAGGTAACTTTGGCCCAGTCACTGATTCTCAGCATAACCCAGCTCACAAATTTGTTGTGAGGATAAAAGGAGAGGAAGATGACCAGGTAAGCCATCCTGGATTCACTGGAAGAAAAAAGGCAGGTTATTGTACTATAAGCTGCCCAATAGCCTTACAGCTATTGGTGTAGCATACAAATCAAACTAATACTACTATTACTACTACTACTACTACTACTACTACTACTACTAGCAACATTAATTAATTAATTGAAGACAAGGGAATCCAGAAGGAAAAAGAAGAAGGAATTAAGCGGCTGCCACAGCTTTGAGGGTGCATTTTGTGTCGACTGGGTCAGAAAGATGCAGCTTGTGATTCTCGGCAGTCCCTGTTCCAGGTCATGTGGAAGGCGCTGCAGGAGCAGATGGCTTAGCAAAGGTTTATCCACCTGATGCTTTTGTAGGTGTTTGTGCATGTTACCACTGTAAGGATAGCAGTGGATCTCTTATGTTGATCTATTCTCCCATATATTTACATTCAGATTGGAAGAATTGTACAATTATGCCAAGGAAATGTTGCACCAAACTTTATGAAACCTGGTGCGACTTCCTTTTGGGAGTTCTTGTCTGCTCCTGTTTGATCTGGACTGTTTAGCTGTGGGCAGAAAGCTACTCACATAGATCTTCAACCCTGGAAAAGTGGAACATCAGGGCCTTTCCGAAAGGTTAATTTATGTACAACACACAATGAAGGTCATTGTTGCTTATTTGCTATGAAGGATTAACAGTCCAACTCTCTATATGTCTACTCTGAAGCAAGTCTTGCTAAGTTCAGTGCACTTTATTTCCAATACTATTTTCCAAAGGAGACATTTGTTTCAGTGCTTCTGTGTTTTCCCTATACCTAAACAACATATTACTGCTAGGGAGATGAGAGAGCTAACTGCAATTTCCAGCACTGTCTGAAATGTTTCATTTTAGGGCTCAGTGGATAGTAGGAAGAGACACAACCACTCCATTTTCAGTTCTAACACAAGCACTCATCCTGCACAGGAGCAACAATCCAAGTCTGCAGAATCCTTGGGTGCTTCCAGATGAAGATTTTTATTGTGCAATTAACCTGCTCATTCATAGGGTTTATGAAAGATGCAGATATTGTTGCCCACCACTTGTAACACCCTCCTGTGCTGATTGTGTACTTCTCTTGCTATTACCCTGGACTAGATATTTCACCACTGATGTTGACTCAGAAGTTCAGGATCACGTTGGCCATGTGAGCCCCCAGTCATTACTCTGCGTTCAACACAGTTCTCATCTACTACAGATGAAGGCTGTTATATAGGATATTATATATCTATATATTCTATAGGCTGTTATATATCTATAATGTATCTGTTATTACTATAGCTTAAGACTATTATTAATACACGCTTACCTGGAATGGACAGGTAAGCTCCACTGCATGATACTTACTTCTAAGTAAGCATGCATAGCATTGTGCAGCTAACAGCTTTCAATCCCCCCCTTCTATAGTAAATGCTGCACTGCATTAATCAGATCCTTATTTATTTTCTTAGGATTATTATTATTATTATTATTATTATTATTAAAACATTTCTATGCCGCCCCATTCGCCGAAGCCTCGGGGCGGCTCACAACATAAAATTAAAATACAACAAATAACAATATAAAATAAATCGTCCTGGCCAGATAAAATAAGCAAATAATATTAACAATTAAAATGGCGCTTAAATAAAAAGGTCTTCGCCTGGCGCCAAAAAACAAATAACGACGGCACCAGGCGGACCTCTTTGGGGAGTGAATTCCATAGGTTGGGCACCACCGCAGAGAAAGCCCTCCTCCGAGTACCCACCCTCCTAATTTCCTTCACGGAGGGTTCCCAGAGAAGGGCCTCTCCCGCTGATCTCAGGGGGCAACTGGGCATATATGGACGTAAGCGCTTCTTCAGGTAACCAGGACCCAAGCCGTTTAGGGCTTTATAGGTCATCACCAACACCTTGAATTGGGCCCGGACTTCAATGGGAAGCCAGTGAAGCTGACAGAGGATCTTTGAAGCATTACAACCTTTCTGAAACCCCTTTAAGCACTTCTTTCACGGTCATTCTCTTCCTGTAAGCAATGACATTTTTTAAGAACTGGAATTCGCTTTCTGTGTAGCTAATATCAAAGAGGACATTGCATAAAGGCGTTCCAAGGGAAAGAGGGCAGGAGACAGAAGAGTTGCGCGTTACTTGCTCTGACCAATCGGAGACGTCGCAAGTTGATCGACAGCTCCGTGGGCGCCAAGTTCAGTATCTTTAAAGAGCGCGGCCCTTTTAGCCAATGAGAGCGAACCCAGCGGGCAGAAAGCGCTAGTCATCCATTCCCGCGTTCAGCAACCCTTTGTTGCCTGAATGCTCGACCAATCGACGCCCGGGGAGGTGCTGCCGTTTCCCGCGGTTGTTTTTATTTTAGCATAATGTGAGCCACGGCGCAGCCAACGGCAAAGGCGCAAAGGAAGGCCCGCTTTGTGATTGGGCGGCCAGGAATTCTGGCGCCAACTTCGAAAAGCATATAAAGCAGCGATTGCAGCACAGCTTCCCTGCCTTATCGCTGCTACTCGACTATTTGCTCCACTCCTCTTTTAGCTCCGTGAACGATGCAGTCTTCCCGCAACCCGCTCTCCGCTCTCAACGAGCCTCAGCCTCGCCTCTCGCCTCTGAAGAGATTGGCTTTGAGCGAGAAGGAGAACACGGTGAGTTCAGAAAGAAGCCACAATTCTTACCACCCCACCCGGTTAGCGGAAACCGGCACGGGCAAGGCAAGGGAGTAGCCCGCAGAGTTTAGAAAGAGTAGAGAAAAAGCCTTCTCTCTGCCATCTCTCAAACTGGTATTTCCCACTTGTTAGGACTGTAACGCCTATCATCCCTAACTGCAGTCCAAATCATCCGGCAGGCTCAAGGCTGAGGGTACGGCGGAGGCCACACGCAGTGCCGCTCGAGCCCTGAACAGCCAGGGGGTTTTTTTGTTTCCTCGATCCAGTGCAATCCTGAACTTGTTGAGGCAAAAAGGCCGACACTTCCCGGCATTTCCGAGTCAGCCATCGATGTAGGTCTGTTTTTTTCAACAGGGCCAGGATCGCCTCTAAACGATTAGAGATTCTGCGCATTTGGGAAGCACTTGGAGCTGCTTCCCCGCTAAAAACCCAACGTGGGTTGGTAATGCAGGAACCATCCTGGATTTGGCCACCATTATTAGTATCGGAACTGCGCCATCAATAATGCACGGCGCTTTAAAAAGCTCACCTATCGATACTGCAAGTTATCAATATTAAGTATTAACGTTACTGAGCAGGTACCACTGTTATTAAATGTTAACTGAATACTATCGTTCGGATATCCATATTAAATATCAACTATACATTATTGAACCAATATCAGCGTCATAACTGGTATCAGTACTGTGCCATGGGGGAGGGGGAGCGCATAGCGCTCTGCAAAGCACCGGCCTACCTAGGAGCAAAGCCAGAGGCCGAGCTGGGATCCGGCCCTGCGGGTTCTGCCCCAAGCCTGTTGCGCTGACGGCTCTTTTGTACTTCCCTTCCCCTCTGCCCCGCGTTCCGACCCCTCTCCCTCTCTCCCCGCAGCCCCCGTCACTCAACGCCACCCGGGTCCTTGCCCACAAAACGGCGCGGAAGATCTTCCAGGAGCCTGCGGCTGCCGAGGCGGTGAGTACCGGTTAGCACGGGGGGGGTGTGAGCGGGGTGGAGCTGGCGGGAGAGAGGTCCCTGGTGCGCGCCGCCATCCGCTCCGGGGCTGAGTCAGAGGGCGGGGCTGCGTCGTCTTCCCTGCGGCTTTGGCGCCGAAGCCCGGTTATGCAAGGAACAGGAAGGCCCGGTCTTCTCTGGAAACGGATGGGGTAGGCCTAGATCGGGTGGGGGAGAGGACTGATCCCTGCCCTTTTGAAGTGCCATCATAGTTTAAGTTGACTGTCCAAGCTCATCTGCACTTCCTACTCTGAGCCTACTCTGAAGTACGCACCACTTCTTCCAGGAACCCTCCTCTAAATCATTTTTTAATTTTGATGTCTTGTATCATTTCTATATCTAAGCAAGTAAGGGTTGTGTGCAGTGTTGGCCTTTTTGGTCATATCCAATGTTTCCCTTCTAGCAGACCTATTAAAATGAATGGGACTTCAGCTAGACCTGCAGGTGAAACAACTTACTATGAATAGTTTCCTGCTTACATTTATATAAAGCATTTTCACTTAACTTTGACAAAATGCTTTCAAAGACCTATAGTAAAACAGCCCCTATTTTCAGGCTTGAGACGCACATAGCAAGGAAAAGGGTTGAGCGGCATGTGGGAGGGAGGAAAAAGGTAGCACACTCAGCTGTTCTTCAGGTCCCTTTTGTGCCTAGCTCAGATGGATATTTCAGGAACTTGGATGGAATGGCAGCTTTTAGGTAACAACTGGGGAAGAGCCTGATGCAACTGGTTTCTCAGATGGGGGAACAGCGTGCACTTTGCCAAGTGTACACCCTGAATGCCCTCTCTGTCTTTCACATACTTGTATGTACCTTTCCTCCATGTATTCACATGTATACATATACAAATATCCCTTCCTTTCCTCCTTACTGCAAGCACAGGAAGATCAGTTTTTTCAGGACCCCATCTAAATCCCTCCTAAGCACCTTCTCTTTATCAGACATGCAACCCCTATCCATCAAGACACAAGCCTTCCCTATCTATCTTCCAGGGTGCTCCCAGATGGCTCCCCCAGCTTCACTGGCTGCATACTGCTCTCCTTCCCCAGTGGCTTCTTACTGGCTTCCCTCTTCCTCAGCTGGTTTACTACTGCTTTTCCTAGCTCCCCTGCTGGTCCATCTTCCAGCTTACTAAACAGAAGTGACAGGAGCCCTTCTTGGTGGCTGTTTATACTCAGAGGAAAGCATCAGCCTTCATCTACATCTCCTGGGAATGTTCCTTCCATATGTGGCCCAGAGGCATTGATGGGAACTGAAGGTGGCAGCTCAGTTTTATTTTGAAATCATCCCACTGCCAGAAAGAAATGAGTGCCTGGTGGGACCACATTGATTTAGACAAGAATGGGGATTGGTGGGGAGGAAGACTTCACTAGTATTAAGATGTTAAACCAAGGTTATTTAAAAACACATCATTTCCCATTTAAGCCAGGGAAAACTATGGAAAAATTCATAAGGCAGTTTCACACCATGGGTTATGAGGTTGGTTTATTTAACTAATCACAGTTTCTATAAAACCAAGATCTACATTAAAAGTGAAGTTAAGCTCTGGTGAAGGTATTCCAGCAGCATGGAAAAAACCGGGAGTGCTGAGGCTTATCCATATACTTGTAAAGGTGGCCAATGCTTTCAGTGTAGTCTGAACCTTGTTTTCACAATTCTGTGACTGAACATCCCCTTCCTTCATTCTATTTCCCCCTTTTTCGTCCTGTGGCTTGTTAACATTGGTTTCAACAATCTCACCATTTTCACTGTTGTGTCCAGTTGACCTCTTAATTCATGGTCTATACTTAAATTCTATTCAGGGTTTCTATGTTAAGTTTCTTTTAATACTACACATACATAAAATAGAAGTTTAGAGGTATATTTGGCCTGCCATTCCATTTGTTTCAAAAATCAAGGATATGTAGTGGTTACGTTTTAGATCTGTATTCCATTTTACACTTTTGTATAAAATACATACTGTTATCTTTATGGAATCGGCATATTTTTAGAAATGGGTTAATTATCCTAACACTTGTGGATTTTTTTTTTAAAGAAGGATGCATCTAAAGGAGCAAAGCAACTTCCTCCAAACACTGTACAAGATGAACCTCTGCTTCGGGAGAATCCCCATCGCTTTGTCATCTTTCCCATTCAGTTCCATGACATCTGGCAAATGTACAAGAAGGCAGAAGCATCCTTTTGGACAGCTGAAGAGGTAAGGTGCTTATGCAGCTTGGGTATACAGAAGGAGGAGACTAATGGGCACAAATGGGCAGTAATTTTTGGTATGCATTCCCAATCGTTTGTGACATCACTATGTTCTCATGGGCTGCTTTGTGTATTTAGGTGGATCTCTCCAAAGACCTTCAGCACTGGGAAGCCTTAAAGCCTGAAGAGAAGTATTTCATTTCACATATCTTGGCATTCTTTGCTGCAAGTGATGGCATTGTCAATGAAAATTTGGTAAGCATGCAGAATAGCTAATGGGCTCCTTTATAATTCAAGGGTGCTTAGTACCATGTGTTGCCCTCTTCCACTGCCATCAGACTCTTTCAAACTGTAGATGGCCTACTGACTAGTTATTTTTAGTATCTACATCAGCAACATGAATAAGGAGTTTTGTACCATCTTGTCTAATCTGAATAGTACTCCTGAACAGTTAAGTGTCATTCCTTACAAGAATATCAGATCACTTAAAATTGACTTGCAAGCTAAACAAAGTTATCATCTTTCTCAACCTTAACTGTATCGATCAGGGGCAGTTTACACATTGTAACCACTACATGTCTGTCATTAATAGCTACTGCACAGTAAGCTGCCTCTATGGAGTGGTTCACAACATGAATACAGGGGTTCATTCCATGCTCACACAATTCTTTGGCATTCAGTTCTGTAGGCCACAAATAGGAAATAATGGCTGCAGCAATTTAAGTTTTTTTTCTTTTTTTTTTTTTTTTTGTGGACTGTCACTGGGTGTTCCATGTAAAATCCAATTGGTTCCTTGAAACTTAGAAATGCAAGGAACCTTCAGATAGCTGCAGATCAGACTGCAGCATGAAACTAGAAAAAATTCAAACTCAAAACCTCTGGGAATCAATGATTAATGACAGCCTCAGCTCTGTGAGGAGATATAATTTAGGATTTTTCATCGCTCTCTGAGACACTTTCAGTGATGTACTGCAATGCAAATAAGGCGGGGGATGTTATAAATTAATTTCATTCTCAGCCTCTGCTTTTATTCATTGTGTTTGTATAGCATACCTTTTCTACTGTCTCATCCAGTTTTATTTGCTGTTGCTTCTGTGCCTTTCAAGGTGCAAATTCTAGTCTTGCCAATTTCGTCTGAATAGTGTATCTGGAATCACAAGTGCCATGCCACTTAGGCTCTTCATAAAAGATCCAGAATAATTGCAGTGGGTATGTGCAATATTCCCACAAATAGTCAGATTGCCAGGAGGCAGCTGCCCACAGAGCATCTGTTTAAGATGGGAGTTCTGCTTGGCTGGAAATACTGGCAGAATGAAGGCATCTGTTGTAGAGCCTGGCAAGTGGGCAGGTCTAGGCAGCAAACAACTGATTCAAACACTAAATTTGATCATTAGATGATATATTATCAAGTGATGGACTACATGTATGAATGAGCCATAATGGGAATAATATAGACAGGAATTTTTGCCTCTTGCATACCCTGAAAAGATTGGGGCCACATCGGATTTTACTTGGCTGGGTGGTGATTCCCTCTCCCAGTTCTTCAGACAAGCGCTTTTAAGATGTGAAAGAGTTTGAATTGCTCATCTATGGATATAGACAGACTATTTGGATAATAAATATCGAGTTTCAACACCAGTTATTTTGGCAAACAGAAAGCCTGATACAGCTATATGAATGTTCTTATTAATTTTCTGTATAGGTGCCTGATGGTATTCAGATAGAAATATTACTGTAATAAACAGATGAATGAGCCTTATGTTTCTGCATGTAGTAGAGTCAAACCTTTTAGCAAAAGTAATACTCTGCTTCTGCCTTTCGCTTATATGGCATGGACTTTTGCAGCACTGGGAAGACATTAAGAAATATACAATGTTTTGTACATGTATGTCTGCAAGTGGTGGAAGGTAGCTATAAAGACAAGTGCAGCCCCAAAGCAAATATGTAGGATTGCCTTAAAATGGGAGCTATTGTTTGTAACTTAAATATCTTTATGTCCTCTAGGTGGAGCGATTCAGCCAAGAAGTACAGGTTACAGAGGCTCGCTGTTTCTATGGTTTCCAGATTGCCATGGAAAACATCCACTCAGAAATGTATAGTTTACTTATTGATACTTATATTAAAGACCCTAAAGAAAGGTTAGTACTATTTTGAGAAATATTATGTTCTATGCTAAAATATTTATTGAATATATGCAAATAGTTCAAGTGCTAACATGTTAGCTTTTGGCTTTTCATTGTCTTTGAGATTTCTGCATGATTTCAAACCATAGCTTACATTTTCAGAGAGCTGAGGCTGAGATTTTTAGATATCCAACATTACAGAAGGTTACTGTGTAAAATATGCCAAAACTTTCATGCATGTAGTTTTCAGTGCAGTTGCTGTGACATTTTAATCTTACGAGACTGGAGCAGAACAACCTGAATTTGGACATATAGTCTAAATTGATTTTCTTCAGTTAGGCCAGTGTGTTGTGGCAGTGAGGGTGCTGGACCAGGACTCTGGAGCTTCAAGTTCTAGTCCCCACTCAGCCATGGAGCTCACTGGGTAACTTTGGACCTGTCACTCCTTAGCCCAACTAACCTCACAGGGTTGTGGGGACACAATGCAGCCATGTAAGCCACCTTGGGGTCCTCAGCAGAGGAAAACGGGCTGGATGTAAATGCAGTGTCTTCATCATAGTCATGGGTCCCAATCTGTACTAAACTATGATGTTACCTGTTAACCTAATCTACCTTACAGGTTTGCTTGGAAGCGGTAGGATACAAACACAATAACTTCGATGGCCATTGTTAGTAGAGTTAGTTGTATACTTAGCATTGTTGTATTCTTCTAGGGAATTTCTGTTCAATGCCATTGAAACCCTTCCTTGCGTGAAAAAGAAAGCTGACTGGGCCATGCGTTGGATTGGGGACAAACAAGCCACTTACGGTAAGTGTTACTATACTCCTCCCTCTTGTCCAGCACGTATTATATACAGCAGAACCTCCATATCTGCAGGGATAAGTTCCAAGCCCCTCAGCTGAATAGCTGAAACCATGGATCGTAGCAAACATTTCACTGTACATGCTGCACATACCTGTGATGAAGTTTAATTCACAAGTTAGGCACAATAAGACATTGTACTGCTAGCCTCAAACTCCAGCTGGTAACCTGTCCACTATTCCACTGCTTCCCAATCTCCACCTGTCAGCCCTGACCGAGCCTCAACTCGTCCCTTTTCTCCTGCTCCCATTACCTCTCTTCCTGGACACCTACTGCCCCACACGGGAACTGCTACTGCTCGGTCCCTCATCCCCATCCGCCCGACGCATATGCCAAGAGTGGCCAAACCAAGGCTCACAAGGCACATGTAACTGAGTCTGTTTTGTTTGCTGCCTGCAGGCACCTACTTGCCGCTCTCAAACAGCTGACATTACCATTCCAGTCAACTGCAGTTAAGCAGGCATGTGGTTGCGGAATCAGCAGAGACATACAGCAGCTCTGCTGTATTTCTGTTCCACCATTTTGTCTTCACAAACCAGTTGAAGGGTTAGGCTGAGAGCCTGTGACTGGTGGGAAGATACCTAGTGACCTCTGTGGCCACTGTTCTCCCAGAGTTCTCCCAAGTCCCGGTCCAGTAGTCTAACCACTATACCACACTGGTTCTTGAGCAGTTTAATGAGGAAATTAACAATGAACTCTCCCATCAGGAGAACGAGTGGTAGCCTTTGCTGCAGTGGAAGGGATCTTCTTTTCTGGATCTTTTGCATCTATATTTTGGCTGAAGAAACGAGGCTTAATGCCTGGACTTACCTTTTCCAATGAATTGATCAGTAGAGATGAGGTAAGATTTAAGAATGTTTGTGTTCCTCATAGTCATGTGCATCCAAATACTTCAACTCACACAAGTTAGACGGGGGGGGGGGGTGGCGGTCAATGAAATTGTGTGTCCTATGAACTGTAGCTCTGCTCTGTATCTTCATCTGTTCTGAGGGTTCCTTCAGGCCTTGGGAGCATTTTCACACAGGCAGCCATAATAGCCAAAACTCTGAGCAGAATGCATCAGTTCATATGGAACCCATGTAAAAATCCATTGTAGTTACTTTACTACTTGAGTGTCAAAGTTTTATTATTTGGTGGTGGTGATGATAATAGTAGAACTTGGCCAAGTTGTTTCCTGAAATAGTTTCCAATTATTTTTTTCCAGGGCTTGCACTGTGATTTTGCTTGTCTAATGTTCAAACACTTGGTACATAAACCTTCAGAGGAAAGAGTGAAACAGATCATCACTAATGCTGTCAGGATAGAACAGGTAATTGGCAATCCTTTCTGGTGGTGGTGGTAAAAAGTGCCTGCATCAAAGCAGGAGAAGCTTAAAACTTAGTAGGGCATTAAATTGTCTAGATGGCGCAGTATTTGCATACTAAGGAACTTTGTTCACTATGCAGGAATTCTTGACGGAAGCATTGCCGGTAAACCTAATTGGCATGAATTGCACTTTAATGAAGCAGTATATTGAGTTTGTAGCAGACAGACTGATACTGGAACTAGGTTTTAAAAAGGTAAGTTCTCTGAATGTGCCTCTTAAGGAATGCAATATAATTTGTTTACATTTAGACCTTTTTCACATCTAAGTGCTTTTTGTCTCATTAGTGGAATTTCACAATTAAGCACAACACTAAAATGCTGCAGTGCAGCTTGCTTATTTTGATTTATGTTCTGCCAAAATGGGGATGAGTGTTAGTCAAAAGTATAGGGAGGGCACAAAATTAAGAGGTCTCTCCTGTTTTCTGTTCCTTAAGTTCATTGGTCTATGAAGAGATATAAAATGCTTAAGTTCAGGATGGAGAATTTTATATGTATTTTAAAAAAAATAAAAAAAAGAACATATCTATTAAGCAATCCTGGGAGCATACACTTTTGCTTTAAAAGTGACTTGTAGAATTAGACCTAATGCCTGCTTATGCTAAGAGGGCTTGTTTGTTTTGCAAGACATCTAGCAGCGATCTATAAGCAAATATACCAATTCTTCCTGTTGCCTGCGGAGTAATTAAGAGTCAGGTCATAGATATCAGGTTACAATATAACAGGTTACAACTATATATATTATACAATATACAATATAGAAATATGGGACACAGTAAAATGAAAAAATAAAGAAAATCATCTTAAAGAATTGGTTTTTGCTTGGAACTGAGGCTGGAGAATTGGGTACAGAAGCAGATAATAGGGGAGAATGATTGTATGGAGCATCCCCTCCCCCCAGATCTTCCATGCTTGCTTCAGGGAATTATCTGGAGAGTGCCAAGTGGGGAATGCAGGAACAGAATGAACAAAACAAATCTGGGTGTCTTGGGACATGATGGAGGTAAATGTAGCCATACCACCTGCTGCCTTCCTGGTGATCTTCATGCTACAACATCAGCATAGCTGGATGAACCAATTTGGGGTTGTTCGATGGTACAAGTGAAATAGAAGTGTATATGCTGTGTATCTTGGCAATAAAACTCATGCTGCCAACTCCCATTTCTTTCAGATATTCAGAGCTGAGAATCCGTTTGACTTCATGGAGAATATCTCACTAGAAGGCAAAACTAACTTCTTTGAAAAGCGTGTTGGCGAATATCAGAGGATGGGAGTGATGTCAAAGCCCACAGATAACTCTTTCACCTTAGACGCAGACTTCTAAATGGGGCAAGACTGATCTCAGCTAGCCTGAAATGGCTAGCAGTTGGTTTCGTTATCCTCAAATTATTGTTCTGATGCTGTGTGGTGGTACTTTAACAACATTCACGTAGCTAAAAGGGGCGAAATGGTTTTCAGCACTAGTAAATGAATTTGTATAATACATGAGCTTCTCACATTTTCAGATGGGGACCAGTGCTGGAAGACGCGTGTTCTGTTATCTGGTAATAGGCTACCAGTAGTTGTCCACAGCAAAACAAGTAGTGTGGGATAAGCTGTAGAAGGCTGGTCCAACCTGGGGCCCTCCAGATGTTTTGGATTAGAACCACCACCATCCCTCACCATAGACTATACTCAGGCGGGAGCTAGTGGCAGTTGTAATCTAGAACATATGCTAGGCTGGGGAAGACTGCTCCGTAGAACACTGCAGATTTTCATGTCCTTGCATGGGCTGCAGAAGCTATATAACCACGTTGCCTCTTAACAGGTTTGAAGCCTTTGATGTTTTAATAGTTTGTACATAAACATGGCACTTTAAAAGTCTGGCCTGTAATTCTTGAAAAAGGCTGGTGACGTGAGTTTAGAATAAACTCTTTTAGACTGCATTACATCTTTCTCTATTATGCTTTATTTTATCTGCATGTAAATTAAAATGCTGAGGTGCTAAAATGAAGACTTGGATATGTACGGCTTCTGTACAAAGTCTATTCACATACTTTGTCAGAAGTAACACTTGAATAAAACCAGTTTTCAAACTGATGGATCAAAATATTGTGAAATTGTAACTTTTGCCCCCAGCCTCTTCCCAACCTTTTTATTCAAGGGTTTCTTCGGTGAATAATTCCTCTTAAGCCCCTTCTGAATGGCCAGTATTTCAAGATACAACACGAAGTGTCTGCAGCAGAGGATAAGATTTGTGAATGTGGAAAATCCAGATTCAAGAATTAAAGCAGGCATGAAGTGCAGTTGGGGAAACTCAGGGCTATGTGGGAAAGTTCAGACGTGTTTTTGGTCACCTTGGGAAGCAGGGAGACTTGTCTGTGTATGAGAAATAGTACCTGTAGGGTGGACTTCAGGCAACAGCATTGGGTGACTTCCTTGTCTCCTGCCCACACCAATTGAACTGTGGGGTTCTGCCAGAGAACCATGTGTCTATGAAGCTGCTGGGAGTGGTCATTAAGGGATTTGAAGCCAAGTGCCCTTCATATACTGTCAGCTCTGCCTTCCTATGACAACTGAACCAGGAGAGGCTAGGCAAGTCCTAGATCGGTGTCTGGAGCCAGTGATGGGCTGGATGAGGGGCAACGAACTAAAAGTAAATCCAGGCAAGATGGGCCCCCTATGAGAGAGTGGTTCAGAAGTCCACGAGATGGGATGGAATTGCACTCATTTATGGAGAAGCAAGTTCGTTGCTAGAGGGTACTCCTAGGTCAAGCTTGAAGTGCCTTTTATCAGCATCAGCTTGCCAGCTACAGCCTTTACTGAACAGCCTGGCTGCAGTGTTAGATACTGAAGTAAACTTAAGACTAGGTCAGTGCGGTGTATTCTGTGTGAGGTGTTTTAAGACTGGGCTGGGAGCAGAATGCAACAACTTGGCTGTTGAGGTATCCCTTTTTTGCACACAACTCCTTTCCCATGGGAAATACACTGGCTATTTGCTACTGGTCAGATTCAAGGCTTTTGGAAATAATGTATCAAGCACTAAACAGCCTGGGCCCTGGAAGAAGCAGCAGAGGATGGGCAGTCCCAAAGAGCAGGTACCAGGCATAACTGAGGTGAACAAGGTTGTAGAAAACTTAAGAAGAGGGTGTTTTAGGTGAAATGTGTCCCTTTCAGGGGAAAGTGTATTTTCTACTAGGAACACAAATTTGCAAGGAAATGTCAAGTTAGTAGTGCATGTCTTCCCAGGTATTGCCCTGTACTTATCTCCCAACTTGCCTGAAAATGACCAGTTTCCTAGTCCCTGGCAAAAGCACTCCAGCCTGCTGCTGCTGCTACCACCACGGTCAACCTGGGAGTGCTGCTTTCAGGGCAATGAGCAAAATTGGCTTTGTGCCGCATGTCGCAGGGCCAGAAAGTTCAATTTTCTCTTCAGAGCAGAGGACCTTTCTGCTTTCCCTCTCACATGCCTTCCTTCAAACTCCAAAATGGGCTTTGATAAGGATTTGTTTCAGCACTGGCTTCTTTCTTGCCACACTTGCATAAATCCAGCTTTGTAGAGCATCCGGATGATCGTCCCATGGGTGTTTCTTGTATCTCACCAGTAGATCACTCCAGCTCCTTCATAGTTGCTGCTCTGACGATCTGACGATGTGGGCCTGGTCCAGCCAAGGCATCTCTTTAGGGTCAAGGATACTTGGGGAGATAGAAAACCACCAATTCAAAGATTAATATACAGTGCATTGTATACAATGAAATATGGATGCAAAATATAAACAAAATAAGCCTTACATTCTCCTGTTTCACAAGCTGAAGGCCATGAGGCCTTGGAATGCTTTCAAGAAGCTGTTAGATTTTGGACACTAGCAAAGTTTACTTAATCTGTTGAACCCCTATAACCACCATACCTCCAGAAAAGCCTGAAGAATACAAGCCTCACCCAGTCACTGAGTTTTGGTGGATAGCCTTCTCTAGGCAGGGCTGCAGTTGAGCCAAATCCTTTCTATTTTGTAATAATGGGTGTAATGGTGCTCCAGCCTACAGGGATTGTTTATAGTTTGGGTTAAAAAACCCCTGCTTGGCAGAACTGCACAACTTTATGTTGGAGTTGTTTTAATAATCCCTTGTTTTCTAAGATGTCTGTTACGATACACTCTCCAGTGTGGTTCCCAGAAACAGATGTATTTAATCTGAAATAATTTGGCACAGGAATTGCACACAGGAGGACTCCGTGCATCTATTTGCTGTACTCTGGAGGCAGTGGGTGGCACCAGAGCTTATCTAGGCATGTCATAGCAAGAGGACATCCTGTGGTGTGGGAAAGGGAAGAGATGCCATAGCGGGCAGGGGAGTAATGCAGCGCTGCCATGTCCCTTCTCAGAGCTTGCACAGTGATAGTAATTTCTGCTAAAAAAGTGTGTGTGTGGAAGGGTGGGGGATAATGCTATTTGTGTGCAGAAGCTGGTGCCAGCAGCAATAAAAACTATTTTACAGGTTTATTTGAAATCGGCTTTCAACAGTTTAAGGAAACTGTTTCCCTAGTTACACTGGTGTTAAAGCTGTTACAGACTTGTACAAGAGTTCCATTTGCACTTCTGTGAATGTCTTTCAAAAATTGTAATATAGCATTGAGCAGGGCATTCAGATTCTTATGTCCATGGGCTAGCTGAATTGGCATGCACTCAAGATCCTGCCAAACAGGATTACTTTTTAGAATAATTTGTATGAAAAAAAGCTTTCGCTTGTCAAAATGAAATCTCTCTTACGTGATTGATAGACATGCCTGTTTCATTTTGAAGAGAGGTTTTTAATCTAGCATACTTTAGAAAAGGGTTTTTTAATGGAAGGCACAGTAAATTCAAAGATAATGTGTAAAATAATAAAGTGGTTAGATATCATTTGGCTTTTGTTGTTAGATATGTCAGCTGATTTAAATATGCATTAGATTGGCTTAGCCATTCTGAAAGCTTCACCTGTCTTCACAGCAATGTATTCTATATAATTATGAATAGGCAGAATTTCTCTGAAAGAGATGGATTGAGAGAAACACATACACAGTTTCTACATTGCATATCTTTATTTTATGATAAAAATATCTGTGAGATATATATTTCATTATTTTGCCTTTCCTCCAAAACAAACACTTATCAAATATTTTCAGATTTATTTGTGCGTGGCCTATCATCCCTTACTTTAATTGCACTCACTCTGGACATTTGTGCTTCTTGTCAGACTCTTAAAAATCTGTTGTTGTTTTGTTGTTGTTGTGGCAACTGATGGATCATGTCAAGAGGCTGGCTTTACTCCAAGTGAACCATTGTGAGAGGCATTCCCTTCCTGTGGCTCTGGCATCTTCAAGCTGGCATTGCTCATCCCAGAAGCCAACCCAATCCATGATCCTATGAGCCGGAAAGGACATGGAAGCAAACTGCCACCATCAACATCTCACCAAATGATTACTAAGTATGAAAAACCGCCTTTCTCTCATTACTTGTCTTAAATGTAGTTCTTCGTCGTGGCCTCTGTGCATCACACATATGGGTGCTGCGCCTGCACAGTGCCTTTGGCCAGAAGATTGAAAGCTAACGGTTTTTGGTGGGAAAGCTCCGCTCCCCCTCCCCCTATAGCCTGTAAAGAGCAGAACGTCTGCCATTTTGTTCAGTCTTTGCGACCGCCGTTTGCTGTGCCTCATGCTGCTTTCGCTCTCGCTCTGACCGTTGCTCGTCCTGTTTTTCAATCGTTCTTCTCTCCAAGTTTAATAGCCCTGTTCAGTAGTTTAGTAGTTCTTGTTCCTTCCTCGTTATTATCACCTCCTAGTAGTTCTCTGTTTTCTGTCGTTCTCACTCTATCTTCTTTAAAAAAACAAAACAAAAAAACCAAAAATATATTTTACCCTCTGCACTATCTTCTCTTTTTCCTCTTCTCACGATGGCGCAGTAAGCGGCTTTCCACAAGTGCACGGAATGCGGGTCTAAGACGTCTCCTGCAGACCTGCATGACCTATGCCTCCTCTGCTTGGGGGAAGGGCATAGGACTGACAAATGTTCTCACTGCCTGGCCTTCTCTAAGCAGGCCAGGAAAAATCGTGAGAACTGCCTACGGAGGCTCTTGTGGGATCGGGCTCTCCTTCAGTCTGACCCACTAGTGACTGCTCTGAAGCCTGGCTCTTCCACTGTGGTTCCGCCCTCACACCCTTCGGATGAAGGCGCGTCTACTATGGGCGCTCGGCCTGCTTCTCCTAAGAAGAAACATGAGAAGCGTAAGCATGCCGGTACTGACAAACCGGCCGACCACAAGAAAGCCAGGAAGGATAAGGCTCTGAAGCCGCCTAAGAAATCCAAGGATCCGGAGCGTCCTAGGCACCGAGATTTGGGCTCGACGGCCCCTTCGGTACCGACGGCAGTCACCGTACCGACTCCACCTGACCCGGTGCTTCAGGCGGCTATGAGGGTTACCCCCCAAAGGTCCCCTCGCCATGTGGCTGAGCTTCCTGCAGAGCCTCTCCCTACTCTACCAAGGGAGTCAATCTCTGATGGGGAAATCCGGGATTCTCCCCCTAGGGCTAGGTCCCCCACACCTATGCCCACAGCCACATTGAAGGTGGATGCGGAAATGTCCCTGCCCAGGAGCTGCAGGAGTCACTCCTTGGAACGCCGATCAGAGGGTTGGTACCACCCCTACTACCACGCATGGGATGACCCGCGTTCTGTTGGACACTATCCAGCTCCAACGGGTCGATCTTCTCCACCATCTCCTCGTGACCGTACACTGTCTTTGGGCCCGGGCCCGAGGCGTGCGTCCCCGGTACCACCTAGGGAGGAGAGTAGTCGATCCTTCTCTCCGGCGGAGTCCTCATCATCGGCCCCTCCGTACTATGGTGTTGAATCCGACGATTTGGAGGTTGATTCCACCTCCCCGGATGCCGCTGTGACCTCCCAGGGCCCTGTGTCACCCGACGAATCTAATATCTCCTTTGCAGAGTTGATGTCGTGCCTGGTCCAGTCTCTTGAGATCGACACCATGCAGCGTCCGGGACCCAGAACGGATAAGTTCTACGACGTAGACCGCGGGGAGCAATCTACGTCTATTGTGCTGCTGCTGATTACCACCTTGTGACAGGCCATGACGCAACCGTGGGACCTGCCCGCCCACCCCCAGCCGACTTCGCAGAGGTATGAATCCAGGTACTGGTTTTGGGAGGAGGACATACCTTTCCTCCTCCACCACCCCAAACTGAACTCGGTTGCGGTGGAGTCCTCCCAGGGCAGGGAGGCAAGAGGTCACACCGCTCTGAGGGACAAGGAGGGAAGGAAGATCGACTCCCTGGCCAGGCGAGTGTACACTGCCTCTGGCCTAGGGCTGAGAATCTCAAACTACGAGATGACGCTAGCGCCTCCATAACATCATCTCAGCCCTCCCAGACCACCAAGGTGACCTGGCTAAGGTCTTCGTGAAGGAGGCAATGCAAGTTGCCATCCAACAGTTGTCCATTGCTTGACATCATGTGGACACGGACTCAAGGGCCTTGGTCAGTGCCATCTCCCTCCGGAGGCACGCCTGGTTATGTAACTGTAACTTTCCGGAGGAGACGAAGAGACATATTGAGGAAATGCCCTTTGACGGGTCTGGTCTTTTCCACTTGAGAACCGACCACAAGCTGAAGAAACTCCACGAGTCCCACATGACGGCCCAGCGGATGGAACTTCAGACTCAGACCAGGCGTAAGTGGTGATGGACCCATCCGTCCTATAGGCAGTCGTACCAGCCCAGGCAGCAGCCCCAACACCGGCAGCAGCAACAGCAACGCTGCCATCAACAGCCTACACAACAGTACCAGCAAGGCCGTCGCTGTTTCAACGGAGATAGGAGGCAGCGTTGACGGGACGGGCGAACCACTCCTCTGATTCCTACCATACCCACCCCCCTCTCATCTGGGGACCGGCTGAGAAGCCGACTCCCCATTTGGGAGTCCATCACATCTGATCGGTGGGTATTGCCCATCATACAGCACGGCTATTGCATAGAATTCGACATCGTTCCTCCATCGAGTCCGATCCGGTTTACCTCATGCTTGCTGGTATTGCTTAATGAAGTCCAATAGCTTCTTCATAAAGGAGCGATTCATCAAGTGACTCTGGCTGACGGACTTCACGGATTCTATTCCAGATATTTTATGGTCCCGAAGTGGGATGGTGGTCTGTGTCCGATCTTGGACTTAAGCAATCTGAATCGATTTATCGCAACAAAAAAGTTCGGAATGATCACCCTTCAAAATATTCTACCATTGCTGAGGAAAGAGGATTGGTTCGCCTCACTGGATTTGAAGGACGCTTATTTCCACATTTCCATTCACCCGGGTCATAGGCACTTCCTTTGTTTTGCTGTTGCATCCCATCTATTTGAATTCACAATTTTGCCTTTCGGACTGGCTACTGCTCCGAGAGTATTCACCAAATGTATGGCTCCTGCCTGTGCTTTCCTACGGCTCCAGGGGGTACAAATTTAGCCGTATCTTGATGACCGGTTGCTGGTGTCCCAATCCAGGGAGAGACTTCTTGCATCCATCCGTATGACCTGTGCCCTGTGAGAAGATCTGGGACTATGCATTAATACCGAGAAATCTTCTCTTCTCCCGGTACAGACAATCACTTTCATTGGAGCCCGTTTGGATTCTATGGTGGCAAAAGCCTTCCTTCCTCAGGACAGACAACAGACTCTCGCTTGCCACATCCATCGAATGCGACGAGACATGATGGTTCCGGCAAGGTCCATCCAGAGACTTCTGGGGCATATCACTTCCTCAGTTGCTGTGGTCCCACACGCCAGACTTCGCCTTCATCCTTTACAACTCCTGTTCAACAAGATGTTCCGACCACAAAGAAATCTGTCAATAACAAAGATGATTCGAATACCATCCTCTGTGCTCTACTCTCTCCTCTGGTGGTCAGTTCCAGCCTCGGTACCAATGCATCTCTACTAGGATGGGGAGCAGTATGCTCCAAGCTATACACTCAGGGCATGTGGAATCGTCAAGAATCCAGGAATCATATCAATTTCCTGGAGCTCCTGGCTGTATTCAAGGCCCTGCGTTCTTTCGAAGATGTTCTCCGACATCGGGTTGTTCAGATAACCTCGGACAATATAGCTACTGTTTTTTATCTGAACAAGCAAGGCGGAACAAAGTCACCAACTCTGGCCAGACTCTCGATGAAAATCTGGGAATGGTGCTTTCCGAGGGACATTACTCTAATGGTAGTTCATCTCGCTGGTATGGACAATGTGGAAGCGGATCTTCTGAGCAGACGCATGCTCATATCTCATGAATGGGAACTAGATCCCCAGATACGCAACCATCTTTTCCATCGCTGGGGTTCTCCCGATGTGTACTTATTCGCCACCCAACAGAACAAGGTGTATGGCACTTTCTGTTCGAGAGCGGGAATCGGACACGGATCCCTAGGGGATGCCTTCATGATCCCTTGGAGCAACCTGAACTTTTACGCCTTTCCTCCGATTCCCCTTATTATGAGAGTGATAATGAAGATGATACACAATGGGGCCACAGGGTTACTGATTACCCCTTGGTGGCCACGCCAAACTTGGTTTTCGACACTGCTCCACATCTCCGCGGAGAATATCTCCATCTTCCACTGCTTCCGTACCTCATAACCCAACAAGACCCAAGATTGTTGCACTCACTTGACGTTCAGCGCTGCCTGGCCTTCTACAGATCAAGGACTGAGTCTATTCGACGCTCTAATAAGCTCTTCATAAAATACTCTACCTGAGATCAAGGCCTTCCAGTTACTCCTCAAAGACTTTCCAAGTGGATAGTCCATACAATCACTCTATCTTATCAGCTGGCTGGGATTGACTAACCTACAGCTCCTCGAGGCCACTGTACTAGGGCTGTCGCTGCCTCCTCTGCCTTCGTGTTGGGAGTTCCAGTTGATGACATCTGCAGAGCTGCTACTCGGGCGACTCCTTGCACATTCGCTAGACATTATCGCCTAGATGTTCGTGCTAGGCAAGACTGTTCCTTTGGCAGGGCCGTTCTTTCATCTGTTCTTCGTTGAGGACACCTCCCCTCCTCCAATAATGGTAAGATTGCTAATCTACCCATATGTGTGATGCACAGAGGCCACGACGAAGAAAAGCAGGTTGCTTACCTGTAACTGATGTTCTTCGAGTGGCCATCTGTGCAGTCACACAACCCACCCGCCGGCCCTGCTTGGTGTTGGTGAGTGGACATATGCATCAGTACCAAACGTTTCCTTTTTTTCATGGTACCGATATCGTTTATAGTAGGGATATTTTTCCCACATGGGGGCGAACGTTCGGTCTTCAAAGACTGAACAAAATGGTGGACGCTTCGCTCTTTATAGGCTACAGGGGGAGGGGGAGCAGAGCTTTCCCGCCAAAAACGGATAGCTTTCAATCTTCCGGCAAAAGGCACTGCGCAGGCGCAGCACCCATATGTGTGACTGCACAGATGGCCACTCGAAGAACATCAGTTACAGGTAAGCAACCTGCTTTTTTAAAGCCTGAGGGCAGGGATTGTCATGCTAATGATCTTTGTAACTTACTCAGGGAACACTTGGGTAAATGGTGAGTATAGATGCTGTAAGATAGGGGCAGGCAACCTGTAGCCCAGGGCAGCCCCTTGCTACATGCTCACTGAAGAAAAAGCGGGGGCACAGAAAGCAGCTGACCACCAAGTTCCAGCATCAAAAGCTATGAACACTTACAAAGATTTAGCTTGAAAACAAGCTAAATGTATCCATCCTAAGACTTGGTAGCAGCTACAAAGGCTTAGAATGGACAATTGTAGCTTGGTTTCAAACTTAAACATGCTAAGAGCTTCCATGGTGGTTTGACATCAGCTTCAGTGGCAAGTATTTACTTCCCCAATTTTACTGTCATTGGGAATGGAGGCAGTGGACCTGGCTGCCAGATTGCTTGAAGCTGCACTCTACTTTAGAGAAAGAGTGAAGTGGCTGCCTGAGACAGCTGATTTTCAGTGTCAGAAAAGAGCAGTAAATTGTTATTTGACTTATTAAAATGGTATTCATATCATTGACAACCCACTGTTAACAAACCATGGGTTGCTGTAACTGCAGCAGAGAATAAGTGCATATGTGTGCTTGCCCCCATGCTTGTGGGCTCAATTCTATGCTACTTCCTATGCCTGAGTTGTGATCATCTGAACCTGAAACCCAACAACCCACATCTTTAGTTTAAAACATCTTCTAAACAATCCTGGGATGGGGGATGGAGTATCCCTGCATTGTTTATTGCAGTGGAAGCTGGCATACATGTGAGAATCAACATGCATATTCCCACTGTACCTCCAACAACCAGCCATTTCTTAAGTGTGAGTTGTTGATGACAGGCAACATTGTGTTTTTGCTGCCCTAACTTCCCTAGGTTTGAGTACAATCCATTTGACTTGCAAGCAGGTGCAGCAGTCCTGCCTCAGGTAGCAACATATCCCATAGGCCATACTGACTGCTGGCCTAGCAGTTGCAGTCAGTAACTCTGTTAGTAAAGCTAATACACATTCACTACAAACTCTTTTGAGAGTCTAAGGGACAGATCTCGTGTACTTAAAAATAAGTTCTATCTTCTTATTCTAATATTTTGATATTTTTAAACCATCTGAATTACACAGCAAGTCTACAATTTGGGTAATAACTTGGTAGAAATTAGACTGCTTCTGTAGCACGTGTCATCTTGAGTGGGGCCTTGCAGAGTAGTAAGAATATTTTGGAATGGCTCTTCTTTGAATTAACACTGAGCAAATTTGGTGCGCTCTTAACAAATAGTGCTCCCACAGTGCAAGTCTCAAAGTTGAATGATTGAGCCTATCATATTTTCCCATTGCAATCAAAAATAACTTTCAGACATATGCTGGGTCTCAGGATTCTCTTCCATGATTAGAAGGCCCTCAGTTCCAGGGAAGAGTCTCTTAATAATAGATGGGGGAACCATTTCCCTCAATTCTCCGCTGTCTCTGCAATCTTCCCTGAGCCTCTCTGAAGTTTCAGGTTTTTTGAAAACACATAAGGCCACAGATGGATGGAGTAATTTGGGAAAAGTGCCCTCTTTTTTGTTCGTTTAACCCCTATGAAATATTGGTACAGTCCAAAGGGGTGGGACTAAGAAAGAGAAAGTCTGTAAGAAATCCGAATCAAAAGCAGCAGAAAAGCTGAAGAGGTAGGAGCTGCTGTTTCTGCTGACTTGGTCTAGGTAGTATTCCTTCATGTTTGTGTTGGAGGGGTAAATCCACATAATGAATTCAATCATATACAATTGAATTGGCATTTTGTTCCAGGGTTTGAAGATTATGCACATGCAGCTGACTCTTCGGTGTTGTAGATACTCAGAAGAGGCCTTTTGTTTGAGTTTGGGTTCAAGAGGACAATTGAACTTTGTGGCTGTACAGCCAGCTTTTTTGTACTGGTGCTATTGCCAGGGTCGTGGGCGCATGGGTTGCAGTCTTTTGTTGTATCATTGCTCATGTTGTTTTGCTATAAAATAGTTGATACATGAAGAGGCTCATTTTGCATGTAAGGTTGTGTTGCAATGTTCATGAGTAAGCAGATAGCCCCACAGAACTTACCAGTGCTACACTGGGAGGCAGCCCGACCGACTGCTGCGGGCAGCAAAATGGCGCTGCTGGTGCTGAGGTGCTGAAGAAAAAGTTCATTTCTGGCATGTGCCTCCCAAGGTAGCCTCTTCCAAAATACAAAAGATGCTACTGCTGCTCCAGCTTTGCCTTAGAGTCTTCCTACCTATTACGAGCAAGTGGACAACCATGTTTGTGTCCTCAGCTGCCATTCGTGATTTAACATAGCACAATGTTATAATAAATTGATGTGGAGGTTTATAACCAACAATTTTTTGTCCATAGGGTGATGCCAGTTTCCAGAAATAGAATACATCCCACAGATGAGGGCTACAACTGCTCAGACAGTTAAACTAACATCAAACAGCATCCAAGCCTGGACAAATCTAATCATAATAGAGACAGGCATTAACGAAACTAAATTTGATTCATTTTCTTTTAGATTAATAGTTAATGTGAACACCAAATTCCAAGCCGTTTCCAGAAAGCTGCGAGTATATTTGTTCATTGGTCTTTTTTCTGATTTCTCTTGACAGGAATTTGCTTTTCAACAGCATTCAAAACCTCAAATGATTTTTGACTAGAATTTCAGGGTGTGTAGTCTACAATAGCTTCAGGGTCTCTTGTGAAAGATGGCTTTAATTTCCTCACAAGATAGCATTAGGCATTTGGCAGGCCTCAAATTAACATGTGTGGCTCCAGCACTTGTCACCAGAGGGCAGACGATCTTGTTTACCTCTTGCTGGTCTCATTTCTCAGCAGTCACAAAGGAGAGGTTTTGGGAGAGGTTTTGAACTGAGAGAGATAAGCCCTGTTCTCGCAGCTGATCTTTCCTTTAAGAACATTTCAGAATAAACTTGAAAACTTGCCCCTTGAAAGTACCATACAGTGTGCAATTTTACCTTGAGAAATGCTCTATTCAGTGTTGATGCAGAAACACTGCTGTTATAGTTGCTGAAGTGTTCCTTACCTGTTCTTAGCCCCATATATGTGGTGGCAAGGTTTAATTTTCCTCTGCCTACATAGGGTGCTCTTTCTGGGATCAAAAAGCAGGAAGAGTGTCAGCTGCGTGCTACATATTATGTGCATTGTGTATTTTTTTCTTTGATTGCATGTACTTTTATCCTGGATGGATTCAGAAATGCCCTCCTACAAAAAGAATGGCCCCTTGTGCTTGGGGAAAGACCCTTGTCAGACCTAGTGGAAGGTCCCAAATGGAGAAAGAATGCAGTATGATTTTCAATTACCCCTTTCCACTACAATCCCACCAAAGAACTGCTCTGGAGGTTAGGATACTCTCCAGAATATCATGGGAAGTGACACAGACGCCTTCCCTTTATCCTGTGGAGAGTCCTGTAGACAGAACTCTAGTCATGGAAAAGCTGGAATTAGATCCTAGGTGTTTGCCTGTTTTTCTGTAGCTTTATATTTGCTGTGAGTTATTGTGTGTCTTTTTAAACATTATTTTTTCTGCACTTGTAGCTACTTTGTGAGTGTTGCAAGAAGGGTGTGACAGGCAGTATAGTGATGTCAGCTTGCCACATGTAGACAATTCACCAGTAAAAAAAAAGTACAGGCACCTCCTGCTTAGAGAGGCTTGCCCACTGCCTACATTGTGGCCTTTTTGGTGCCAGGTGAGATATTATTTTCCCAGGCATTCTATTCTTTCAGTTTCTGCTGTTTAAAATCTGTTATATTTCACAATCATTATACTGCCACTATTTTTACTTTGGTCTTCTATTGTAGTTTTAAACATTATTGTTTTCAGTATTATGTTTTATCATATTGTGTTTTATGGTTTTAATTGTAGTGAACTGCTCAGAGAGCTTTAACTATTGGTCAGAAGTGAAATAAATAGAAATAAATCAGTCAAAAAAACCTATCAAAACCTGGATTCTTCTGCTTGTGGGGTCTGCAGACTATTAATTTGGTACTGGCTTTAGAAGAAGAGCAGCACATCTGATCCACACATAGGAAAATGCCCTTAGGACAGTGCAACAGCTCCTTCCGGGATTTCTTCATCCCAGATCAGACTGGTGTTATTGGAATTAACTTAACGCTTTTCTACATAAGGTAGTCATTGTAGGTTTGTGCTTCCTTACAGTTATTTGGCTGCTTTCAGGTCAAAATGAACAAAAATTTTGCCATAATATACCTGCCACATGTATTCCCTGTATGTCTGAATAAACTGTAAATGTTCTTTTCATTGTACACCCCCAGCGGACTCTCTTTGTGTGTGCATGTGTGTGTGTGTGGGGGGGGGGAGGTCACTGTTTAGATGATGCTGTGATCATCTTGTTTTGTTTTTTCAATGGACTTTCCAAGGTTTTTTAAGAATGGGGAAGAAGAGTTAATTGCAATGCGAAAAATAGCTTTTTATCTCCTAGTGTATTTATGTTGCTCCAGTCACTACTATATCACCTAGAGGTTGTGTAGCAGAAAAGCAGGAAAGGAAGAGCTTTTTGTGTGGCACCTGGAACTTAGTGTTATGGTAGTAGGCACAGCTGTTAACTGCACAATGAGACTATTGCGAGTGTGTGTGTAGAAATTGATGTTTAAAAATATCTGTACATCATAAAAACATCATTACCTGACAAATGTTGAAAGTGAGTCGTGTGTTATTGCTGCTCCAGCTGTGACACCATGGGTATACAAAGTCAGGCTCCTCTTGCACTTGCATTAGTCAAATTGAAATAAGAATCAGGTTCAACAAGTTTGACTGGTTACTTTCAGTTTTTTCATTAATTAGAGCAGTCTGTTTTTGCAGAATATACCTTGCTATACCTGACAAGCCACTTGAGGGACAATTAATATTGACATCAGCTGATAATTTACAGTACAAAATTGTTATGAGCCAAAGAACAGCAGCAGCAAAAGCCCGAATCCTCAGCCCCCCTGCCGTCTCCCTGCCCCACAAAACCAGTACTTAACTTGTAAAGATAACTACTGAGTTTTGAGGCCTACCTGGATGTTGCACAAACCCAGCCTTTCCCAACCTGCTGTCTTCTATACATTTTGGACTCCAGTTTCCATGGACACTAGCCAGCATTGCCTATCGTCCAGAATGCTGGGATGTTAATTTATTTACTATATTCATATCTCCTTTTTTCTGCAGGTAGCTCAACATGGATTACAGAATCCTCCTCCTCTTCTCCATATAACCCCCAAAATGGCCCTGCGAGATATGCTAGACTGAGAGTCAGTGACTGGCTCTGAGTCACCCAGTGAGCTTCGTGACTGAGCAGGGACTAGACCTAACAGCATACAGGCTGGCTGTGTTTACACAGCACTTAGGGAGGCCGCTCTGCGTGCGCCTCTCTCTATGGTATCACTCGATATCTACCTGGTCTAAGAGTCCTGACAGTCATAGAATCATTGAGTTGGAAGGGTTAAGGCAAGTCATCCAGTCCAGCCTCCTGCTCCATGAAGGAAATTCAGCTCTGTAGCATCCCAGACAGAGGACTGTCCAGGCTATGTTTGAAGATCTTGAATAAGGAAGAACAGATTGCCCCTCTAGGTAATTGGCCTTACTGCCACAGCAAGGTGGTTCTCATGTTCAGTGGAAATCTACCCACTTGTAACTTCAGCTTTATTCCATTCAGTCTTTGCCTTCTTCTACATGACATCCCCTCAAGTATTTAAACAAAACTATCTTGTCCCCATTCCAGGATGAACATGCCTAGAATTTTCTCACTGCCTGAACAGTACAGCAGTGGAACCTAATACTTCAGGATGTTGTGGGCTCTTCTTCACTAGAGACATTCAAAAGGCATCTAGACCTGAGTGGAATGTTGTAACTTAGTGTCCTGCAATAACACGGTATTGGACCTGATGGCCTTCTGACCCCTTCCAACTCTAATATTCTATGATTCTATAAGTGAACATGCCTTGACATTTAGCCATGGACATCACCATGGAGAACACTTAAATATTTCTGGTCCACTCCTTTTCTGTGCCTTTAAGTTCCATAATCAGGTTTGAATCAAAAGGTACTCTAACACAGAGGACTTGAGATGGTGCATCTTACAGCCAAGAGTGCTACAGGGACTGTGCTGAGCACACCATGGATTGACAGGGATGATTTGCTTTGAACAGTTCCATATACTAACAATGGCATAAATACCCCACATGTATTCCTGCCTCACTACCTCCTTCAGTTTGGGCTTAATGTTACAGTTCAAAACCTACTTTTGGGACAACTTTTTCTCACTCTTCCTTTTGAACTCCATCTTGGTGTCAGGGCTTTCATCAGGCACAGCCAACACAAGTTAAAAGCACAGACATTGGCAACACACCAACAGTGGTGGCTAAAAAGGCCATGTACCCACTGCAAAACAGAGTATGTGGTGAGCATGTACCTTGCTATAAAATTTAAAAAAACTGTCTTCCAAGGACTCCCCTTTTGTAAGAAAGGACACAAGGACAGGGGAGAGGAGGGCATTTGATTTCAGGAAAATATTTCAGGTAGAAAGATTCAAGAGTGGGGACAGCCAGAGGTAAAGCACATCTGGACAAAAACCCAGATAATCCAGAGAGTCCATCAGGGTTCCAGAGCTTTGCTTCAGCAAGTGCCCATGAGCAGCAGTGGGGTGGGATAGATGGCTCTTGAGATTCAGGGCTACAGCCCTGGAAAGTCTTCCTCCAACACCACTCCCAACCAGAAGACCCAGAAGCCCACCATTTGCTGTAGATTTAAAGGGGAAACATGTCATGGTGCCTTCTGCACTTTGGAGACACATGGGGATGTACAGGCTGCAGAGCAGGCCCAGAAGGGTACATGCAGCCCACATGTTGTCCACCCTGACAATGTGTGGGGGCATATGCCTTCTGTATCTTGCATGCAAATATCTCTGCTATCTGGATGGCCCCTTTCCAAAGGCTAAGAAAGATTACCATTGTCTTGCCTGAGTTTATGGCTAAATCCATTATGAAATAGTTTTTACAATAAACAAACGGTGGGATGTCATGAAACTGCATCAGTAGAGGACAATATTTGACAGTGCCTTCCTCTTGGTGGATTGTGGAGACCATTCAACCACACAGTAGCGTTGAGAACCCTCTGCCACCTTTGCTCTTGCTTTTGTTCCCTTAAAGCGCATGTCTGAGAAAATGATGACTTAAAGCATAATAATTTTTTTTGCATGATTGTGCCAAAACACTTTACCACTCCAAGGAATTAGCTTCTTTTCTTTTCTTTTTTTTACAAGACCTTGCTAAATGCTAGCAGCTCTTTCTGGTGGGACAAAAACCTGATTATGAAGTAATCTGCGTATAAGTAATTAACAGGAGCTTGTCAATATCTGCTATTTATACAATTCTCCACATGGGACAACAAATGGAAATTATCCTTATGCATATATTCAGAGTGGTATTGCTTTTTCTTGCTGGAATTGATGCCACAGTGGCCTCCTGAGCAGAATATGGCTCTTTTATGATTCTTCACACCCCCATGTAAGAAGCAAAGTGCTCCCCAGAGTTTAGATGAGGTCGAATTTTAAATTAATTTAGCTACTATTAAATTACAATCAGTCAAAGTCTCTTCTGTTCTCCCCCATCTTTCCCTTTCTTATTTGAACACGGGGGAATAACTAGGAAGCACAAGGAAGACCTTGACTGCATGTAATTTTTCATAGAATCATAGAATAGTAGAGTTGGAGAGGGTCATGAAGGCCATCAGGTCTAACCCCTTGCTGTTGCAGGACCCAAAGTTACACCATCCCACCCAGATGGCTGTCCAGTTTCTTTTTGAATGTCTCTAGTGTGGGAGAGCCCATCACCTCTCTAGGCAGCTGATTGCTCTGACAGTGAGGAAGCTTTTCCTGATGTCCAGCCTGAATCTGGGTTGTCACAACTTGAATTGATTATTCCATGTCCTACTCTCTTGACCTTCTTCTTTGTGACAGCCTTTGAGGTACTTATAGAAGGATATCATGCCCCTCCCCCCCAGTCTTCGCTTCTCAAGGCTGAACATGCTCAGTTCTCTCAGTCTCTCCTCATAGGGCAGTCTTTTCAAACCCTAGGTCATTTTTGTTGCCCTCCTCTGGACCCTTTTTAATTTTCCTTCAACATTCTTAAATCTTGGTGCCCAGAACTGGACACAGTATTCCACAGTATTTTATACCTCTGTGGGGCAGTTGCAGGAAATTGTGGGGAATCCAGTGAGGGGGGGTGAACATCCAATCGATTTTCGTGGTTTGGCCCTCCCCGATTCTGTTCTCTAGCCCTGTGCTGGCACCAGCTCACTGTGGTACAACCCAGGCCAGGTTGTGGACTTCTGTCACTAGGACAGGCTGCAGTTTGCAGACTGAAAACACACACACTATGGAAATTGTGTAAACTGATGTGGTTTGTGCAAATTGGGACCTGAAAAGCATCTGGAGTGTAAAAAGGATATTGTCCTCATGCATTTTTGCACAGAATGGCTGACTTCATGTAAATTGCACTAAATCCACTTGCTTTTGGATGTACTAATGTGCACAAAATGAGCACAGTGCCATGATTTGACCAAGTTGCATAAGTTTATGCAAATATCTCAAATAAGAAAATTTATGCAGATTTTGTTAGCCTTTAAAAATGTCCAACAGTGGCCTTCCTTAGAAATGGAAGTCTGCAGAAGAATGCCAGCGTGGCTCACAATCAGCATACTGGAAATGGGTAGGGTGATGGGTGCTTGGAGTTGTTGAAGTTGTCACCCAGAACTAATGAGAGGTAGAGAATTATAAGATACCTATAGGGGCTGATAGGACTCTCCAGCTGCTGCTCAAAACTGCTACAGGCCAGGGTGGTGGTAGGGGAAGGCCTTTAAGATTGTCACAAGGGCAAGCCAAGCCGCACTTACATTGCTTCCTGAAGAGAAAGGACAGCTACACTCTGATTGTCACAAGAGTTAGCCAATCAACAGCCCACACCGCCAAATTCTGCTAAAAAATTGAGCTCCACTCTCTAAGGAAGGTTGAATTTGTGGTCAGAAAGGATAAATCCAAATATTTGACAGGATGGGAATTCCTTTGTAGACACTGGAAAATGTTTGGAATGGGCAGAAGTTGACTAGATGTGCCACATGAAATTTTGACTATGAATGTAGATATTTTTTAAGAGAAACGTAGTGTTTGCAGTTTTAAAAATGGAATTCATAGTTGAAATGTCTGTTTTTAGAAGTAACTCATTTTTATTCACCTTAGTAGAGACTGATTCAAAGGAGAAGGCTAGAATTGTGAGGGGCATATGCTAATTTATATGTCAATTTGGAAATAAATAATGTGCATAATTTAAATAGAAAGACAGTGCATCTCACCATAGTAGAGAGGAATGGGATCAGGTGACCTCTCTGCTTGTTTTTTGTTGATGTACTGCTCCTGTTTAGTAGGCCACTTCAAAGCCACAAACCTGCTCTGTATTCTTAGGATTCTTAATCTTTGATCCAAACTTGGACTGGACAGCACCTCAAATACAGGATGTCTTAAACAGAGGAGTGTCCGCTGATTGCCCTTAAAACAGAGGCCTGTCCTCTACAGAGTGGGGCCTAAGGACACCCTATCCGTGGTTGGTCCAAAGGAGTAACTTTGTTAGTCTGTTGCAACAAATACAATAAGGGAGCCATCCTTAACCATTTGAGATTCTCTGGTGAGCCATAGGATACAGGGGATTCCCTGTCCCAAGGTTGGAGGCAATGCTCTGACCTTGGAGATTCCTCACCCCTCCCTGAGCCCTCTTATCCAGCATAGAACAAAGCTTGTTGGCTGTCCCCTGGGGTTGGAAAATCAACCTCTGACCAGGGGAAAAGGGGTCATTCCAGTGGGTTGGGCAGGGGGAAGTTCAAAGGGGCCAGGATAGAAGGGACCCTGAGCCCCCTTGGAGTGTTGTTGCTAGTTTAGCAATCAGCTGCCTCATTGTTTCTCATTATTATCTCAGATGAATTGCTGAGAGAGATCAAACAGTCCAGCTCACGTTTCTACCCTTAGTATTCAACTGGAACTTGAGCTAAGGGTACCTCAAATCAGAGGTGACCCTTAAGGAAACACCTGCATGGTTTTTCATTTCAGGATCTGATCTTCACGAACCAGAGGTGCAGTGATTGAACTGATGTCCATACCTGAGTCTCAATAGCTCCTGCACCATTGCCCATTGATCTTAATCAACTCACAGAACTGCAGCTAACTCCACTTGACCTGTTTTGTGGCAACACTCTTCTCATATTGGCTGGCAACAACTCATCCTCTTCGGCCTGTTCTCCACACTGTGATCAGCCCCACTGCTGCTGCCAACCCTACCCCCAACCTGAAGCCCCTGGGGTCGAGACTTACTCCTCACTCTGACCCATTGCAGCTCTGGCCTCCAACCCCTGGATCTGCTACCTATGGGACTCCCTGTACTCTGCCCCAAGAGCTCCCTCCGACTCTGGACCACTTGAACTAGGTGAACTGTGTTCATCACTCCAGTCTGAGGTAGCCACTGGCTGGAAAGGACTAGACCAGGCAACGCACCCTAACTTCAGGGCTTCCCACAACTGCTTCCTTAACTTTGGACAGTCCTGTTCTTCGTCGTGGCCTCTGTGCATCACACATATGGGGTGCTGCGCCTGCGCAGTGCCGAGGCTGGAAGATTAGAAAGCTAACGGTTTTGGCGGGAAAACGCTCCGCTCCCCTCCCCCTTGCAGTATAAATAGAGTGGAGCGTCCGCCATTTTACTCAGTCTCTGCAACCGCCGTTCGCTGTGCCTCATGCCTGCTCATCTTTCACTTAGACTTCGCCACGTGCTCCTTTATGGTTATCTTGTTCAACTTACCTTTTTCCTCGTTATATATCCCAGTTTTTTCTCTTTCCCTTGTTGTAGTTTCTCCGTTCATTCTTTCTCTATAAAAAAAAAAAACAAAAAAACCCCCAAAAATATTATTCTTACCCTCTGTACTATCATCTCCTCCTCCTTTTCGCGATGGCACAGTGGGCGGCATTCCGCAAGTGTAGTGAGTGTGGCTCCAAAATGTCTCCCACCGACCCGCACGACTTATGCCTCCTCTGCCTTGGCGAGGGGCATAGGATCGATAAGTGTGGGCATTGCTTGGCCTTTACCAAACAGGCCAGGAAAAATAGGGAGAATCGTCTCAGCAAATTACTTTGGGACCAGGCCTTGCTTCAATTGGACCAGCTAGTCTCAAGGCCTACCCCCTCCTTGGCTGCGCTGCCTCAGCATTCCACCTCTACCCCGGCCGCGCCCTCTAAGCGCCCCGCCTCAATTTCAGCTGCGCCGCCACAACGCCCTTCGGACGAAGGTGTTGCTCCAACGGAAGCGCAACAGCTACCTTCTCCTCCAGCCAAACAAAAGGAGAAGTGTAAGCATTCAGAGCTGGAAAACCCCTCCGGTCATAAGCTGAGGAAAGAGAAGGTGGCTAAGGTGGCCCACAAGGGCAAGAAACCCGATCTCCCCAAACACTGAGGCTTGGGTTCATCGGGGATCTCCGTACCAACTGCCACCATGGTACCGACTCCCTCGGGACCGGCCTTGCAGTCCACAATGCAGGTGATGCCGCCGGGATCCCCCAGGCCTGTTCTTCAGCCTGAGAGCGTGTCTCCCCCACAGGAGCCACCTCTTAGGGAGTCCATCTCTGATGGAGAAATTAGAGATTCCCCACCGAGGCAGTGCTCCCCGACGCCAATGCCTACTGCTGGGCCACCTGAGGGGCCATACTCTCCCCCTATGCGTAGAAGCCATTCATCGGAGCGCCATGCAGATGACCGGTCTATGCATGGCTATGGTGGCTATCCTGCCTGGAGTGGATGCTATCCATATGCCTTTTTTCCTCTGGACCATCGCTTGCCGTCGGTTCTGGGAGAGGCACCGTCCACTACTGGCCGCACAGAATGCAGACCCCCACCATCTCCTGAGAGCTCCTCGTCCAGTGAGCATTATCGCTACCATCAAGACTTGGACGAGTCGGAAGTAGACTCCACATCTCCGGACCTGGCTATTACTTCCCAAGACCCGGGTTCCCCGGATGAGCCCCATGTTTCCCTCTCAGAACTGGTCTCTTGTCTAGTCCGGTCGCTGGAGATAGAGGCCTACCACCGCCCTGGGCCCAGCACAGACCGGTTTTACAACATCGTCCGAGGGGAGCAATCTGCTACCGTTGCCTTACCGTTGATCACCACGCTTCGCCAGGCAATGGTTCAGCCCTGGGACCAACCAGCTAAGCCGCAGGCGATGTCTCACCGGTATGAATCTATGTACCGGGTCCGAGAAGACGACATCCCGTTCCTGCTGCGCCACCCGAAGCCTAATTCGGTGGTGGTTGAGTTGTCCCAGGGCAGGGAAGCTCGGGGACATACAACATCCTGAGATAAGGAAGGGAGGAAAGTCGACATGATTGCGCACCGAGTCTACGTGGCTGCAGGACTCAGTTTGCGTATTTCAAATTATGAGGCTACACTGGCACGTTACCAGTACTTCATTATGCAGAAGCTGGAAAATGTCGTCTCCTCCCTCCTGGACCAGCAGGCAGACCTAGCCAAGATCTTTTTAAATGAAGCGAAGCAGGTGGCCATTCAACAGTTGTCTACTGCGAGACATCACGTAGACACTGATTCTCGGGCCATGGTCAACGCTATCTCCCTCCAACAACACGCGTGGCTCAGGAACTGCAATTTCCGTGAGGAAATGAAGAGGAGGATAGAGGAAATGCCATTCGATGGCTCTGGCCTCTTCCACACGAAGACCGATCGGAAACTCAAAGCCATCCACGAGTCCCGCATGATGGCACGTCGAATGGAACTCCCTCAAGTGAAACATAAGTGGCCATGGTCCAGACCCTATGGGTGTCAGCAATATCAGCCTCGCCAGCAGTTCCACCAGCTCCAGCAGCGTAGAAGGCAACAGCCTCAACAGTGCTTCTCCAGGGCCGTAGGCGGTTCAACACCAAAAAACGTTCCCATTGATGGTCCCGGCAAACCAATTCATCTCTCCACCTCCCACCTTCCCCTCTCCCCTTTGGGAGTCGGCTCCAAAACCGATTTCCCATTTGGGAGGCCATTACATCTGATAGGTGGGTGCTGTCCATCATTCAGCTCGGATATAGAATAGAATTCGACATCGTTCCACCGTCGAGCCCTATCTGATTTACACCGCCATCTTCGGTTCTGTGCGATGAAGTCCTTCACCTTCTTCATAAGGGAGCGATTCGACAACTCTCTCGCACCAATGGGCTGCACAGATTCTATTCTAGATATTTTACAGTCCCCAAACGGGATGGTGGTCTTCGACCTATCCTGGATCTTAGAGGAGTCAATAGATATATCAAACGAAGAAAGTTCCAGATGACCACTTTACATAATATCCTTCCGTTGCTGAGGAAAGGGGATTGGTTCGCTTCATTGGACTTGAAGGATGCGTATTTTCATATTTCTATTCATCCTTCCCATAGACGCTTCCTACATTTTGCTGTCGGATCCGATATTTTCGAATTCAACGTTCTACCATTTGGACTGGCTACGGCACCAAGAGTCTTCACAAAGTGCATGGCCCCGGTGTGCGCCCACCTACGGGTCCGGGGCATACAGGTCTACCCCTATTTAGACGATTGGCTAATTGTGTCACAAACTAAAGATAACCTTTTGCCGTCTGTCCGCGTGACTTGCGCTTTACTTGACGACCTCGGACTGTGTATTAACCTTAAGAAATTGTCACTTATTCCCACGCAGGTCATCGATTTCATCGGGGCACGTATCGACTCTACCCTGCAAAAAGCGTTCCTTCCTCCGTCTCGCAGGGCCACCCTGTGTACACACATCCATCAGATTCGATGGCAAAAGACAGTTCAAGCCATCACTATACAAAGATTGTTGGGACACATGGCAGCCTCAGTGGCCATTGTGCCGCATGCAAGGCTCAGACTTCACCCGCTCCAATTGTTTTTCAACAACTCGTTCCATCTGCAGCGAGATCTACAGACCAAACTTCTTCAGATTCCATCGTCGATCCTTCACACCCTGGTGTGGTGGACTATTTCACGCAACCTATCTGTAGGCGTTCTGTTCCGCCCACCCCAACCAACAGTCACAGTGTACACCGATCCGTCTCTCATCAGATGGGGTGCGGCATGTGCAGGACTTTGGGTCCAAGGGGCATGGACCCGACAGGAAGCAGCGAGGCATATCAACTTCCTCAAGCTCCTAGCGATTTTCAACGCTCTCAAATCTTTTGAAACCGTCCTACACCACCAGGTTGTACAAATTGCATCCGACAGCATAGCTGCTGTTTTCTACGTCAACAAACAGGGCGGGACAAAGTCACCTTTCCTGGCCCGTTTGTCAATGCAGATCTGGGATTGGTGCATTCCCTGGGACATCACGATACTGGCGGTTCATCTGGCGGGAACCGACAAAGTAGAAGCCGACGCACTGAGCCAGCAGATGTCAAGGACCCATGAGTAGGAGTTGGACCGAGTGGTTTGCAACCAGCTCTTTCAGTTATGGGAACACCCGGACATAGACTTGTTCACGACTCGGTCGAACAGGGTGTGCGAACTGTTCTGCTCCAGAGCGGGGCTTGGACTGGACTTGAGGGGAGATGCCCTAATGATTGATTGGAACAACCTGTTTTTCTACGCGTTCCCTCCAATCCCACTCCTTATAAAGGTAGTGTCGAAGATTGTGCACGACAACGCCACAGGAATTTAAATAACCCCATGGTGGCCAAGGCAACCCTGGTTCACCACTCTCCTCACTCAGTCCAGATGGGTTTTTCAACGGCTTCCACTTGTTCCTCATCTGTTGACACAACACAACGGGACAGTCCAACACCGGACCTACTTTTGCTGAAACTGATAGCGTGGTGCTTCCGATAGATCTGAATTTTCCGTCGGTTCTGCTGCCATCCAGGTCGATGGAACTTTCACTTCAACTACATATGCAACCAACTCCTCCCTTGGAACCATCAAGGTCCACCTTGGGACCGACAATGTTGTCCCTGGATATCCAGGCGATTCTCGAATCTGCACTACGACCTTCCACACGCAAATTGTACTCAGCAAAGTGGAGAAGATTCTCTTCTTTTGCCAATGCCCATTCCTTCTCTCCGGAGTCGGCTTCGATTGAGAATATTTTGCAATTTCTATTCGAACTTCATCGCTCGGGCCTCAAGCCTTCATCTATAAAAATCTATACAGCTGCTATATCGCATTTTCGTGGCAGCATCCAAGGGTCATCTGTTTTTTCTCAACCCCTGATTCGCCATTTCCTTAAAGGACTACAAAATCTGTACCCATTGGTTCGACCTGTTATGCCGACGTGGAGTCTTTCTGTTGTACTTCAGGCCCTTACAAAGGCTCCATTTGAACCTTTGGCAACGGTGGATTTACGTCTAATTTAATGGAAAACTGCCTTCCTTGTTGCAGTTACTTCAGCTAGGAGAGCCAGTGAACTGTGTGCTCTATGCATAGACCCACCGTTCCTGAACTTTCACAAGGAAAAAGTCGTTCTTTGAATGGATTCCAAGTTTCTTCCCAAGGTGGCTACACCGTTTCATTTGAACCAAGACATTGTCCTCCCTGCGTTTTTTCCATCTCCGTCGACTCCGATTGAGCGCTCTCTCCATACACTGGATGTTAGGTGCTGTCTAGCCTTTTACAGGTCTCGCACAGAAGCGTTTAGGAATTCTAATAGACTTTTTGTCAAGTATGCTGATCATGACAAGGGCTCTCCAGTCTCATCTCAGCGACTGCCTAAATGGATTGTGCAGACCATAGTCTTAGCCTATCAGTTGGCAAAAATTGACTTACCCTCACTTCCAAGGGGGCATTCTACGCAAGCAGTAGCAACTTCGTCAGCCTTTGCAGCAGGGGTTCCAGTTCAGGATATATGAAGGCTGCAACTTGGGCTGCTCCATGTACTTTCGCCAAGCATTACCGGCTTGATGTACGCGCCAGACGGGATTGTTCCTTTGGTAGAGCCGTGCTCTCTACCATTCTTCACTGATGACACCTTCCCTCCTCCGAGTCTGGTAAGCTTGCTAATCACCCATATGTGTGATGCACAGAGGCCACGACGAAAAAGAGCAGGTTGCTTACCTGTAACTGATGTTCTTCAAGTGGCCATCTGTGCATTCACACAACCCGCCCACCGGCCCCGCATGGTGTTGGTGAGTGGACTGTTTTTTCTTACTATCGGTTCCGTGCTACTCCTACGGTACCGACTTTGTTTGCTGTGATGCTGTTTTTTGAACATTAGGGGGCGAACGTCAGTCTTTAAGACTGAGTAAAATGGCGGACGCTCTGCTCTATTTATACTGCAAGGGGGAGGGGAGCGGAGCGTTTTCCCGCCAAAACTGTTAGCTTTCTAATCTTCCGGCCTAGGCACTGCGCAGGCGCAGCACCCCATATGTGTGAATGCACAGATGGCCACTCGAAGAACATCAGTTACAGGTAAGCAACCTGCTCTTTCAGTTGGCCGGACTCCTTGCAGAAAAAGCATCCCATGATCTGGGGAGTCACTCTCCCTCTAGCTGGGTAAACCTCATTTCCATTCATTCCCATCTTCCTGCATCACTCCAGCAGTCTTCCTTACACTGCCCTTCCCAGACCAACACCACCCCTTGCTTACGACTCACATCCAGCTCGTGGCAAACAGTGCTGCCTCTCACACCGTGAAGGGCTGATGATCCATCACCAAAGTCACCAGAGCATCTGGCAAGGTGGCAATAAACTGTTCCACCCAAATCATTTGGGCGATGTGCTTCAACATTGTGACTTCCACCACCTTCATCCATGTTTCACCATACCTCTCCAGGCAGGCATCCCAGGCATGGAGTCCCTTGGCCAAAGCCTTGTCAGCTGGTGAAACTGAAGGTACCAATCCTCCATAGACAACTGGAATCGAGCCCACGCCACTCCTTGAATTGCAAATAATTATAAAAATCCTCACTGGGCAGTGCCCCTAGCAAGTAGGCTAATTCATTTGAGGTCTGTAAGCATAGCATAATCATGTGGTCATTGCCTGTCACCCCACACCCCTGGCACATAACCTTGAACAGCATAAAGAAGCTCAGAATGTCCTGCTCTTATTTATACATGGAAAACCCTTTGAGATTTGCTGGCATCCCATCAGCTCTACGGTTCCCATTCCAGGCCATCAAGTTCATAGTGGAAAACTGCTCTTGTATCATTTGCTGCTGCATTTGAAAGAACTTAAAACAAAGACCCTTAAGCACTCTCAATGAGTGGCTAGGGGATTTCTTTCTTTTTTTTTTAGGAAGGGAATCCTTCCAAAAAGCAATGTTGTGAGCATGTGAGCATGTGATTGGTGTCAGCCATCCAAGAGTTTTTCCCTCTCCAATAACTTCCATTTTTCTATGCAACATGGATCTGTGTCTTATATATGTGTGTCTGTGTATAAGTTCTGCATTCTGAGTATACCAGCTTGTCATTGCTATGTTACAACTGAATGATTGGGAGGGAATGGATGAAACTCGGGCTGTGTATGTGTGTGCGCACGTGCATGCAGTGGGAAGAATTTCTTTTCAAATCTATGAGGCTACTTTTCCCTTTTGAGTTCAACAAAGTTTTGTTTCCTTTTTTCCTCTTGCAATGTTGCCAAATATTAATGATAATGATAGTGATATTGTTGTTACTGTTGTTACTGTTGTTGTTGATGGTGCTAAAAAATTTTTTTTTCCTTACAGTAGCCTAATGTTTGTTGGGGACTGAGCCCATTTGCCAGCCCCAGGATGTGGGCAGCTAAAATGGCAAGTTCTCAAAACTTCTTTCCATGAACATAAGCACGCATATGTTCATCTAAATGTTTGTTTGTGTTAACAATGGGTTGGTGCATTTTGTATCTATGTGAGAGAGTATCATCTCTGTAATAAGAAATTGTGTAAAACACTTCTCATTGTCCAGCAGAAAGCACATTTCACTTTAGCCTAGGCAACCAACAGGTTTGTGCAACACCAGTTCAACAAAGGATTTCTTTTGTGTGCATTTTTGCATTGGTTGGATTGATTTCAGCAACCCAAACATTTTCTTCTTGAGACTGTGCTAAAGAGACTCAAAAAAAGGACATAGACTTTATGTTGTGAGCCACCCCGAGGCTTCGGCGAATGGGGCGGCATAGAAATGTTTTAATAATAAATAAATAAATAAATAAAACTTCTGCATTTCTTGCTGCCACACCTCTGTGGGTACCTGAGCTGCTTGGGTTCCTGCACTAACAGCACCTTCTGTCCTAGTTCTGGGACTGTCTTGAGGTTCATCATCCTCAGTGGTCTTTTCCATCTCTGTTGCTGGGCCCCATGCTAACTCCTGGGCTCCATCATCTGCTGCCATCACCTGCAGCCAGACCCCCTACTCCTACTCTTGCCTTTCCTGGGCATACTATCCTGCTCAAAACAACAAACTGTCTGAGGTGGTCAAGAAAGCCTTCCCCCCAGAAAAGTCTCAACCGCCCTTGGTTAAGTTGGGTGTCGAAATCTCACCACTGCCACCATGTAGCGATCAGCTGTCCCAGAGTCCCCACCTCTCTGCGGCTCCCTGGGCACAATTCTTTGCCCACAATACTTTCCCTGGTCCCCAAATCTCAGGGCCAGACAGCAAATGACAACCCAAGTGTTGGGGAAAAGTCTGTTGCAACAAATACAATAAAGGTTTATTTAAAAGGTTCACAAGGTGGAGGGTCTAAAAGCACTAAGACACACCTGGTACAAACATACACAGGAAAGGAGGGGAAGGGAAAGGATGAGAGAGCAGCACAAGCACTAGTTACTCCCATGCTACTCCCAAGACCCCAGGCCACACTGGCCACCTCTGATCCAAAAAGAACAAAGCTCAGCTAACCAATACCACATGTAGTCTCCTCTGCAGCAAGACAGCACAGCGTTCTTTGGCAGAGCCTCCAGCAGCAACAGGGAACCTCTCCTGGGAGAGTAACCCTGAACTGTTTGAACTTCCTTTTTATTTCCCTAAGTTCAATCAGATGACCCATGGGGTGAAATTTCCTGGCATATTCCAGGTGAGAATTCTATGCCCTTATTGCCCCAGTCTCCTGCCATATGGGGAGTGTGAACTCTCTTGTCCTTGGCTATAATTTTCAGTATCTGCTGTTTTGCAGTTCAAGCCCTATCTGGCCCTCCAGTGGCCTTGGTACCTCACTCTCTCTGAATTGCTACCTGGTCCTGGCAGTCTCTTGTCCAGGCTAGGAATTAACCCTTCCCATGTTAACAGCATCCCAGGGCTTCTTTTGTTACACTACACAGGCCAAAAAGCTTGGTTAACGAACCATGCAGTGCTGGAGGATTGGGAAGGCAAAGGTCAACTTGGCTGCCCTTCCACCCTGCACTGGATAGTAGGAAGCCTCTGAGTTTGAGGACTGCTGCTCATCAAGGTGCAATTGAGAGGACTGAGCCCCAAAAGCACATTATGATGTAAGCTTTTGTGGACCACAGCCTACTTCATCAGCGTACCAAGTTCCTCTGGCAACCCAAAGTTGGAGAATGACAGTTTTTGTTCATTCACTGCCCAGATGAATTAATAAAAGCTCGCAGCCCAACTTTGCTATTAATTCAGCCTTTCTCTAGAGGCCCATTAAAAGAACCAACATCTGAAGCATTAGTTATCATCTGAATAACAATTCAGGATCAGCTAAAAGGAAAAGATTTTGAGTTTCGGGTCATCATCTGTCAATATACATTAATACCACTCACCAAGAGGTCTTGACCTCAATTGCACAGCCACTAAAATGATGCCTACTGTTAAGGCTTTGCAATATGAACAATCTGAGCTGTTCAGATGAAGCCCATATAATATCAGCCAGGGTGGGGAGATAATCACCAGCAAGTGAAACCAGAATTGGATTTGAACTCGGAGGCAAAAGCCTGATCTTTATTGATCATCTGCTCATCTGTAATGTCGTGACTCACTGGGGAGACTAGGATTCCAAATTTATGTGGCATTTTAGAATCCTGCACTTCCATCATCTCCAGACAGTCTCCCTGTATGAAATAAAGCCCGTCTCCTATTTTTAACTTGGCTGTCTCAGTTGTTTCTTTGGAAAGACTCACATGAGCTAAATTATGAGAATCTATGCCAAATGTGAATCTTTACTCCCAATTATTGGAATATCTGCTGCACAGGAAAGCACTAATTATGTTCTTCCTCATTAAATGCACCTAAATGCCACACATGTGTATTTTTAATTCAGTTAATCTTCCCCTCCACATTTGTTCACTGGTCGGAGGTCGGCATTCACCAAATAATGAATGTGAGCATTTAAAGCTGAGGGAAAGAGCAAGCATCTGCACTGCTTGGTAAACCATTGAGACTGTTCTCATGGAAGATGAAAAAATACTGTATTTTTACCCTTCAGCTGCAAAGTTTTCTGATTGATTCATCGGTAAAATTAGCATTTCACAGGCTGCTGGCGATAGCCTCATTCTTGCTTTCTACTTTTCTTTAATGATCCAGATTTTCTCAGCCTTGAATTCCAGATGGGGTTGGAATACAACTTCCAACATCTCTGAGTATTGGTTGCTTGACTGGGGATGAATGAACTAGTAGCTCAACCACATCTGGGGAACCAAGGTTGGGAAAGGCTGTTTGTCCTATCAGTGCAACTTCTCAATTGAACAGATACTGCAGAGGTGGAAACTTCACTAAGAAAGGAACTGTCTTTTAAAATTCCTTTTTTAAAACAACAGTACAACAGAAATGTAGTGAAAATCTGTATGGCGCATCTTTATGTTACCTCTTCCTCCATGTAATTTGAAAAACCTTATAATGAGTTTAGGTTTGCTTAGCTATTTGTGCTTTGCCCAGAAGATAACAAAGAATGGCAGTTCTCTGGGGGTGTTGACCATTCACTATTCAATAATAGCTTTGTAGGGAGGACAAACTCTGGCCTGCGGACCTAATCCAGGCCGTGTGGTTGTCAGATTCAGCTCTCAGAGTTTTGCGCACACTTTGGGATGTGAGCAAGGCAGGAAGCAGCTCTTTAACTTAGCCCACACTTGTAGGAGCAAGTGGTATCCCAGGAGCTCCCTCTGCATGGGAATAAAGCAAGAATGAATGAGTGCTGCCAATGATGTCTGTGAGGGTTGGAGCTTGGCTGGAGCTCTGCACCCTTCATGTCAGCAGGCCCACCGGGCTTGGTCCAGGGGTAATCCAGCCCTTGGACCAAAAGTGGCTGCTCCCTCATGTTCTGAGGGATCCTTTCCTCAGAAGCCTTCATCCACACAGGGCCAGCCCTGCCATTAGGCAGAATGAGTTGGGTGCTTCATGTGACAGATGCTGGGGGTGGCAGAATGGATAGAGCTGCAGGTGTCCTGTGACCTGCCCCGCACCACAGAGTGCTCCCTCGTTGACCCCGCTGCCTTCTGTTGTAGCTGAGGATGCTGTCCCGGCACCAGTACCGAAGGAAGACTCAATAGTCAGCCTGCGAAATAGAGCTGGGGTGCAGAGCGGGGGTGTCCCATCTTGTCCTTTGCTTTAGGTAGCAGAATGTTTGGGGCCAGCTTTGCAACCTGGCTGCTGCTTCCAGAACCCACACACCGCTTCAGGTCTACAGCAGTGCAATGCATTCCTAATTAAGCGGGTGGCTTGTTTACTACCGAGGGCCTTGGTATGATAATGTAAGAAAGGTCGTATCACTTGTATATTTATGTACACAGTAGCAGTTGAATTTATAATGGCTCACATAAGGTTTGCATAAACATGCTTGATGTGAAGATACCGCTCGGAGGCATACGGGACTTCTTCATTGATAGTGCAATTTCCACTGTGATACTAGAATTGTTAATAAGATCACTGTTGACCACTTTAGTTTCTTTTTTTAAAGTCACACATTACTCATAAATTTACATCAAATTATATAGAAAAGTTTGCCTTATTATGCACTCGGCCACAGCTTGGGAATAAGGAAGGTTTGAACTGGTGCTGTTGAATTCTGGATGCAGAGATTTGGCACATGCAGTTCACTGCTCTCTGTTGAATTTGCACTGCCTTTACTTACTGCTGCAGCTTAACCTACTCATTCAAAGTGTAGATTGTCAGATAAAAAGGTGATCCTCTCCCCGCCATGTTATGCATGATTCCTAATACATCACTGCCTCCTTCAGGATAAAAGAGGATACCTCTTGTGGAGCAAATGAGTGGAAGGGCAACCTTAGCTGGAGGGCAAGTACTAGTAATTGGGGCTATTTCTCATGTTGGTGTTTACATTGTATTTGTGGTGTAGTGGTGAAATTTATCCCATCTTCCCGGCCACTCATGGGCTTCTCTACATGAGGTGTTCATTCCACACTTGGGATTTCTCACTTGGGAGTGTGAACAGTGTTTTCACCTTGTCCCTGCTCCTCCAGGGCCTCTCCTGAGTTTTCCAGCCATTCTCACAGCTTTTTTAGAATGAGAAAAGGCAGGTAATTTCCTAGATAGTGTTATTCTTTGCTACATTTTTTTTGTGTTTTTGTTTTTCTGCCCTATACCACAGTACTACCTTGTGTGGCATAATAAGGCATTTAAAAAGGCAGAGAGCAAAACCCCTGGGGGCTGGACCCTTGTGCCTAGAACACTCCAAAAGAAGAGGAAGAAGCCTTAGCAAAGCCCTGGGCAGAGGAGCCTACTGTGAGGACTGTATCTAAGCCCCGAGGAAGTATGGAAGACTGAGCTGGGAAGAGGGGGCAGATGATGTTGTTGTCCTTGCTAATGAAAAGGACCTGGTACTTCGCCCTGGCAAATATACTGCTGTGTGCATTTCAAGGTTCCCTGCTCTTAGCCTGACAGATGCGAGGAACTGTTTCTAACTTTAGCCTAGAAAGGCTTTCCTATGTCTTACAGAGTTCAGATACTTGTAGTTGGTTGACAGACTTTTGAAGGAAGGATGTTGCATTCCCAGTCAACCCTAGCTTGGGCTTTACTTTCTTTGACTGTATGGAGGACGTACAATTCTGACAGCATGGAACAAACAACAAAGATTTTTTTACTTATTTTCCCCATTGTTAAAACCTTAAAAATACCAAAATGAGAACTGCAATTAAAATAACAGCTATTTATTTTTAAAGAAGGTTGATCAAGTTTGTGGGTGCATCTTCTTTGCAGATGTATGGAGCAGTTCCTGTCTTCCCTTCCGGGCTAGGTTTGCACAATCACTGGGGAAAAGAAGCCATTTTCCCCACCCTGTGCATGCTGGTCACACACTCTTCCATTTGTTTAATTACCCCTCCAGTGTGCTGTGTTACCTGAAGCTGGTGAGGGCCATAGTGAAGGTGGACTTCCATACCCATTGCAGAACCTGAGAACAAGCTCCATGGGGTGGGTAAAAGAAGCCTCTGTGGCTTCTTTTCCCTGGAGATCATGCAGACCCAACCAGTATCTGTTCTGTGTTGTCACCAGAATCCAGTTCTCAGGGACTGACAGCCACTTCTTGAAATTCCTCGCTTTTCTTTTACGATCCAAAAACTTTACATAAACTCTGCCTCCCCCAGTCAAGCTGCTGAAGCTCATGTGAAAAGAAATAGTGTAATTTCCTGTGTGCTTCACAACATTAGATGTTATCAAAGTAACATGGGACTGCATGCAACACGGGGATCAAATTTTCAGGAGTTACTCAGGAGAACAGGGTCTAAGGCAGCTATATATGGTTGCAGAACACCACTGTAACGGCATGAAGTCAGGCATTAGTGGCCTCCCAGGATGCAGTTCACCTCAGATTCCTGCTGAAGTTCCTGTCTAGTGCTTCCTGGCTTGGTTGGATGCGAGGGGCTTCCTGAATGGGGAGGTACTTTCTCATGTAGTTCTACATGATGTTTGAATAGACACAGGTGAGGGAACATGGATCTGCATGTGAGGATGGCTGCCTCCTGTAACATTAGATGGCATGTTGCCCAGCTGGCCGGTCTGTTGCTGCTATTTTTCACCACATGCATATCAGGTGTTGTCCTATGAGAACCAATGAGGCAATGTTTAGAGCAGCCTTCCCCATTTATTCATGTGAGAAAATATTGGTGGGATATTATTGAAGGTACTCAAATATTAGTTACAATCGGTGCTTTTTTTGTAAAAAAAAAAAAAAGGTGCTGGCACTCACATCGCCGGCAGTAAGCGCATGACCACACACACACCACACACACAGCGGAGCGTCCCAAGCCAAGAGCCAAGAGCGGCAGACAGCGATCTCACTATCAGATAGCAGATAGCAGACACAAAAGCAGCCTGCAGGCACTATGTTAATGAGGTTTGCTGCTGATCTGCTATGATTCAAAATCACTTCGTAAAATCCATTGGAAAAAATGGTGCCAGAACGCTGTTCTGGTGCGTTCGATGACAAAAAAAGCCCTGGTTACAATAATATATTAAAATACGGTAGAACATATTATTTAGTATTGGTCATGTGCATGCTTATGGTGGCTTAAAAATTACTGGCAAAAGCACGGAAACACTTCTTCCTCTGCATGGATTTGCATGACAGCATAAGCCACCCTCCATAGCAACTTTTGCAATGTGGTTTAGAAGTGCAACAAATGATTGGGTGCTTCAGGGGCAGGATGTCCCCCCCCAGTCCCCCCCCGGTAATGTACACAAATAATTGTAGTAACTTTTTGGTTGGCTTGAACACCCAAGGAAAAGTGTAGACCAAGATAAACTTTAAGCAAACACAGTTACATTGCACAGTTCTCTCTTGAAGCAAGAAAGGGATGAATTAGCTTGTCTTCTATCAAATTTAAGGTATAGTGAACATTTCTAATTAAGCACTTATATTTGCATATGTAAATCAGCTCATGGAAATTTGTGCTTTTTTTATCCTATGGGTCTGAGTTCCATATCTTTAAGGTACCTTGTACCACCCCTGGAAGGGCTTCAGTCTTGCATTTAAAATAATAGGCAAGGTTTTTTTCCAGCCTGTACAATTGCACCTGAGTAGGTACACACTTAATTGTGCTGTGAAGTTACCCATTACAATATTTTAAATTAATCTGGAAAAAGTTTTATCTTATTCCAGCTCTATATTGCTGTTTTAGAAATTAAGATTCACATACATAAATAAGAACCTTTATTGTAGATTTACAATATAGCTCAAAAATAGATGTGAAGTATATTCTGTGTAAATGACAAATGGCATTTGTGGTAATATACAGGATTAACATGGAGCAGTTTCCCCCTTAAATTTAATATGAGAACTTGTCTGTGACATGAACTTTTCATAGCTGGTGCAGCCACTGAACCACTGATGACATTTTAATCTCTTCTCTTCGCTTCGCTTCGCTTCGCTTCGCTTCTTCTCTTGCTCTCTCTTTCACAAGCTTTATTTTTACTACTCCAAGAAGGAATGACAGTAAATTCCTATATCTTATGAGTGTCTTATGACCATTAATTCTGTTAAGTCTCGAAAGCTGAGCCAATGCTTCTCATATACCTAAATATTCCCAGGGCTTAACAGTGTAATAAACACATTTTTGATCTTTTCTTGTTTGCACATTTGCTTTCTCAAACACTGGGATGATTGTTGGGGCACAGAATTAACTGGAGCTGCTAAAGCAAGGATAGGGAACATGAGGCCCTCCAGATATTGATGGACTGCAACCAATGGACTCCATTGGTTAAGCTGACTGGTGCTGATGGGAGTTGCAGTAGAGCAGCATCTGGAGAACCACATGCAGCATCCTTTCTGGTTATTTTTGAAAGGCTATCCAGGGGCAACTACTCAGGCAGAAAACTGAGGGTACAGATGATCATCATTGTCATTATTATTTTTTTGTAAAACCGGTGCTTTCCTTTTCTACAACAAAACTGTGTATCAAGGCAATGGAAGTAATCCCTGTTTTATTCCTGTAGTTACGAGTGGGTTTAAATATGCTTGCTAAAGAGTATGTTTTATAATCCAAATGAGCAAACACTTCTCCCCTCTCCAACCATCAGAGGTAATTATAAAGCATGGGATGGTGGTGGGCTTGGAAAAGAGAAAAGATGTAAGAGAGAAAAGAAGTGTGACACAAAATGTGATATGTGTCACAAAAGAAGGAATATCCATGGCCTATGTGGGGGAGCCGTGGTGCAAGAGCCTCAGCACCAGTGGCTCCTGGCACGCCTGGCGCATATGCTTGGGCCTGTTTTCCACTGCAGCCATCACCTGTTCTGCTCCTGGTGGTCATTAGAGGCTCCCTTGGTTATGAGGTCTTGGACTTTGCTCCATAGCTGCACCACTGTCCATAAGCATGATCAAAAGAAAATAATCTAATGGTAATTTTGGGAACATTGCGCTAAGAAGGTCTGGAAGAATAAAAATATCTTAGCCTGGTTCTGAAAAACCATTAGAAAGGCATCAAGAGAGCCTCTCCTGGAAGATATTCTATAAATGGGGCTAGCTTTGGAAAGGTCCTGTGCCTCATGGTCACCTTCCAGGCTTCTGTTCATGATATTAGGGTTGGTTGGTATTGTTGGACTTTTGAGACTGCAATGAATGTTCTCATAAAATGACTGCTGGTTGGTTTTGTCCATTCACAAATGGCTGCCAAGTTGGTCATGGCCAGTTACAAGGTACCCATTTTTCAGAACACAAACTGGCAAGATCCAGAGGAAAGTTACTTGCTCAGGGTGGAGGCAGAGGGCTCTTTCACCTATGCTCAGTTTTCTGCACCTGCACCTCAGAAGGCAAACTAATGAGGCTCAGCAACAAGACCTTGGCCAAGAAACAGAAAATAAGTTGGGCATGAGCCTAAAATGCCAAATTGCATATTCATAGCATGCCAGCCTCCCAGTTAAACATGACAGTGATTAAAAATGTAAAAAAAAAAAAAAAATCAAGAAGAGCAGGAGGCGCCAAGAAAGCTGCCTCCAGGCACTGTGTTGAAAACCCCAGTTTTGGGGTACAGCAATTGATATCTGGATTGCTTTTCTTAACCTCCCTGCAGATTTTGTTGTGTGCTAGACATATTAACACTGACTTCCATTCAGTCATTAATGCAAGGGTATTTTTCCCTCTTCAAGGTTGGTTTGCTTGTGTGTGTTCCTTGTGCTATATTTGCAATGCTTTTTAGAGTTGGCAGGCTGATCTTTGATTTTTGTTTGTATGTTCATGGCTGTTTTCGTAAAACGTAAGGGAGTGAAATAAAATCTCAATGACAAGGTAGAAGAAAATTTCAAACTGAATGTTACTGCAAGTGTAAAAAGGGATAATAAGAGGTTTTCAGTATGTTTTTGCAGAAGCTAATGCTTCCAAAAATGCTAATAGATTGTGTGCCATCCATTTATAAAATTGTAGATGCTGCTACACTGAACAAAATGTGATATGTCAGATTTTAAACAGCAGGAGGGTCAGTTCGTGTTGTTCAATAAATACAATTAAACAAGGCAAATGATTGCTCGCCTGCAGTGTGAGAAATTGTGGTATTGCAATATCAGATTTAACTTTGTGTATTGGAGTGAGTGAGAGACAGAGAGAGTGAAAAGGACAGCTCCTTGAAGCTCTTATTAAAAGTTTCTACTCCAAGTCCTTCTCACTTGGACTAATTGACTTTGAGAGAAATGTCTACATCCCAAGGACTACCTAGCTTTCAAAGGGTGCTATGAAAAGTTGACTTTCCCTAGGAATATTAGCATGTGGTAAAGGGAGTCAGCCAGAAGCGGAACCCAAAGGCGCAACATATGGCACAGGAAGCAAGATGGAGAGAAAGGATGAATGGTTCCTTGGTGGTCTCATTGACAAGCCAGCAAAGGAACAGGAAGGGTTTAAGCAAGAAAGACCTACTCATGTGTTTTGATAACTACTTGCACCAACACATCAATGGGAATGGAACTGTGTCAAAGAACGTTACCTCCAGTGGTCTGGGATTAGGAGTATGCAGTGAAGTTGCCTAAGTTGCTGGTGACATCAAGCTAATCAGACTGGTTAAAACCAAAGGGGATTGTGAGTTTCTCCAAAGGAATTACTGCAGACTGGGAGAACTGGCATCAAAATGGCAAATACAGTTCAACATAAGCAACTGTGAAGTAATACATATCTGGCCTAATATTCCCAACTCAGGTATAGGATGGAATGACCTAGCAGTGACTGATCAAGAAAAGGATCTTGGGGTTGAGGAAGGCAGATGGTTATAGAATTCTGGTTATGGCACCTGAAAAGACATCATAAAGCTGCAAAGGGTGCACAGAAGGACAACTGAAATGATTTAAGGGGTTGGAGCAACTCCCGTGTGAAGTAGAGTCACAGGTTTTAGGAATTGTTTGACTTGAGTAAAGATGAGTAAGGAGATACATGATAGAGTGTTTAAAAGTATGCACAGCATGAAGAAGATGTAGAAGGAGACATTTTTCTCATTCTTCCACAATACTAGAACCTGGGTTCACTGAATCTTCCACCAAAGATTCAGGAGAGATAGAAGGAAATACTTCTTTACACAACACATAAACTATTACATTCACTGCCACAGGAAGTTGGGATGACCACCAATTTGGATGGCTAAAAAGGGAACTGGATGAAGTCATGAGGGAGGAGACTATCAGTGGCTACTAGCTGGCCATATGCTACCTTGTTATCAGAGGCGGCATGCCTGCATACAACAGTTGCTGAGGAGCTTGGACAGGTGGAGGTCATGTACCCATCCTGTTGGAGGGATCCCATGGGCAGTTGGTTTGCCACTGTGAGAACAGCGTGCTGGACTGGACGGCACATTGGTCTGATCCAGCATGGCTTTTCTCATGATCTCACATTTGGTGTTGGCTTCAGAATTTTGATGGACCTTGGACATGACATCGATGGGTCCTCCATTACTGAGCCACCTCCTCATCAGCATTCTCACCCGAGGCTCTTGCTCCACTTCAGTAACCAGTGCCTCTGCTGTTCTTCCTTCTCATCATGAGCAGCTTTGCCTGGGCCAGAGTGAGAGGCAGGTGAACAAGGAGGAAGAAGAGGAGCCCTTGCTAGTAGGCTTCTGCTGGCGTGTGAACCCTCAACAAGTGCCTGGCCTGAATGCTAGCCCTGTCTGTCCCTGAGCGCGTGTGCTCTGTGTGCACAGTGCAAGTATCCTGAGAGGAAGCCTGTGCTGGGGTTCCAGCTTGGGTGGAAGCCACCACAAACACAGCTGCAGATGCTGGCACACCTGCATGCCTCAGGGAGGGGCTCAGTACTGTTCCTGATCTTGGGAGTGGAGCTACTTGATACACACCCTTCCCTGCTCACAAGCTGCAGTAGGTGCTTGTTCTTATGCCTGGAGAGGGCAAGAGAGAAGCCAGAGGGGGAGGTAGACATGGCAGGCACCATTTATAAAGGCAAAGGTGAGGCAGAGAGAAAAAAGAGGAATCATAGAGAGAGAAATGCTGAGGGTGGAGCAGGAGGTTGAGGAGCAGGAAAAGGAACACACAGATCCATGGGCTAAGGGGCAGCCAAACTGGGGACTGTGCTGTTTCCCCTGGACTAACACCAATGGCCACATCTAGTCCCCTGGACTCCTCCAATGACCCCACTGCTGAATTTGCCAGTGAAATTGGGCAGCACAAGGGTGGCGGCAAGGCGGCGTCCATTTTTCTTGCAAACGAGGTTCACAGGGAGCACATGACTACTTTGGCAGCAAAGTCACATGCCCGGGAGGCTTCCAGGAGCACAGTTCCCCTTCAAAACAAGGCTCATAGTCAGTCCATATTTTGTTTTCCAGAAAAATGGCTTCTTTCTCCTTTTGTATCATGGCTCATCCCATTCAGTAAGGTCCCCCGACTCTTTGTGTACCACTTTCAGAGGGATGGAGGACTACCGAGGGGGAGAGAAAATCAGTTTCCACTAGCCCCAGGGCACTCAGCTAAACTGGGCTCCAAGCCAAGATCTCTTTCTTAGGAAGCATCCTGCACTTCTAAGTGAGGGCACGAGAAGCTGCCCTCCGAGTGTACTGAGGGCAGATCCTCACAACATGGTGCAGGGAAGGAAGGGCTGATTTCCTTCTGCAGAGCAACTCTTTTGTGGTTCTATGAAATAAACACCTCATCAGCACTGTTTTCAATTTTATCTTTTCACTTTTACAGACTAACAAGCACACCAATTAAGTGCGCACTAGGAGAGAGGGTTGTTTTTACAGCGGGCCCACAAGGTTACATAAAGTGCCATATTCAGGAAGGCAGGGGAATGGAAGAGAGCAGTGGAGTGAGAAGGGAGAGATGACTTGGTGAGGCAGAGACAGGAGAAATATATTGTTGCATGGGGTTGTGACTACTTGCTTGAAAAGAGTAGTATTTACACACAGATAGGTTGGTGTTGGGAGTGAGAAGGATAGCAGTCTTGGGCAATCCTTCCTATGTACTGCTGGTTGCATCCAAGACAATTTGGGATCGGAAAGTGAAACATTTTACAGTGGGATTGGGGAGGATGGGCTAGGTCAAGATTCTGAGATACAGGAGAAGGAGGTAATTATCCCAAGGCCGGGTATGCTACCAAACCAGGCAGGTCCTGGGAATGACCAAGATGTACAGTCAGTGGGAGGGGTCTCTGAGGATGAAGAATGCTCAGATGCAGACCAGTTCCTCTCTGTTCTTGATCAGAGGTGTTGGCAGAGAGAGGAGGCCCAGCTGAATGAGCAGAATGTTCAGAGGAGTCATGCTCGCTTGCAGAGAGCCCCCTTGAGGGGATGGGGCCAGGGATGTTCATAAGAAGAGTTCCTGGAGGTACATGGGTTCAACAAACTGCTCTGTGCATGCTCAGAGATCTGTTCTCAGTGATTTGTATGTGGGAGCAGTAAAAAAAAGTTTCGCAAGAAAAGCATTCTGTGACTGGTGATTGCTTGAAGGAGGAACCTTGGCTCATGATGGGTAAATTTATATTACCAGAAAGGCTAAATATCATTTTAAGTGTAGTTGCACACAAACATATAATCATACTCACAAATACCATTTGAGGGAAATGAACCTTCCTCTGCTTCTTTTTTTGGCTTTAACCATGAGAGTCGACATCTGCACTTTGGACTGCCTTGCAAGTTACACTCCCCCCCCCCCCCCGGTAATTGAAATGAAGCCCAGGAAATTCCTTCTCTTTGTATGATTTTCTGTTCATTTTAACATAGCATGGTGGGGGGGGGATGCTTTTCCAGAATAATCAGGTCTTCACTTAATAGATTTTTCATTGCTCAGTAGTGGCTGCACTTAGGAAAGGGCCCTCCTGGAAGATCCAAACAAACTTGGACTCATCCAGTGAGGCTTGATGGCTTAAAGATATTGCAGGTTTGTTCCTTCTGCTACACATACATCTTGAATCACCTTTTTTGCAAGTCGGACCCAAACACATAATTTTCCCCACAGGTGAGTTACTACAGCCCCTTGTTCATCTGGGACATCCTTTTCTGCACACAGTGCCATGGAGGACAGAGGAGGCTGATGGGGAAACTTTCTGTTATCTCTAGCAGTTTAAACATCTTATTTCTAATCTCAGCTTTTATGCCACTTGAACTCCTTTTTTGACTTTTCAAACCACTAAGCATCTTACAGTCTATATTAATTAATATTTACATACTATTATTTATGGTACAGATTCCTTTTTTTTTTAATGCTTCAGATGAAGGTGGGTGTTGAAAGTGGGACAGTAAGGCAGAGTTTGGCAAAGACGTAATATTTCGGTTATGGATAATGGACAACCTTTTTTATTTTTTGCAAAGCACAAGGTTGAATTTATCCTGAAGACATTTTAAATGTTGTCTATTTTGGTATATGTTTGCTTAATTGGCATAAGGTGCCCTTGTACTGAAGCAACGGTTCATGAATAAATGGGGAGTAGTTACAAAAAAAAAAAAAAAAAAAAAAAATAGAATCCAAGGCTATAGTAAGGACAGAAAAAAAATTAACATTTCTTAAATCTAATTAAAGTATATTTTTCATGGTGTGTTACAGTCTCTGAACTTGCCTTGTTATTCCCCCTGCCCCAAATTAGATTGCAGACAGATGGCAAAGTGTGAAGGCTGTTTGGAAGAGAGATTGCTTCTATGGTGTGCACAGCCATCCTCTTTTTCACCTCCGATCAAAAAGGTTTTGCAGGGCTTTGTTTCAGAAATGTGAAAACCCCTTTTGACTAAAGGTAACAATGGGGAATAAGAAGTATATGTGAAGAGAAACAAAGGCTCTGTTCACACATAATGCTTCATCACCAGTACTCTCCTATACTTTGCTTGGATATGGGGTATCTTTAACTTTCCTGATATTTCCCTCTCTTTCTTTGGTATGTTATGCTGCCAGCAGGAATTTAGTTCCAATCTTATTAATTAACCTCCCCCACAGTATTGTGCCCAAGCTATAAGGCCGCTTTATTGGACTATGTGGTCCTGAGGATTAGACTCTGGTATTTAAACAGCCTATGACTCTAGGTTAAAAATAAACAAAAGAAAACTTTATTTGCACAATAAGCATATTGGTTTCAAGATTTTCAGTACTTATTTCTTTAGTGAATAAAACAATGTATAATAACAACTTCTGACTGAGATATCTCACACTTTCCCTTCACACTCTTCTCTCACAGATCCTCCTTTCTCTCTGAATGTACTTTGACCAGTCCTTATTTTATTTATTTCAGTTTAATCTTTCCCTTCTGCACTCAAGTTTCTGCCAGCTTCTCTCACACCGTTATAATACTAGAAAATATTAGGTTTTGATTCTCCCTAGCTGCTGATATGTCTTCCAAGTATTCCACTTCCTTCCTTTTGTAGTTATTAATCCCAAATGCCTTCCACAGCGCTATTCAGGGTTTTCTCACTTTTACCTTCTTGCTCTTTTGAAACTTACCAACATTTCAAGGAACACACTCATGACACTTTAAATCCTCATTTAAACCATGCTAAATCGTGATTAACTGTGGTTTGTTGCTTTAGCTATGAATTATCTTTTGGCTTGTTTCTTTCCCAGGCATTTTGAAAGCTGTAAAAGTAGTTCTGCTCTCTTTCTAGGTGCTTCTGTTTCAATGCGGACAGCATTTCAAACAAGCCAGGGCTAAGCTGTAGCTTTTGGTTTAGACATCACAGCAAGCCATAAGTTAAACAAGAGAGGGCATGAGCCAGTAACAACCCATGGCTTCTTTTTGTGGTTTGTTGGTGGCAAGCAAACCGTTGTTTATTTGCTGGAATGGGTTAAGATTCAACAAGACAAATTTCAACAAACCAGTTCATGACTTAGCACTATGTGTGAACCAGCCAGTGCTTCCAAACCACTTTTTAGCACTCTCCAAAACTGTTGTTTATCTCCGGCCTTAGATGCTATGGTAGAGGAATGGCAATGTTCAGTTAGCTGGTACACCTTATCTCATCCTTGTATGCACACATATCTGAGGCTATGTGAGACAGTTGATGTTCTTAAGCATCAAAGGATCAGATTCTGTGTGCTGTTATTTTTTGCACTGCAGTGCTGTGTTTTCATGTCAGCAGGAATGTAACAGCAAGACTGTCTGGACTTGAAAAAAGCTGCCAGAGAGAATGACATGCTTTCATGCAATCTTTGAATTCTTGGCTGTATACCACTGCATGAGTTTTTAAAAAACTAACGAATGTCACTTTCATGTCAAGCAGCGCCAAAAGGCAAGACCAGGAACAGTGCAACTGCTCTACATTTTGGGTCTTAAAAAGAACAGACATTGGCTTTCAAGTGTTGTCTTCATGACTTTGAGGAGTTCTGTTTTTTGAGTGTAGCATGAGAACAAAAAAAAAAAAATTCAAAAGGGCTTTGACAGCAATAATAACGCAACCAATCTCTAGTTGTATAAAATATCATATGACATAATTAGTTCTTTGATCTTTTTTAATTTTCTGAACCTGTATGTTCAAAGGGCAAGAACAGAAAGAAAGCACCTGTCTTTGAATAAGCCACAGGGCAGTACTTAATCTTATGGGGAAAGGTGTTCTCATTAATGCAACCCAATAAACTAAATAAGGAGCATATTCTCCACCCATTCCTTATTGCTGGGCTCATTGAAAGTTGCTGTACCTCCTCATGCTCTTGAATGTATGTTTAGTGGCTCAGGCCAGTGGTCCATTAGCACTGTAAGCTTGTAACCTGATGTTTGCCTTGAACTGGTGAAAATGGGATATAGCCAAGTAAAGCATTTTATTCTTAATCGCTCTGTTAATACCAATAGGACCAAGACTAATAGGGCAGAAATATTTTTGTTTGACAGTTAGTTCTCTTACTTTACAATTTATGCAAAAAAAAAAGCTTCTTCTGAATGCTATTACCATTTCTAGTCCATCTCCCAGCTCTATGTTTTTGTATGTACACACACAGAGTCTATTTTAGAATTTTGCTTTGGTTCAAGAGTATAACCTGAAGGCATGCGAGACAGCCACCATCCTGAAGCTAAGCAAGTGCAAATCTGGTCAGTGCTTGGAGGGGAGACCACCTTGGAACTGCACATAGCCACCTTGAGTTCTACAATGGAAAAAAGGTGGGCTATAAATGAAATAAAATAGAAAGGGAAAGAAATTTGTGTGGTGAGAATGTTATCTCTAAAGTTTCAGGTGGATTAAAAAGTGTTTTTGTATTTACATTTCAAAAGCAAAAATGTTAATAAGAAATAATATTCCTTGTTGTGTTCTTCAGCCTCAGGTGAATATTCCTTGGTTCAAGGTCAGGGAATTAAATGGAATGGTTGGCCTGCATATAAGCTACACCTGCAAAAGCATTTCCAGACCCTGACAGATTCATCTGGTCATATATTGACCAGATCCATTTGTGTTGTCATCTCTTAAATGTTGTCAGTGGCTCATCTCAGTATCTTGATGCTGGGCAGTGTATTGTGGGTGTTGCAACTTTAAAACTTGATCAACAGTTTTGCTTCCATATGTTTGCTGCACATGTAAGGCCAAAAATAATTTTGAATGAAAAGGTTAACAAGGAATAAAAGTAGGGGTGGTTTGATTTTCATACAAATATGGTTTATGTCTTGAAATAAAATTGTATGATACAAAAGGCTTTAAATGAAATGGGAAGAGAGATGATGCTTTGTCATAAAAAGGTTCAAAGACTACTTCCTATTATAAATTAACAGTACTGTGATTTGCAGGGCACAGGCTGAAGGCACATGAGCCAGGAAGTATTGGAAGCCTGACTGGCCCGTGTGTGATCATTGCTTGCTTGAAGATTGTTTTAAAATTCCTGTGTAAGTCATTTCAGATTTAGCTATGGAAGAAAGGCAAAGCAATTGCTGTAACTGGACTTAGGCAAGATGGGCATAGCCATCAAATATATTTTAGGTCTGGGAACAGCTTCAAGGGTCACAGTAATAATTCTGCCAGCTCACACAAGGCATGTTCAGTGTTCCCATCCTTGCTCGCTCAGTCCTCAACCTTCCACCACTGAGGCTCCTACTCTTGAGTGAAAGCATCTATGTCAGTGTGGTACAATGGTTAGAAGTCTGGACTGGAACTCAGGAGATCCAGGTTCTAATCCCGACTTGACTAGGAAGCCTGTTGGATAACTTTGGACCATTCACCAGCTCCGAGTCTGACCTATCTCACAGAATTGTGAGGATACTATGGAGAGGAGGAGGAGCACCTTGAATGTGCTAATCTCATATGAATCTCATCAACTTCTCTTTTCTGATAAATGAAATGTTCTCACACTAAGAATCTTTAAACCTATCTGATGCAGCACTGAACTTGTTAAGATGTCCATGTTCTTTTTTTCTTCCATCAAACTTTTAAACATCTTCTAGCTGCAGACATAGATCAAACATTCACCTTTACCAAATAAAGAAGCTGTTAACATTGAGCTATGGAATTTGCCAGCATCTGAGTTGAAACGGCATGAAATAACTGATGCAAACCACATGGGATAATTGAGTAGATAACTTCTAGCTAGAAAAGAGATCTGATCTGATTCAGAGGAGCTTTTGAAATTGGCAATACATAAACCTGCATTAGTTTGCCATCAGATGGATTGTGTGTATTGATATGGGTGCCATGGTGAGGTCAGGAACTCATCATTTTCTCATTCTAATTCAACCATCAGGATGCACATCTGACTAGGAAATTGCTCTATTTTGCATGTGGCTTCGTATCTTATAAGCAAGTGGACCTGACTTCAGCCCTGCTGCTGGACTATGACAGGAGAGCTCAGGAAATCTTTTCTTCCAGCCTCTTTTGATTATTGCTAAAATGCTGCCTTAGTGCCCAGTTGGGTGGGGCAATGCTTGCAGTGATACATTCAGATCAAAGCAAGCAAAGGCGTAGGTAACATCAATACCAGGAATTGCTAGGAAAAGTGATAGAATATAAGGAGCAAATGTCACAAATGCAATTATGTATATTTATGGTACAGCGGCTTTTCAAATGTGGAGTGCAATCCAAGTAATCCAACCACCCCTTCAAAAGGACATGATAAGGACTACAGAAAATTCAAAATAAATCCACTGTGCAGGGCATCAAATGCTGTGGAGAAAGCAAGAAAAAGCTTTTTTTCTTTCCTCAAAAAATTGGATAATTGTACCATCATCTGCTAAAAATGATAAGCTTCAGGTTTAAAGCAAACAATAGGAAGCAATGTGAACAGAGTGTGTAATAGAGCTATGGAACATATAAATACAGGTTGTGATGGCAACTACCATTTTGTACTATGAGTTACATGAGTATATGAAGAAGAAGCCTGCCAGCAATTACTAGCCAAGACAGCTAAAAGTGTAATGTCTTTCTTCAGAAGTGATCAGTCTTTGATTTCCAGATGCCAGTAGGAGATAGCCATGGTGGCCATCCAGCCCCTTTCCACTGGCAGAAAGCTATTTCTTTCTCAGTAACAGTTGGTGTGAGCTGAAGTGGACTCCGGGGGATGGTGGAGGACAGGAAGGCCTGGAGGAATGTTGTCCATGGGGTTGCAATGCGTCGGACACGACTTCGCGACTAACACCACCACCACGTTATTTAAAAAAACCCTTTAATGTGGGTATCAAGTAACTAATAATTCATCTTATAACATACCCACAAACCCAACAGCAATTAATAATTGATTTTAACCCAAAATCAACCCAAATAAAACAGTAATTATATACAAAATAGTAAAATATTTTCATTCTTCTTATATGTATTTTAAATGGTGACAAAGTATTTATATGGTAATTATGATTCACTAATGTCTATAGGTTCTTTTTTCCCTTTCAATTACTATAGTTTATTAATGAATGTATCAGCTAGGTCATCCTTACATAACTTTTATTTTTTCTCTCAGTTGTTGAATAAAGTATGTATAGTAAACTTTTCATTTATCATTAAATTATTTGGCTGATCTTCTGGTTATATAGCTGGTTAATTTTGCCATTAATGCATATTCTGCTAATTTATTTTTCTAGTCTTCACTAGTTGGCAGTCTTCTGATTTCCATTTTGTTGTAGTTATAACTCTAGCTGCTACTATCATATATTTAAATAGTTCTTCCATATTTCTTGGAAGAGTTTCTGACACAATACCAATAGCATATTCTTAGTATTACTAGGAAAGTTAATCTTCAGAATTCTTTGTACTTCAACATATATTTCTTTCCAAAATTTTTGACCTCACTGCACACCCACCACATATGGTACAAAGTCCCATCCACCTCCTTGCATTTTCAGCACCTCCTGTTACAATCCTTTTCCATTTCCCCAATATCTTTTGGAGTAGTATACCAAGGAAAAACATCTTGTACCAATTCTCTCCTAGTGCTTGACTAGCTGTTAATTTCATATCTTTCATCCGTAAGATTTCCCACTGACAGAAGTCTATTTCTTTCTCAAAGTTCTGCATTTATCTTACCATACATAACATCCACATATATTTTGAACAATGCTTTGCAACCAGAAAACTAGTACAGCATGGAGTGGGCTTGGTTCTTGCTCATGTGCTTTTAAAATTTCAGGAAGCTTTGCATATGGAGGAACAATGTTCAAATTGAAATTCCCCACCTGCATTCTGAAGTGGTAAAGCCCACTCAGCAATCTTGGGATTCTCCTGCTTCGTTTCAGCAACTTCCACTGATCACGGCTGCATCTTAAGGGTTTGGCATCTCCAAGCCATGACTGAAATTTGCATTGTATTTTTATGGACTGGATTATATTGGAATTCAGACAAATACATAGAAGATCAGTGCTCCTGCAGATCACTAAAACCAGTGGTGGTCTGAAACAGTTCAGCATCATAAGGAATAATTAATATGGAATGCTCTTTTCCCTTTTACAGTTGAGTTTACCAATTGGTCTTTTTAAAAGCGTCTTCTTTGTGCACGATTCCTTTGTATACCCTGGATCTTTGTGTATGTCTTATAGTTACAGTATGGATGACATGGGGAAGTTTATTAGAAAAGTTTGAACCTAACTTGGACAACATGGAGCCCTGCAAATGTTTCAGACTTCAGTGCCTATCAGTCCCGTTCACCATGGCCAATGTCCAGGAATGTGGGGAGCTGTCCAAAACATCTGGAGGGCACAAGGTGTTGCAAAGTTGGTGGATTAAAGCTTATAGAATGAGACAGCTTTCCAAATAAACTTTTAAGAAGTGCTTTTTTTAGAAGAAAAAAGGTGCCGGAACTCATGAAGTTATTTACCTTTCGCACGTAGTCAATCACTGTACACACACCCACACATGTCAGTTGTGTAATGAAACAACCAACGTCACCGCCCGCAGTAAGCACTCAGCGCACGACCACACGACCAAGCACAAGCTGAGCAGCGCCATCACAACCAGCATGGACAAAGCACGCATGCATCGGACTCGACACACAAGCAGCCCGCATGCACCGCTTTAATGAATTCGCCACCAACCTGCTATGCTCAACCGGGCGAATCAAATCCACATGGGCCAAACATCAAATTTTCAAAAGTTACTTTTAAAACTTGGAAAGTCTGTCGAAAAAAGGTGCCGGGACTCTGTTCCGGTGCATTCTATGACAAAAAAAAAAAAAAAGCACTGCTTTTAAGTATTAGTGAAATGAAGGTTTTCTGTAGCACTCTCTCAAGCTGCAGCCTTTCTCTTGTCAGGTGAAGTGCAGCAAGTGTTGCCCTTAACTACTTCCCAGTTGCTCTGAATGTTTTTCCAGGCTGTTCTACACCGTTTTGCTAGGCTGCGAAAGTCTAGGTTGGGATGAATACATGTCAAAGCTGGCTTTGGTATGGAAGGTTGGGTTAGGTGACTCTCAGACATTCTTGCCAAATATGCTGCCATTCTCTAGCCAAAGAGTGCAATGCTTGGAGAGCCACAATTCCTTTTAATAAACTGTAGTGATAGAGTAAATACCAGACTTTGTTCTGCTTACTTGTTTATGTTAGGTGATCAGTTCCTTCTAATGAAACGTCAGCTTGCAGAATTTTAGTATTTTTGTAATCTTAGACACTCAGGTTGGTGATGCTATTCCATATCCCCGTGGACATACCCTTTCTTTATATGTTGCTGCACTTTCAGAAGGGGTCTAGCTGAATGGATAAAGGTTATATACTGAGGCTTTCTGTGTATGGTTGGAGGAGTAGTAAATTAAAGTGATCAATCAACAATGGAAAACATGGCCTTCACCTGTCACCATGGCAATGAAAAGCGATGATCTTTACCTCCTGTCTCTATGCAATCACATTTAGGAGTTTTAATTTTTTTAATTGCTTTGCTTTGCTTTAGGGAGGGGAAGTCCAACATTTTGGGTTCTGAGGGGAGCACCAGGTATCTGCTGGGGGGCACACATATTTATTCACATTCTCACAAATTCACACATACGCTTACTGAAATGCCTCCCACCCATATACTGTATATGCATTGATCCCTGTAAAACACACACAAACACTCTCCCTCTGCACAGCTGGGCTTTCTTGGGCTTTTTCTTACCCAAACACTAGCACTTTAGAAGAACTAAGAAAATTCTGAGCAGGGTCTCCACAGAGGCCCATGCACCACCAGTTCTGCCTCTTCTGCTTTAGGATATCAGATCTCCTTTCCACTGGTTGTAACTGCTCTATGACTGTTACTTCCTTAGCTAGATTGCTGATGGACAACCCAAAATGGTCAGTTGATGGGAGCTAGTCATTGGGAGGTAGCTGGAAACAAAAAGCACATGAAAGCTTGAGGAAGATGAGATCCTTCCAGCTGTTGGGAGGAGGTGGATGTAGGTGGGTGTTGGGAAGAAACATAGTTTACCATTTGTAAAAGGCAGAGAGAGTGAGAGCGTGGGAGAGTGAATCCTGCTAAAGATGGCTGAAGAAACCTTGGCAGGTGCAGGCCTTCCCTCTGTGGATGTGATACAAGGTAGCCAATCTGACACCTTGTAAGAGTTCCTTATTTGTGTAAAGGACCTGCAAACTTCCATGGGGTGGATCAATAAATGCCTCATATAAAGAAGCCCCGACAGATCTCAGTATTAACACAAACAACCTGGCTTTGGTAAGCTAATTAACACATGTGCTATGATTAGAAACAGAACAAAATCTTTATCCTGATCCAAGCCTACAGGTGTTAGAATTGAACCTCTTCCTTTCATTGCTTGAGGAAGTAGAGAATTGAGAATATTCTAAGTTTGAATATGTTATCTTTCAGTATTTACTCTGAGAATCTTTTTTTTAAATCACACAATGTCTGAATTTACAAGTAAAAGGACAGGCAGTCAAGTACAGCCAGGGCCTGGGTTACAAACAAGTTCCATTCCTGAAAATGTATTTAAGTCAAATTTGTATGCAAGTCAGATCGCGTATCTATAATGCATATAAAATACTTAAACACTTCCATATACAGTCAGAATACTTCCATATACAGTCCTCCACATTTGTGGGGGTTAGGGGCACAGGAACCCTGTGAAAATGGAAAAAGCACAAATATGTCTACCCACCCCCCCACAAACTCATTGTATTGGAAACATGTGGAAGATTATTGTATGGTGAGGAGTTAGGTTTGACATGTCTCATTTTCCCTTATATTGTCCTTATCATGTATGCTGGTTTATGATGAAGTCTTAAGTTATATAACGGAATGTGTTATCTGCTGAGTATAACTTATATAACTTGTTTTTCATACCTTGTTTTACATTTCCTTTGCCAGAAGGGAGTGCTGTGTCCCAGGTGTAGAGCATTCAGGAGGATCCTAGATTGATTAGCTATCTGGAGTTGTTTACCCCAGTGTTGGCTCAGGGGCCAGGGGCCAGGCATGTGTAGAATGGAGGTTTGTTAGCCAGATGCATTCAGTTACCCCATTAAGATGCCTAGCTTTGGGGATAAAACCAGAGGGTTGAGATCCTAAGTTTGGGAGCTGTTATACAGATCAGGTGTTGGATGCTGTGTGATTGATGGCCTGGGGTCTCTCTTGCTTCCCAACTGGGGCTCTTGGCAGCTGAAGGGGAGAAGATACTCTTATAAGGTATAAATGCTATTTTGTTTGCCTGCAGGTACTATCATTGCTTAAGTAAAGCATTGTTTTTCCTTCACCTACTGGCATGTTCATTGCCTCCTAGTCCAAAAGAAACCCTGCCTTTGGCAGAACACTCATCAGCACCTTCTTTATGCATCAAGGAAGTGTCTGAGAGATTTCCCTCACCAGATTGGTGGATCAGGAAGGCCTGCTTTGGACATTTCCCTCTCTCCTCTCTTGCTTCCTCCCTTTCAATGGACATGACAGTATTGTGCAGTAGCCTGCAAAACACCAAAAGGTACAAACTATATGTCTTTAACTGGATTTTTCAAATTAATAGGCTTTATGGCAGTTTGTTTGTAACTATGGGTTGTTTGTAACTAGGACTTCTGTCATTCCTAACACCTGGCCACAAGATCCAAATGGTTTCTCCCTCAATAGTCTCAACAGCTGTTTATTGTTAAATCTTCATAGTTATTTCATTCAGGTAAGCTGAGTGCTTTCAGCCTGGTTTGAGTGGGCACAACTTTTGAAATCATTCCAGGTATCCAAGTACTGAATCATGGACTGTAAGTGTTAAAAGATTTTTTTAAAAGCTTACTAAGACCAGAGTTATTTCCTTTTGCTTCCTTTTGCTCTTTTTTCCACCATTAGACAGAGAAAAGCAATATTAAACCACAATAGCCCTGAGTAAAATTTATTACTTAGAAAGCAAAAGCAATATCTCCAAACCTCTTTGGGCAGCTCAAGGTCCTTGTTCAATGACCTCCTTCCTCTGTATTTCTGTGAGGGGCTTTCTACTTGAACTTGGAGTCCTGAGTGTTGAAAGGCACAGACCATAGATTTCCATCTGTCAGTGAGTAAATAAAAGTTTGTTCAGGGAGCAGGAAGAGATGATCCATTGTGAGAAGCAAGAAAAGCATATGCCGGGCTTTTGCTAATGTAATCCCCAAGCAGTTGGTATGCATTCAGGTAGGGCCCTTGTTTCTTGAACATAAGCGCTTATTCTGGTGTTCCTGGTGATTCTAATGTACTGGCTTTTCAAATGTTTTGCTGGATCAAATGATTCTTTGGATGGGCACAAAGATCGAGGTGACCTAAGCCCACCGCTGTGTCTGCGCCTTCTCCCCTCCCGGATTCCTTAAGTTGTCATTTGGGGAGGGCAATGAGACTTTTTGGTATCCTTTCATTTGATTCCCCTCCCTCAGCTTAAAATGGTGTATTCCAGGAGCAGCTACACTGTGATTTGTTTGTATTGATCAATTTCCCTTTACCAAAAGAGGGGGGATAGTGCTTGCATTGACCTGCTCCAATTGCTTGGAAGTTTCAGGTAGGTTTGGCTTTGGAAATGAGAGCCCTGCAGACCTACATTTGTGAGGATTTTCCATTTATTTAGGAAAGTCAGTGCAGAACTTCACCTTGTCTTCGTCTACAGCAGCTAGACTCTCTGCTGCTATAGCCTCATGACTTTCTTATGTACAATCCCAGCCTCTCCATGCCTTCTTACTTTGTTCCTCTAAGAGCAGCATGGTCAGCTTGTGCCACAGCAAAGTTTCAGTCTACAACTCCTGTCAGACACGCACAATGGTCATGGTGAAGGCAGGTGTAGGCCAAAATTCTGGAAGGGCCACTAGGAGTCCACCATTGATCTGAGGGATGATTATTTGTGGGGGAGTACTGTGAGTATTAACATAATGCAATGTTAATACTAATTTTTCCAAATCTGGTGCCATCCAGATTCCCATCATCTCCAGTAAGCATGTCCCTTGGTGAGCACCTAGTTAGTTTATATTATCATGGATCCTGCAGCATTGCATGCAAGACTGCACTGGTTTCCACCCTTCCTGGCATTAACAACAGCTTTGGGTAGCAGGCATTTAGAAATGGCTTTAGAGTAGGTTTAAGCACCCCCTTCCTCCACTACCACTGCTCCAATAAAATTGGAGGGCTTTCCATTGCTTTAAGATGTGTGAACAGGACATTGATCCAGTATATTGTTGCTTTGAATTGCTTGAATTGCTGCTGTCAGGCATACTAGCCATCTCTGGGCTGGACAGATCCATGGTAGAATCAGGAAAACGGAAGCAGCGGTCCGGGGCTTAACAGGGAGAAAACCCCATTTGTCCTTCTGAAGTGCTCCTACACCTGGAGTACAAGAGATAAGCACACATTTTTTCCAGGAGCCAACTTTTGTGTTACCTGGATGGTTTCTTAAGAACTGAAGAGAGGGAAGAAGATAGCACTATATTGAAAAGGTTACAAGTATATATTTTAACATGTCCATTTTTTAAAATTGAAATGGCTTTTAGCTATCTAAACTTTTAGATTTTGTGTAATGTGTATTTTTGTGTATATACAATATTGTATATTAATATTTTATGAGGTATTTTATTATATGTAGTTTAATGTTACATTTTTATAAACTGCCCAGGGTACTTTGGTTACTGGGTGGTGTGAAATAATGGAAGAAATCCTCCTTCCTCAAGATCTCTAACATTTTATTTTATTTGTGCTTTATTTATTGGTAAGATAAAAGCTGGAGCTTGAGGATAGTGTTTATGTAGCTTTTTATTTTGGGTCTTAAACCATTTTGACTATCTAATAGAGGTTGCAAAATACTTTTGAATTTTATGTAGTGCTAAATAAATGTCTGATACTATTACTAGTAATGAATGTTCTGGTGAATTTTGAGTTATTTCAACTCAGGTTTTGTCCTGAGGTTTGAAATTTGGAGAGCTTCATAATTCTGCTTGGCTCAGTGTTTGTTGAGCAGAAATAACAAGATATGTCAGGAAAAGAAACCTCAGGTTTTGAAGTAGATATTCTAGAATGGATTATTCTTTCTCATTCCAGATTTTTTTTTTCCCCTCAACTAATACTATCAACAACGGAAGTAAGAAATGTGATTTTTTTTTTTTCCAGATCCCTTGGGATAAGTAATCCACAGATTTTCTACCCAGGCCATTTTTGGTTGTCTTCAGGAAGAAATTTTCATGAAAGCCTTCCTAATCTTGTGGTTTTTTTGTGTGGTTGGTTGACCACAGGATAGATGCTGCTTCTGTTTCCGGAGATGATGAGGGAATGATGGGGAAAAGCCATAAAGAACCTGCAAGAAAATAGTAAAACAGGTATTCAAAAAGTATCTTTCCAAAGAATATTGAAAAATTTCTATCAAAGATTATTTCTGAATTTAGGGGGGCTGTGTATAAGAGTCAGAATAAAACAAAAAATTAAAATATTGCATTGCTCTATACACATTTACTAAAGCTGAAATTTACATACACATTCTTGAGAGAGAGTCGCATTATAAACTCAGTGGGATTGCCTTCTGTTAATTAGCTCTGTGGCTTGAGCACCTTTGACAATTGTTTTACTGTTTCCAAATACAGCCATCAAACCACCCCCCACCACCCATCTGTTCAATTGGTGGAATAGTAGTTACTGAGATGTTAAGGCCACACACAGTACCTGTACTGAATTCCAAAAATGTGATGCACCTCATTTTAAGCCTTCCTTCTGGCACTTCGTTTCAGCATGTGATATGCTGCCAGTGTGGTTAGTTTTATTGGAAGTATTGTCATGTATGATACCAGTTTTAAACTGAACTGTGTTTTAATTGTTCCAGCAACAAGAATGGGCTTGCATAAGTATTTCTTAAGCACCTAGCATTCTATGCAGATATTGCATTCTCCCCCCCCCCCCATGTGTGTGTATCAAGGCAGCAGACTCCCAGTGTCCAAAATGCATTTTTGGCCTGTGCTCTAGTGAAGGGGAGAGGTGAAAGGCATATAAGGACCTAAAAGCAGGGGCATGTAGGAGGAAACAGAAGAGCAAAGGAAAGAAAGATCTTTCCATCCATTTGTACTTTTCCTCCCATCCTACCATAAGGGAGGAAGGAATCTTTGAATGTCTTCTACCCAACGATGATTGCACATCTTGTTCCAAAAATGGTCTGGACATATCTAGCAGGCCTATATTCATGTTGGGAAGCCAGAATGCTATGCATTCCCTCTGCTCAGCATAGCTCCCCATCATGCAGTGCCAGGAATGCGTACTGTCTTCATTTGCCCTGGAGCTTCCCCTGATTCTTCACTATACTACCAGCTATATGCATGATCTTGTGGTGCTGGATACGACACCTTGTGCACCCATGCTGGGTGCTGACGCAGCTCCTGTTTCTTTCCCCCATGTCACTACCTCCACAATCAGCTACTCAGTGATGCTTGAGGGGCTCTGGCTTGCAAGATGTCAGATGGAGTTACTGAAGTCCAGCCCTAACTCTGCCACTAAGGAGAGGAGATGGGGACAGCATGATGTCATCAAGAGGAGAAAGGAGATGGAGTGCTGACCCAGAGCTGCTGCTTTTAGAAGCAGTCACAGATTTAGAATGATGTCTGGTTTGGTGTGATACCAAGTGAGATAAGGCCAACATGACCCACAACCTATTAATTTGTGACAGCTGCAGTTGGAAGCTTTTATACAATAAAGAATTTGATGAATACATTTTTATTGTGGTGTGTGGTAGCCAGAATCCCCCATCAACCTTTTTATAATTAGGGAGACATATGGTTGAATGTTTTATAATTAATTTTCACAAATTAAAGGCTTTTGGAGGTGACTGATTAGTCTCACACAAATAGCTATAATATTTGCATTGTTTAAATTTTTGTTATCCTAATAGCAGCAATCTGCACATCGAAAACGTCTGCCAAATCTGAATCAATTAGATTTAATCTATCTTCTCCTTTGGAAAGGAGGGATTTGATCCTTCAGCTCCTGCTAACTGATGAACTAAACTCATTAAAATGAATGCCACTGAAGTGTGTACACAGATATTTCAAACTGCTTTAAATAGGAAGCTTCACATAGTGAAATGAATATTGTAAGAGCTCAGTTCAGATAAGAAAAAAAACCCAAATAAAAAGCTAACAGCAGGGATGGTAGAACCTTTTTGTCTGGTGCCCAAGCTAGATGTGAAAGAGGAGACCTGTGATTAGAATTTCCGGTGGGTTCTCCCCCCACATGTTAATTAGCCCCAAAAGCCTGCTTTGTAGATTGTGTTCAAGAAGAGGTATTCTCCCCTTCCCATTCCTTTTCTTTGAGATGCCTTTCTTTCTTCCCTAAAGCTGCTGTGAGTGTCATGGGGTTGGGGGTAAATAGGTACAGGAATCATTCCTGTCTCTCCATAACCCATGGGTCAAAATGGAGCTGGGGTGGGAGGTGCAGTCTACAGAGTGAAGGAGTTATACAACCTCTTGCAAAGCAATAGTTCCCCAATTTTTAAAGCAGGTCTGTGGGGTTGCTAATTAACAAAACAGAAAGAAATAAGAACCATGGGAAGCCTAATCATGAAAAAATAAACAGGGATAAGGCTTTTCTTGTGGCTTTATTTTCAGAGTAATATTCAATTCTCAAGGTTTCTGGAAGCTAATGCAGTTTTCTTTTGGAGTCTTATTCTGTGCTCTTCAGCACAATCAAATCTACACAGAATCCTAGACCACTTGTCAGACACTTAAACCACATCTCTGGCAAATGTTTTTGGTCCACAGTGTGTATGAAATGATCAGATAGATAAGGCTGGGATGAGAGAAGGAAGTAAGTTGCCCAGGTAACCAAGAAAGCACACTGGTAATTGATGTGGAGAGAGAAAAACTGGGTGGGTAAGGGCATCATGGCTGACAGAGAGGGAAGCCAAAGAAATAATCCAGCAGAAGAAATTAAGAATCGGCACCTGAAACTGCAGAAGACTGAGAGTAAAGATTTGAGAGACAAAGAATTATCTCCTTCTAAAAGAACCAATTTGAGAGACAAAGAATTGTCTCCTAAAAGAACCAAAGGAACTGCAGGTGGCGCAGTGGTTTAAACCACTGTGCTGCTGGGCTGTTTGATCGAAACGTCGCCGGTTCGAATCTGCGCAGCGGGGTTCCCATTGCTCTGTCCCAGCTCCTGCCAACTTGCAGTTCAAAAGCATGCAGATGCAAGTAGATAAAAAGGTACCACTTCAGTAGGCAGGTAACAGCGTTCCGTGCACTTCGGTGTTCAGTCATACCAGCCACATGACCACGGAGACTGTCTGTGGACAAATGCTGGCTCCTTCGGCCAGGAAACAGAGATGAGTACCGCCCCCTAGAGTCAGGCGTGACTGGACTTAATATCAAGGGGAAACCTTTACCTTTTTAAAAAAACCAAAGTTCAGTGCGGTGTGTCAGGCCAGACTGATTCTAATATACAGTAAACAAACTGAGGGATGAGGAAGGGGATATACTTTGTGGAGCAGAACAGCAGAACTGCATCGTTCAGGTCGGTTGTCTAGGCCAATATTTTGCCCTGCACCATGCAAAATGTAGGGAAAATCATGAATGTTGTGATGATTGGTCAAGAGAATGCAATACGGACTTAGCAAAAATTGAATGCAGCAGTATAGGAAACTGTTTAAAGCACTGAAAGTTTCCCCTGAGCCAACCAGATATGCAGAATGATATAAGGTTGCTTTCTTCAATTATAAAATCCCTGCAAGAAGTTGGAACTGCTGCCAGAGAGCTGGCTGCAAAAACTTTTCCCGAAACAAGCATAGCACTCCAGGATATAATGGCTAGAAACTGCTTTCACTGGAGAGATGTGATTCAGCTATGATTGGGGGGAAGCTTAGTGCCTTGATGATGCCATTAAATTGGTCATAGGAATGGAAATGGCTAGAAAGTTTAAAAAAATGCCCAGGCTCTTGAAAGTAGGGTTCACAGCCATACGAGAGGGACCAGTCCTTCTAATGGATGGATATGCAAAGGGAGCAGAGGCTTCACAGGACATTGGAAGTGAACTCAACCAGCTTAAAGTTGTGAACAGACAAACACAGTCAAAATAAATGGAGTACAAAGGCTACATTATGAAGGGCCCCAGCTCATTAGGAAGCAAAGATGCAGGCATCGTGGCAATCTGAGCCATTTCCAAAGGGGATATTTGCCATAAAGGACACATTCAGAACAGGATAGTTAAGCAAAGCAGTAGATGGGGACCTGTCCATGCTGAGCGGTTTGGTGGCCCAAAGAAGTGGAAAGTGCTGAGGCAGGAGGTCTGGGTTATTATTTGGAATGGAAGTTGGCAAATATTCCATGCTGCCCCTTTTTTTGCTGGACTCAGGGGCAGAAGTATTGTGCATAGTTATTTATGGGAGCAACCTATACTCAAAGTGAGAGGTACTTCAGACCCTGTGAATTCACCATCAGGGTGGCTTATGGAGTAAAGGTTTATCTTTGGGGAGTATGAAATGCAGTCTGAACCTGCAAAGACTACAGCTACCTTATGAGTTTTTAGTGGAAGGAAAGCCACAGTCTTATAATCACCACTCACCTCTTGAAGAAATACCAAAATACACTAATTTTGGAAATGGCTGTTATTCTTTGTTTGGAAGACAGTTTTGCTTGTGTACCATGAATGGCTGAATGGAGATGTGTGAAGCTGGAAGTAAAAGGATAAGTGTGGAGTGTTAAGTTCCAGTTTGAGAAGTAAAAATGGGAAACATCAGGATGGGTCATTCAGCTGAATCGTGTAAGCAAACTGATACGCCTTACAGGATCAGTGACAAATAGGAGTATGGAAGGTAAAATTCTAATCTGTATAGTTAATGTGTTGACAGAGCCTCAGATGCTGTATGGGGGACAATAATTAGAACATTGGATTCAAGGGCATCTCTCTGACAGAAGAAGTCAGTCTGGAAGATTCAATAAATGTCAACTTGCTGAGTTCAGTGGGTGGGGGGGGAGCAAGATGGAGGCTGACAATCAATTGAATACACCAGGATTAGAAGATGTGTTTCCACTAAGTGAACATGAACTCAATCAGGGGAAATAAAGGGAATGTATGAAGTGCTGTTGCAGTATTCTGATCTACTTAGTTGTGGTGACCATACCGTAGGCTGACTTAGTTTAACTGAACACAAAATCAATACTGGAGAACACAAACTGATCAAGCAAGACCTTGGAGCGTACCTATTCTCCAGGAGAGCCCTTGGCTATTGGGTGGTATAAAAATAAAATAAAAATAAATAAAACTCTCTTTCAAGGATAATTTGAACAAGAGTTGCAGGAAATAGAGGTGAAAGAAGTAATTCACTCTTCAACAATTGCATGGGCAGAACTTGTAGTTCTGGTCAAGAAGAAAAGAGGTGGAATGAGGGCTTGTGTTGACTATTGTGGCTCAGCATGCTACAATTAAAGATGCTTACTGCTTCTCTTGAATGGATGACACTTTGGACCTTTTGTCAAAAGCTTAATAGCTTTCTGGTGTAGGGGACAGTGGTGAGTAGGGGTAGTGGTGGGTAGGGGGTACCGGTGAGTTGAAATATACCTTGTAGATATATTTAAAACAGTATTTTGAACAAGAAAAGGACTGTTTGAATTTAATATTACACCATTTGGGCTATATAATGCTCTTACCACTTTCCATATTGCTTTGGAAGACAAGGTTCATCCTATTTTGTATAGTTGGATGATTGAATTGTAATAGCTGAACTTCCAAAGAGTCTTCAAAATGGTTAGTAGTATTGCCGTGGTTGAATGATATGAACTTGAAAATTAAGCCAGCCAAATGTAAATTTTTCTATAAAAAGGTAAAATATTTGGATCAGGTAATTTCCACAGATGAAGCAGGCCCAGATCTTGAGAGAATAGATTATACCAATACTTACAAATTTAACAGAAGTATGTAATTTCATGGATATGGTTTCCCATGTTCACAGATCTGTGGTTGGATTTGCTGTTATTGTTAATCCTTTGTATTCATCATTGAATATGCCAGGATTTCTCTGGACAGGAGAGAATTAGTAAGCTTTTCAGGAACTAAAACAAAATTTGATACCAGCTCCTGTTGTCTTATCCAGATTTACAACTACTTTTTTTGTTAGCTACGGATGGAGTCTTGGAGCTGTTTTGTCACAAGTGGAAAATGGAAGGGGAAAGTTATCACTTTGCAAACTGAACTTTAAGTGAAGTGGTATGAAGTATTCATCTCTCAGAGATATTGGCTGTAGTGGCCTTTCTCAGGTACTTTGTGTATTTTCTTCAGGGAAGATGTTCTTCACTGAGTAGATTGGTGAAAATTATTCAATCTGAAGGTCAACTGACCAGGTGGCTAAGACAACTGGCCCAGTGTAACTATAAGATAAATACATTAACTAAGAAAACAGCACTGGAATGCTGATGTTTTAGCACATCAGCCTAATCCATGGAAGTTGGAGCTATCCAATGGTGCCTAGGTAATCCGAAGCATGATGAGATCAAAGTGAATTGACAGCAAAGTCAAAATCGGTTGGAAGACAGATGACAGTGAGGAGTTCCCTGAGGAAGACCAATGTCACCCTCACCTGAGAGTGAGAGAGTCATAGGCAGAGACACAGACAGGCCTCAAACGAAATACATGTTAGCACATGAACTACCAAGTACTGGGGAAAAGCCCAAATGATCTCAAGTGGTGTTCTCAGCAAGGAAGGTTCCCATGGTTCTAGGGGAATGGGTATTTAGGAACAAAGAAGAGTGCTGTGTCAAGGTCTGTGGAAATTGTTCCTTTAGTGTTTTGGGCCTTTTTTGTGCTTGGCCCTACCTTAGAAGTTGTTCTGAGCCACTTGGTTGTCTGCAAATGCCTGTGGAATGAAAGTTGTGCAACTGGCAGCCTCCTTGCATGCCACATGCTGCACAAACAAAGGCTGCTGCTTGCGATGCAAAAGAGGGATGCCGCTTGTGCAGCATTTGCAAGGATTTGTGCACCACATGAATTCTGGTGCACTTATCCGTAACTTGGGCTCACAGCTGTGACAAAGCAGTCTGGAGTCTGGGGAGCCATGAATTCCCACCCCCAGAACAGATCCTCACACATTCCTAATAGAGGAGGCCAGTCAGGGAGCTACAGCAAGGAATCCCTCCTCTTCAAAGCCCCTTCCTTTTGAAGCTCTGAGCACCGCCTCCAAGAGTCGGACATGACTGGACTTTAATGTCATGGGGAAACCTTTACCTTTACCTTTTTAATGCCTAACGGGCCTAATGTGTGGCCTACACAAACAGCAGGCCATGGTACATTTCTGTTGCTAAATTGTCTGATTTTAGTCTGCAGCTGGGATTAAGGTTTTATGTTTGAATGCTCCTTCATGAAAATACAAAGCAAAACAAATTTGACAGAGAGAAAGAACAGATGAAAGAGAATGCCTTTCCTTTCGTGTCCTTCTCTGAACACTGAGATTTCTGTGTTGATCGAGATTTTGGGGAAACAGGGCTCTGTTTTACTCATGTTTCAAAATTACATTTGTACAGGCAACAGGCAGAACCTGTTCACACTGTGGGCAGTGCTTGCAGAATCCCCATAGGGCTCAATAGAGCCCCATTCACCACTCTTCCATGTATGCCTGCCTGCTTGCCTTTGTGGGCAGGCAAAGGGATGAGATATTATGGGGAGTGGAGTCTCAAATGTAGGATAAATGAATCTGTTTATTTCTTGCACGTGTCACTTGCATCTTTTTACCCATGCAAGTCCTTAGTGATCTATTTCCACATTAATTAGTAATTTAAAGAAGGACCCAATACTTACTGTATACATATTTAAATGTGTATTTTAACTGAAAACATACAGTTAAATTTGCTCTCAAAATATATTTTTTGAAAATGCAGATTTTGTAATACATTTCAATTGGAAGATACTATGTCCCACCATTTGGACATTTGTGCAATCTGGTGGAGAGCAGTTCTAATCAATTCATCTATGCATTATTTGGAGATATGTGAATTGAGTTATTTCATATAAGACTTTTCAGTGATCATATTTTCCAGGTCTTTCTCACTATCCACAGCAGCAGAGAACCATGTCCAGTTTAAATGAAAGAAAACTGAGATCTGCTGTGGGCATTTGATGTCAGGGAGTTGTTCAGCTTCAAGAATGTCTTCTAATGATAACATTATTATTATTGGAGCAATCAAGGAGTATGTTAACCAGCACTATTACATGCTGAAATTCTACAGGGTAGGGCGGACATATATAAACCTGCCTACAGTCATCTATTGATTGGTATTAGATGGCATTGTTATGTACAAAATGATATGCTACTTATTAACTGCCAGAATGAATGGCTGTAATGAATGTGATTTTAAAAACTGATGTTCTTGTCAAGCTTTGTGCTTGACACGTGGGGAGGGAAGGAGTCCTGAAACTTTAGTAATTTTGTAGTGAATGTCAATGTTTAATATCTTTTTAAAGCTAGGCCTGCAAATGGAACCACACATAGAATGGCCGTGTGGCCTATTTTAGAGAGGTCAATCCCCTGTTTGAAAAGTTGTGCTGGCACAGATCTGTTTAAAGACAAACAACCATAAAGAACAGATTTCAGAACGAGGATCTGCGTTGCTGTTGCTTTCTGATCTCCAGCCGTTCTGTTGCCACTTGCTTCTGTGTTTGACTTGCCATCGGACCAGTTCACATGTCCAAGCATTTTGCCATTTGATGCCTCACAGTGGCATAAATGGACCAAAGGAAAGAATGCTTTGGAGTTCATAGAAAAGCTCTGTTTGTGGCGTTCAATCTGTGCTGGCTGTTCCAGAGGGGCAAGTCATCACATCATCTTGGAGACACAGCACGATGCGCATCCATGTGTGGATTTGTCCATAGTCACATGGAGCACAGAATGCTTGCTTGTGCTGGCAGTAAGTACTGCAGTGTGGCAGCCACAGGTGGAGGGATACAAGTTCAGGAGAGGCTTGCATGGGTGTTGGTGGGGGAAGGAACAATTATCCTCTTTCTCAGCTGAGACTGAACTCCAAGGCCCATTCTCCATAGACAGTCCTATCTAAAGCATTAGACTGGGGCTGGAGAGCTTATGGTCTCCTTGGACTGGCCATGCAGGCTGGGGTTGATGGAATTTGGATCCCTGCATTAGCCACTGACCCTGCTGAATCATGGTTCCAATCTAGTAAGACTGGTCATATATTCTTAATATTCTTTAAGCCAACTGACATCCTTAATGGCAGTCAAAACATAATTGGAAATAAAGTATATATCAAAAAATTGATTCCAAGGCTTCTAATGCTGAAATCTAACCAATTACCTGAGGCAAAACAAATGTCATGCCTATATAATTCTCTCTGTTACAACAGACTTAGTTACAGGCCAGGAAGGGGGACCAAGTACCCCTTGGTGCCAGGATGAATCCAAAAGAAGGGAAGAAGAGTAGCTGGCACTTGCATTAATCCAAAATTCTCAGTTATATCTACTCTGCAGAACTCTGGTTTAATGACAGACAACAAAGTTGTTAGCAATATTAAACTGTATATGAACCATATGTGATAATAATCAGACCAGTTCAGATGTGACAGGGAACTATGGTTCTTCATAGCAAGATAGGTTGTACAGCCTCCTGCCTTTAGACCTTTCAGGGTGCAGCAGATTATTCTGACAAGGATGTGGCACAGGCTACTTCCTCAGGTTAGGATAGTAGGTACCTTATCGAGGCCTTCCCAGACAGAGGACATAGACTTGGTTGAGGATCAGTCCCTGGCAGACATCCTGTCTCTCCGTACCTGCAGAATCCTCAGGCTACAAAATCAGGCAAGGGCTCTTTAAGGTCCAGTCAGCTCTGTCAGGAGGGGCAGAGGTGACTACACTACAGGTCTTGACCGCTCCCATAAAGCTTTAGCTAGTTTTAGTTTAGACAGCATCATCTCTGGGGTGGGAGACAGTTCCAACCAGCAGGAGGCACCTGAGAGTACTGATGGTGCTACAGCCTTTTGGCCCTTCTCTGACAGGTTTTGGTTCCAGCAGTCTTCCCTGATGAGCCTGAGAGGGCCACAGAGCCAGTCAGTCACAATGGCGAAGGGAAGGGTGAGTGATGACTATGCCGCCGCTGCAGTGGCCGTGGTTGGATTATGACGCTGTGCATGTTTATGCTAGCTAATGTTATGGACAAAATGGTGATGGTCAGGATAATAGCTAGCGTTGTAGCAGAAGAGATGGGACACAAGGGATTCAAGTTGGTAAGCTCTGATAATCAGAGAGGTCCGCCTGGCGCCGTCGTTATTTGTTTTTTTGGCACCAGGTTAAGACCTTTTTATTCCAGCAATGTTTTAATATTGTCTTTTCTATGTTTTTAACTGCAGCCAGTGTGGGTCGGGAATTTATTCATGTTGTATTTTATGCTGTAAGCCGTCCTGAGGCTTTTTGCGACAGGACAGTATGCACATATATATGCGCATAAAGCTTTGCTGTACAGGCAGTCTCTGGGTTAGGAATGAGTTCCTAAGAAAATGGAAATTAGTCTTTAAGTCAATTTTAAGTCATAAGTCTGATCATGTATAGTCAGCCCTCCATATTCATGGGGGTTAAAGGTGCAGAAAGTGGACAGCCAACTTTTAACCTGCCCAGGGATCCTTATGGCTAATGAGACAGGTTAGAAATCCACCACCACCATCCAAACTCACCAGTGCCTCTCCTGTGCAGCAAAGAAATGCAAGAGAGATTTCCATCTCTGTATGGGCAGGGCAGGAAGGCAAGCATTGGAGGCTACCCTCTCTCCCCTTTAGCGCGCGCTCTCTCTCTCTCTCTCTCTCTTTTTATGGTGATGGTTTGGAGGTCCTGCCTCTCTCATTTTGCTTCCTCTCTCTCAATGGTGATGACAATTTTCCATGGTATGGGTGTTCTTGGATGTTCATAATTTGAGGACTGCCTGTATTGTATTAGTTTGTAATAAAACTACAATCTAAAAAGCATCAGTAAGTGACAGTACCTGCATCAATAACAGTAGAGTAATAAATACAATAATGAGAGCCTGCATGTGTCTGCTTGAGTTATATTGTGGAAACTATTTTGGAGCCAACCTGGAGACTGTTGGTAGAAGGCCCAGGGTATAAAGCTTGTAAATAGATAAGAAGCAATATGCTGTGGATCATGGCTTCCAAATTTTGTCAAATATTTGCATTTGCATAGGTAAAGAGAAAGGCAGCCCTGAGAACTAGCACTCTAGCTTTTCTGCTTAGCAAATTCAAGCTGTTAAGCTCAGGGCATTCAATTCCATGGCCAGTGTATTCAGCCGATGAAGCTCTATTGTGTCAATATTTGAAAATCCACAAAGAGGCAGATTCCAGAGTTTTTCCCTAATCTAGATGCTCCTTTTGACCAATGAGCCTGATAGGGGATTTTAACATAATTCAGATCATATTTCTAATGGTTTGGCAAGAGCATTGATACAGCATAATACCCTAGTAATCTGCCGTTTGGACTAAGCCAGAGTAGTGCTGTCGCTGACAATGCTTCATTTAGAATGTTTAGCTAACACCATGGAAATTTGGCGAATACTTGGGTAAACTTATTTCCCTGTGGACAATGCAAATTACCCCTTAGGATTTCTTTCCACTTTATAGCATGGTCCTTGTTATGCCTGCTGTATGTTGTATGAATGTAGAATTATCACTAAATCTCCTTGTCCTACTTCTGCAATCATCTGGAAGACAGGGTATCTGGGCCAGAGGAATGGAGAGACTTCTGTAGGTTTCCCTCCATGGAGAATTTTAACCCTCTTTAAACCCTGAAGTCACTCCCAATTCATTGTTCTAGATTACAGCTCCCAGCATCCCCAGCCAGCATGGTCAGGGTTCAGGAATTATGGTAATCCTAATCCAAAACTTCTTGTGGGCACCAGGAAGAGAGGGGCTGCTTCAAGCCAATAAGGTCAGGTGGCCTTAGGGGTCGGAGCAGTGCCTGAAATCCTTGGGGTTCAATGGGTTTTCAATGTGCTGTGAACACATCTCTCCCTCCGGGTCTTTTATTGAGCTAGGCTTGCATTGCAATACAGAGTGAGTAATAATAAAACTGCTACCAAGGGCTAGTGCTCCCTCTTATTGGTGGTGTTAGCTCTTGTCCGTGTCAGGAATTGATTCCAAACTGGACACTCCCCTTCCCTTCCTTCCCTAGGGGCTGGCTCCATCCTCAGGGAAGGTTGTGTTTCTTGAGGACCACATGGTGGGAACACTGGACCTTACCTAATTGGTCTGTTTGCTTGGCTTGATGACCAATCACTGGGCTGATGCATTGACACCCCTCCCCCTCCGGCCCTCCTTGTTCTCGAGTGATTCCCCCCAAATGAGGAGCAGCTTGGTTCTCAGCAGTCACTTGGCTAATCACACTGGCCAACCTTGGCATTTCAGTAAAGCTTTCCAACCCCTCTTTGTCTTCCTCTTGCTCACCTTCTGATCTGGTTTCTAGTTAGTAAGGCTGTACTTTGAGAGAAGCAGGCCCAGTCCCTGCACAGTGCTTTTTACCAGAGGAAAACCCCTTTAGGAACCTTGGCTTTAAAGAACTGCGTACAATAGTCTCCTGAAATTTGCGGGGTTACGTTCCTAAAGCACCTGCAAATTGTGAAAAACCATGAATTTGGTGCCAGCGATGGGCACCGGCCGCCAAGGTGGTGCAGGCGGGAGGCGCGGACTGGGCCGGGCCACGGGCACATGTGTGTGCCAGGGCAGGGGTGAACACGCACAGAGATCGTTTTCTCCAAGTGAGTCCAAACTCGGAGGAAACAATCTCCTTGTGAGTAAGGTGCTGCCCGGCAAGGCACCGGCTTACCCACAAGGCTTGGACTCGCTCGAAGAAAAATCCTGTGAAAGACTGAAGCCGCAAACGCTGAACTGCGACTTCATGGGGGTATACTGTATACTCACAAAAAGCATCTTGCCACTATGTTTATGTTTTGGTGATTACTTATAATCACCAAAAATCACTGAGAGCTAGTGTGGTGTAGTGGTTAAGAGCATGGGACTGGACTTGGGCAACCTGGGTTTTAGTCCCTCCTTGGTCATGGAGTAAACTGGGTAACTTTGGGCTAGTCACAGATTCTTAGCCTACCCTACCTCGCAGGGTTATTGTTGTGTGGAAAAGACTGAGAACAGCAGGAGGAGAATGTGTAAGCCACTTTGAGTTTGTTGTAAGACAAAAGCAGGATATTAATCTAGTAATAAAAAAAATCTGCATTTGGAATATTTAAGATGGGAAAGGAAAATGGAGATAATTAAAACAGTGTAAAAAGATAAAGAAAACATTGCTAAATACCAAAAATAGTAGAAAAACACAAACACAGGTCTATAATAGATACTTTGAATTCCTGTTGAAAATACATTAGTTTTCTTTTCTATATAAACATAATGGTACAATAAAGATCTATAACATATTATTAACAGAAATAATTTTTACAGTCATACTTCTCTCAACCATTCATGTGGGCATATGTTAAATTCTGTTTTTGACAGTACAGCCTTGGACAGCTATATTACCCGTAACAAACATTACCGGCTAGCCTCATGCATGTTTACTTAGAAATACTCCACTGATCTCAGTGGGATTTGCTCCTGAATTAATGGGTATACAATTGCAGATTTAATCTCATTTTATACCTCTTCTCATAAGGACAGCTCACTGTGGCTCCCCTTAACAGAGAATATATGCAAATATTCCAGTTCTCTGCCACCCCACACCAAGCCATGCATTCTGTTCAGCCTTACCTATATTAAGTACTGTTGCTCCAGTTGTTATAAGTACCAATAAGAAGCAGTTTTTTTCCAGGAGAAGCTCTGACATTAAAATATCCTTCCTTTTGCATTTGAAATATTGATTACAAATAAAAGAGTAATGTAATTATAGCATGCAAACTAAGAGCAAGCATAAAAATACTGTAGTCATTCAGAGGAACAATGTCTACCCAGATGACACAACAGAAATTTTATGGGCACTGTCAGATAAATAATATTATTACTTCGTATCAGGATTTTGCATATTACACAGATACCAAAATTCCTATGTTTCCCTCCAAAGGGGCAAGCAACCTGCAGATCCGGGGACTGGCTCTGTCAGGGTGTGTTTCTGAGAGACAGTTGTGGCTCCGCACCAGGAGTCCTCAAGTACCCACAGAGGAGGTTGGAACTACTCCTTGGTCCCTCCCAAGTTGATCCAGCGCTACTACTTCCTGCCTCCTGTCCTCTCAGCCTCGGGAGACCCCTTTGCTACCAGACCTTGATGAATGGATTTCAGGGCTTCTCCCCACCAGACATTTTTTGTGTCTCAGAATTCTTTACTCATGCAAGTTTGTGGAGCCTTTTCATGATGCCATCCTTCACTGCCAGGGCCTCTTGGGATTTTCCCAGTCATTTTATGCCTTTTTTCAGAGCAGGGAAAATCTGTTACATTCCTAGATGGCACAGTTATTTGCTACAGAAGCCCAATATATTTTGGCAACTCTGCTCTAACCCACTGTGCCACCTTGTGTTGTTTAACGGAACACATAGGACCACGCAGAAAGGGAGGGAAGAAAACCCCTGGAAAAATAATCTCATGTGAAGGATGCTCTAATCTTGCAAGAACATGGAAAAGGGAGCCACAGTGCAGTGCCAGGGTATATGCTGCATGTAGAGGAGCCCTGAGAGGACCAGGAAAGTCCTGAAGAGCTTTCCTCAAATACCCACACTTCACAATGCTGCTGCCAAGAAGCCAACAACTCCATAGAAAGGCACTCTTCCTTGAGTTTTGCACCTTCTCAAGGTGTGTTTTCAGACTGGCAATGTAGACCTAACTAATGGCTCCAGCCATTGCTCCAGTTACAGTCCTGGATACTTATCCCTGGACCTCAATGTCTCTGTCCAGGGTCCTTCAGCACCATGCCAGTGTGGGAATCCCAGGTCTGCTTTTCCCCCTGTCGCTTGGGCCATTGCCTCCTGTCCACGGTAGTTCAGTGTCCTGCTGAATCCCAGCTCATTCCTTTGCACTCTCTGCTGCCAGTCTTACCACAAAGAACCCAGTGGTCCAAGCACAACACACATGTTGTGCTTGGAAATACTCCACTGATTTACTCCACTGTTCTATGTTTCTTCAGACAGGCAAACACTTATTGTAGAAAAGACCCTAGGAAAAAGCAATCATTTCAAAAGTGTGCTTCTAAATAACTTTTAAAAATGTATTCAGTACATGGATGAATCATATCATTATTTTAACAAAGGAGAGCAGGACATTGTTTTTAAACTGTCAACTGAAGCATTATCTGTGCTGAATTTGGAAGCAGAATTTTGTACCAAATCATTCAAAAAGATAAATTTATTGTCCAAAATAAATCAGTCTTGCAATGCATCAACAATTTATTGTAGCATATGTTACAACAGATGCACCTCTATCAAATATGTTAGGATTCCACATTGATAGAATAAAAAATAAAAGCACTCTTATTCATAAGCCTACATTTATTATTTGTATTTCACCAGAAGAGGAAGTCACCAACCTCTGAGGATGGAACTACATTATTGTAAATAGTAAACATGGAGATTCCTAGCCCACAGTTGTCATTCATATTCAGAGCGGTGGAGGGGAGATTTATTGAGGACAAAGCAACAGGAGGAAAGTATTTGTTTTCCATCTTCATTCCCTCTTTTGTATTCCAGAAAAGCTTATATTTCCATGCTAGAGAAAGTTAGACTTAACAGTATGTTGAAAATAACAGGACAAATTAACACCCTATTTATTTCATCATGACTGAAGTAAAACAACATGATCAAAGCCCTGTGTATCCACATGTTTAAATCTGTTGTAAAGGGTTTTGTTTTGTTTTTGCTTATTTTTTTTGCTGACTTTGAAAAGGCAACTGCCAGGAATGTGTACACAGGAGTAAAACACTCCATCCAAGTCCATTCTACAATTTAATGTTATTTCTCCATTTGTACCAAAAGTTTAATTATAAGAATCTTTATATGAGTAGAGATACAACAGGAAAAGTAGCATAAACCAGCCTGGTGCCCTGCAGATAATCTGTTTAGACCCCAACTCTCAATTTATCATTAACCATGTTGGCTAAGGCTTATGGGAGTTGTAGTCTGAAACATCTGGAAGACACCAGTTTGTCTCCTCTTCCTTACAAGTTATAAAGCTTGTGAAAAGTAAAATCTAGAAAGCCCACATGAAAATGAAATTCCCATTTCTTCTGTTAATTCCAGTTAATGGTTGCAGATATGGGAATGGTTCCTATTTCTGAGCTTAGTCTAGCCAAGCAATCCTCTTGGGGCATTCAGAATACTTAAGGTTGCTTAGAGGTGAATAAGCTAACCTTAACTATTTGATACACACAGGAAGGAAGTGAGAAAGGTGGAAGTCAAGAGTGTGCTTTTCAGGTAAGGAACAACTATTACACAGAGAACTGAGTTAAGTAGGAGCAGTCTGAATGTTCATTAAAACAAAATGCCCTAAACACAAACAATAAAATGTACATGGATTATTGTACCCTGTCCAGAGAACTTTGGCTATTGGGTGGTACAAGATGATGATGATGATGATGAGGAGGAGGAGGAGGAGGAGATTTGCCACAAACCACAGGATGGTGCTACAATTAAAGGAGAAATGGAAAGGCATATTGCCATTTCGGTCTGCTTCCTGTTAACTCCATGCGTGCTAACTCCATGCATACCTTAACTGCTTATTCACTGCTCCTTATCTGTGTATGTGCATAGTGAGAATACTTGCCAAAAAACAGCTGCATGTGCACCTTCACAGCTGTGCAGGAATGGAGGTTTGCAATGAAAGTATGCGGTTATTCACTGCTGCACATCTGTGCAGATGCACAGTGAAAAATTCATGGCATTCTTGCCACAAGTCCAATGAAATCAGTGCAAGAAACGAGCATGGAGCAAAATGTCAAGGAGGAGGAAGAAGTATAGATTGTATTATGGGAGGAGGGAAGGAAGAAGTAAATACCACAAAGCAGATGTAATTGCTTTACTGACTCTCTCATCACTGAGAGCTGCAATGCTACTAAATTGGAACAAACATCTTTGTAGCATACATAAAGCATAAACGACCTCAAAAGGTAAGAAAATTTGTTTCTGGGAAAGAAGAGCAATAGAATAGCAACAGGATAATAGGTTGGGAAGTGCCAGATATTACAGTACTAGGATCAAATGCTAATGTCAATTGCCCTTTGTTTGCTTCACTGTGTCTGAAAATGGAGTACTGTGATTTAAAATGGATGCCAGAAATATCACATTGTCCACACTTTGGCAATCACAGCCAGTGTAGGCCAGGCTCATCATAACTGTACAGCTATTGTGCATAGATTCAGCATCTTTTTTTTCCAAAGGCTAGCCCAAAGCTTCAGGAGCAGATTGACTGTTCATCAGAAATAAAAGATCAGTGACTCACCTTTGAGCTGCATAGCAAAATAGCAAAAGAAAGCATGAGGAACTACAACAGAAGAGTGCTTGTGCAGGCATATTTGGAGAACATATTTGCTATGTGAGCAGGAAAGAGCAACTATTCATGGAAAGTAATGGCTGGGCAGGAGAGGCTCTGACAGTCATGGTGAGGAAGAGGATGCATAAAAGATGTAAGAACTGAAAATGGCTTTGGAAAAGGTCATTTTGCATGATTCACCTAAATGTCAAACTCATTTTAGCAAATGCTGCCGAAACAATCGACCTTTGGTACCTCTACCCAGTCAGTCACATGGAAACCTCAGCTCCTCAATGACTCTATCACTCTAGATAAGCTAAGTGGGAACTCTACTTGCCAGTTTTCATGGTCTTTTGTACAAGAGGCTGATTCTTACTACCTGGATAACGGCTTTAATCCTGACTTGGGCACCTGATGTCAAAGAGACCCCATGATTTTAGTCTATTCGGCTCTTTGGCAGTGTGGGTTTGGCCTTCCTACTACTGAGTCTAAGGCTTCTGGTCACAACACATTCACGTGAAACATGGGAGTGGAGTACTAAGCAGGACATGGGATTTGGATTAAGCAAGAACTGGATTAAGCAAGTGGATTGCCAATCCATTTGGGAACAAATCACAAGAAAAATGGCTCGCACAGGCAAGCCTGGCAACCTTCCCTGATCCCCTGAAGTCAGCAAAGTGGTTTTCCCCAAATCAACTTTTGATCTTTATTTTGACACAGTCTATCAGTTTAGTACAGAATTCCAACTCCCTTTCTAGCTCCCATGTGAGAGAGGGGAGATGGCTATATATTCTGGAGAACATATGGAGGGGGAGGTTAAAATTTCCCCAGTCTCTGCACAGTGGCCAAAATGTGGCTTAGAGTCTTGCATGCTTACTTATGAATAAAAAGAAAAGGTCAGCAGTACGTTGCATATTGAACACATTGTGTAGCTTGACCTTCCATCCACAGTTGCATATTTTTATTTTTTCTTTATTATATTTATATCCTGCCTTTTTCCCTTCAAGGAACTCAAGGCAGCTTAGATAATTCTCTTTCTCCTCTCAAATTTATCCTCATAACAACCTTGTGAGGTAGTTCGGGCTGAGAGTCTGTGACTGGGCCAAAGTCACTCAGTTGGCTCCACAGCTGAGCGGGGACTAGAACCCAGATCTCGAGTCTCCATCTCATACCCTTAACCACTAAACCACATTGGTGTCAGAAATCCAGGCATTGGACATTGGTTGGCCAATGTTACCAAACTTTAAGAGGAAAAAGAAAATCCTCAAGCATCTGGTCAGAGATCAAGAAAAGTGTGAAAAAAGTGGCAATAGCAGCTCTAAGGAAGCTGAAGGGACACCCTGGCAGCTGGATAACAAGGTCATAGAATCTTACACTCAGTCCAGCAATTATTTAGGGTTCAGATTTCTGCACTGTTGGCGGCAAGATATTTAATCCAAAGCTTTGCTTTTGTTCCATACTCATGTACGGTCATTGCATCAGACTCCTTTCTATTTTATCACTTGAGGTTAAGGGTGACACTTGGCACCTTGCAGACTTTAAATTTTATAGCCAGCTTTTGTGAGAGCTGTTCTGCTAGAGGTTTCATGAGTTCTGGTCAAAAGATGATTAAGGGCTCTGTTCTCGTCAAAGTCCAGTGAATTAGCTCGCTGTCTTACTCACTCACTTTATCATTTATTAATCCACTAGGCAGAGACTGTGTGGGCTGGCAGAAGGATGGGTGCAGGCTTAAAAACCTGAAAGAACCCATGCCACTGCAACTGATCTAACCACCAGTGGAACAAATTCTCCTTTTCTCCTGCACCTCCCAGGTACCTGAGCAGCGCCTGAGCCCAGCCCAACTTCCCCTGTTGTAGTGGGTAACCACAAGTAACATTTGCAAAGCTTAAAAGAGGGTGGAAGCCAGGAAAGGAAGGGGGCATTTAACAGCAATTGTTAGACTTTCTGCGATTTGAACTTTGGACCTGCCCATTAGGAGGTGGACTGGTTGGTATGCCTCACGTATCAGTGACATTAGCCTAGTTCGCATGCAATGCCAAAAAGAGCTTCAATGAAGTATTTGTCTCTCTTGGACCAACTTGGCATGATTGTGAAGACAATATATGATGTTAAAATAGGGAAGTTTTCCTCTTGATTTCTTGGCACGTGGAAGAAAGACAAGCAGAATAAATACAAAATAAAGAAATCCAAAGCCTTTAAGAGCATAGCTCTATTTACCAAGTTACAGAGAGAGAATGCAGCTGTTCCAGCTATATATTTCTCTTTTCGGATCTACCTGCAACCTCACCAAGTCTTTCCAATTCCTTTTCTGGGATTCATTCTCTTGCAGCCCAGCTACTAACTTGAATGCAAAATGTGGGGGCAGCATAAATATATTATGCTTTGGTGGAGATGTGTCATTTATCATGCAAAGATGATTTCTCTCTAAGGAAATGAGGCTGCCTGATGAAACAGCAAGACAATGCCTTGAGGTTAAATAATACAGACCATTCTATTTTAGGAGTTTAAAAACTGAATGAACTCTCACTAAGAAGAGAAGTTTGCAGCATTGTGTCTTATCACAAGATGACATCTTGCTGTTGCCAGTTTTCTTTAGTTTTAGATAGGACTACATCCTTCTGACATAAATATAATCACTGCAGCATTTTTTTTTGCACATTTATTCAAATTAAGTCCCACTCTGTCATGTGAGGCTTATTCCCAGGTAATTGGGTATAGGATTGCAGCCTTAGTTGATTAAACATCTGCCTTTCAGTAGATGGATCAGATCATTAATCAAGTTCAGTCAAACGCCTTTTCAGATATAAGCCCCATTCAGTTCAGTTGACTTCCTCTTGGGGAAATAGATGGTTTGTAGCTCAGATTGGCACCCTTGGGAAAGTCTGCCCAGCAGGTGCACTCCCACTGTCCTAGACACAGGTGCCTGTGTTGAAGCCCTGCATGTGCTTGGCATGGTGGGGGGGGGGCATGTGCAGAGGGGAGGTATGTTTGCAAGTGTGTGCGTGCTCGCACATTGGTCTGGAGCAGGACAGCAGTGGGGAGAGCTCCTTCAAGAGTAGGGCAGCCCCATCTAGAACAGGTTGGATTTTTGCCATCTGGTCAGAAGAATCACCTACTAATAGTACCTCAGTCTTGTCCTGCTTAAGCTTCACTGTGTGTGGGGGCACTCATTCAGTCTGTTGCTGTGGGCAGGCAGCAGCTCAGCACATCCACAGTCTCACCTGCTGAGGATGAAACGGAGAGACAGAGCTGCATGTCATAGCATATTGATGACAATGCAGTCCAAAACTCTGGGTGACCTCACTCAGCAATTTCATGAAGATACTAAATAATACAGGGGACGAGACCAACCCCTGACAAACCCCATGCTGCAGAATCCAAGGGACAGAGCTGTATCCCCAAGCATTGCCACCTGCAGCCTGCCATCCAAGTAGGAGTGGAACCACTGCAATGCGGTGCCCCTCACACTCAGACAGTCACTCCAGCAGGATACCAGGGCTACGGGTATCAACAGCTGCTGAGAGGTCCAGGAGAACAAAGAGGGTCACACTCCCCATGTATCTCTCCTCGCATAGGTCAATATACAGGGCAACCAAAGCCAGACCTGAACCCCGACTGAAATGGATCCAAACAATCAGTTTCATCCAAGAGTGCCTGGAGCTGGGCTTGCCACCACCTGCTATCTGCAAAACTAAGTGCATGGCACACAATACCTATAATATTTGCACAAGGCAGAAAGATTACTGGGCAGTTTACACACTCCTCACATACCCAGCTGTCTATGGATCTAATGACTGAAGCTCTCATAAATCCCCTGCCCCCAGTGTCACAGCCTCAGCATGAGAGGATATTTATTCATGATCTAAATGAATAAATATATTTATTCTTTTATAAATATCAAGGGATCATTTTTTCCTTCCTTGGGGTATCTATTTCATATGTAGCAATTGTAATTCATCTATTCAAACTTTATATAAGAAATTGCAATCTGTTTTTATGTTTTTCTTTTGTTTTTGTTTTGATATAATGAAATTCATAATGGAAAATTAATGAAAAAAGGATGAATTATTACTGCCTTCCTTGAGTCTCCTTCTATTTTCCGTGGCAGCAGAGGAGTTGTCACCCAGGGATTGAGGCACTTCTATTAACTCTCCAAAAGTCTCATCCACCAATCTCTCCTCCGTTACTGGCTTCAAGAGAAGAACTCACTTGTTTCCTAAGAGCCAGGAACTCATTATACTGAGCACATACCCATAATTTATTTTTGAGGTTGCAGACAGTCATACATATAGGATTCAGTGAAATACACCAGACTGCTCCTATGCCCCTGTTGCTTTCTGCCTTCATAATTTTTTTTTACAGTTATCATTGGTCTTGTTTAGCCGGAGGACTATGTTATTTACTAGGAGAAGACAGAGAACTTATTTATTTATAATTATTTGTTTATAGCTAGATACTATGTGAGGGCAGGGAAGAGTTGACTGACCTGGCTGCCTTGCTCAGTTGCTAAACTCACATATGCTAAAATATTGACTTTTACCTTGATGCTTCATCAATAGGACTCCTCATGCTCAATGAGCTGAGGAAAGCCTGGCTGTTTATATAGCTATGTAGCTTTAGTTACTTTGCTCTAACAGCTATCTGTGTCCCAACTGCTATTTAATCCACTGCCCAAAGACTAAAAGAGCCCTTATGAAGCAGAACGAAGAACGACATAGAGCTTTTCTATCGCCATGGTGATAGAGTCGCTTTCCCAGGCTGTGGCAAGAATTCTACTGGAAATCAGGAGATTCATGACAGACTAATGGAATTATTTCTTCACGCACTGCAAATTTATTTCTTCACGCACTGCAAATTCAGCTATGGAATTTGCTATCCCAAGAGGTAGAGATGTTTATCAACAGGGAATGTTTTGAGATGGCTGTAGTCAAATTCCTGGATGATAAGCTAGCAGTAGCTATTAGTAACAACTATTATTTCCATTATGAGAGGCAGTGTGTCATGTATACAGTTGATGAGGAACACGAGTGGAAGGGTACTGTGGTGCTCATGCTGTAATGTGAAACCCCCAAAGACTTCTTGGCCATAGGAAACTACAGTGCTGGACTGGCTAGGCCTTTCTTCTTATCCAGCAGGGCCTCTCTTACGTTCTTATGTTTATTGCATAGGAAGTGAGGGCATGTTGGGGTGGGTGGATGGGAAGCAGAGATCAGGCACCGTAACAGTTTTGTCCTTAAAGAGTCAGGTTGAGAATAATCCTAGCAGCTCCTAAAAATTGCCAGGATCCCAGGGAAGAAGAGATGCTGGAGGATGGGGATCTTTCTTTTGTCTGACTGACACCTCGTGAAATAGAAGCTGTCTGGGACACAGGGTGGCACCTGCCAGCCCTTCCTTCCCTAGTCATCATGAATGAAAGTGATATTGGTGCACAGTTCTTACAGAAATGACAAAAAACTTCCATCAACTTTCGATTTTCCCATGGTGCTTCTACGAGTACACTGCATATACGTTTCTAGAAAAACCTACCTTCCTTCCTTCCTTTCTTCCTTCCTTTCTTGCTTTTTGGTTCCACATACCTCCAGGAAAGCTAAATAGGCCTAAACTGAACTAAATGTTCCTGTTATTTAACAGCATGCTTTCTTTTCAGAAATACAGATCCAAATTCACCATTAACTTGGTAAATTTACCGCCCTCATTTTTAGGCCGGTCAGTTTATGAATTCCTGAAATGGCTGGTTCCATATTCAGAACACATTGATGATTTTTCAGAATGACCTGACAAGATCAAAAGGAGCAAAATTAATCATGGGCAACTGTAGCTATGCAAAATAAAATAGAATCAATTACCAAACACATAATAATGGTGCTTACAGTACCCTAATGCCTGATTTTATTCATTTTTATTCAGAAGTAAATCTGAGTATAATGGACCTTGCTGCTAAGTAAGTCTGCACAGAATTGTTCATGAGACTTACCCAGAGCTAATTTTATCATGATTCAGAGATTGTTTTAAGTGGGTTAATTTACTAAGCCTACATAGTATAGCTCTAAGGTGCTCTAATATTCTCTGCCCAGTATTTAAAAACCCAGGTATCATGTATAGAGTGCCAACCCAGAAAGAACAGTGGAAAAAAACCCCAAACAAATATTATTTGTGCAAGTAATTTGTTACCCAAGTTTTTATTCTGTATTATTTTATCCAAATTAGCCGCTACAAGCAGCCAAGCCCAGTACATTAAGCTGCTTTTTTTCTGATTTTCATGGGTTTCTTTCACACCAATTGGCAATGAGGTCAGGAAGAAAACATGGACTTTATATATTGCTCAAGCGAGCAACCTGTACTAGATATTCTCTTGTCCTGGAGGTAACAGTATATCTGAGCACAGCAGCTGAAACTTACAAAATATCGATCACCACAGATCAAGAACGAGTTCATGGCTAGGTATTACCAGAACAAAATGCATCCATCATGATTGTCTATCCAGCATGCGGTTTCTGTGGGTGAAGCTTTGGCTTCAATTAGAAAACCAGAAAGTTCTGTTTTGTGAGCCTCAAGCAACACGCTGTATGTGTCATCAGCTTGGGTTTCTTTGTGTTCAGTGATTGCATGATGGCCTGCTGCGTTTGGCTCTCAGTCTGTGCGGATACTCACAGTAGGGCAAGCCCCTAGCTTACTTGACAGCCATTAGCGAAGTTCAGCCTGCAAAGTGGCCGTGCTAACGTATTTTATTACACAAGGACGTGCCACAGCCATATACTAACTTCTGTCTCTATGCAAATTGTAACAGAAGTAGAAGGGAAAAATGCCCAGAAGTAGTTAGAAATGATGCATAAAAGGTTATACTGATACCATAATTTCTTGTTTGGTTGATGTCAACATTCTTTTAAGAGGCAATGGGCCATATTTTAATTTGACCGCTGGGTTTACTGCATTGTTTGAAATTAGTGAGTCACAAGCTATGTTCTTTCTTCCTAGAATGTTTGATTCACTGGTCTCCACATCCTTTTAACTTGAGAGAATGCAGGGAAAGATATTAGCTCCCCCCATGTTGCTTGCTGTGTCCAATACAGAGCAATTATACTCCATCTCTGCAACCTTTCCAGTGTGTAGATCACTGCCTGTTTTAATGAAAACCAATATTGCTTTGATATGACTGCTAGAATGATTCCATTCCATGTCATAGCTGATACCAAGGCTTCCTCTTCTTTAACATAGAAGCCTGCTCATTGGCATGCTTGTATCCCCTCAACTAGGGATAGTTGGTACTCATCCTGTTCTCCTTCAGCTTGAGGCCCAATTTAAGCATTATGTTAGACAGCCAAAAAGAACTTGGCTGTGCAACACTGCATGAAGCTGGCATCTTTGTTTGAAAATCAAATAAGGCAGATAGACTAGTCACTAATTAACTGAGCAGTGAGAAGGAAAGGTGGTGAATATTGAAAAGAAAAAAAACCTTTAACAAAAAGGCAGGAAGATCAATGGAGGAATTATTTCAGTACTCTGAGAATTATATACATGAAGACAAATAGAAGTTTCAAATGGAAAGAAGTATTTAGCTGGAAAGAAGCTTCCAAAAGCAGTGAGTAAAAATGAGAAAATAGTAATGGCAAAGATAACAAGTACAGAAATTAATGATGCAATAAGGAAAGTGAAGGAAAAACACCCCTGGATTAGATGATATACTAGCAGAGCTATATAAAAAGATGGAAGAACTATTGGTAAGTACCAGTAAATTGGAAATACAATCCACTGAATATTTAGAAAGAGTTGTGATACCAGATTTATTAAACAAAGGAAGTACTGCATTAATTCATAAAAAGAAGAAAAATTCAGCCAGTACTTGTTCCCGTACACTATCTGCTGTATATTGTATAGTTACAATGGTTAATATATTCTTTATTGTGTAGTAAAGTTTACATTATCTAGGAGAAAAAATAGCTGCAAGCGGAAATAAAGCCTCCCGAGAAGTTGCAATGCTGCTTTACTGCAGTTATACGACAGCGCCACCTTGTGCTTAGCTAATAGAATATATTGAAAGGCGGAGTGCTAAAAAACTCGGGGGGGGGATCTATTTTGAGGAGGTATTTTACCTTTCCCAAGGAAAGCGGAAGTAAAGCAGGAAATTTAAGCCCACATGGCAAGAAACCTTCAAAAGCCCCAAGAGAACACACTTGCAAGCAAGGTGAAAGAAACTTACTCAGCAAATCCGAGACCGGAAACAAGTAGCATAGTTGTTTCACACAAGTCTCCTGAAGACGTTACGGAATGGTCATTACCGAATGGTGACAGTCAGTTTGGGAATGCATTTCGGATTATGAACATCTAAAAGGGCAGGTGAGTCTGTGTTGGGCCAGGTGCTCTTTTAAACGCCCTGGTCTCAAATGGTTTCAGGCAGCTTTCCTCAACCTGCTGACCTACAGATGTTTAAACTACAGCCCCCATGAGTCCAAGCCAGCATGACCAATTGCCAGAGCTGATGGGAGTTCTAGAGGGAGCTTGCTTAGGGAAAGAGGGTTTAGGGATTTAAATGTGTTAATCGGAACTTTAAATTAATTGGTCTTAGCAACAGGGCAAGAGGCAATGCATAAAAAATAAGCTCTGATAAATGGGGAAGTGTCAGCAGCTTGCACCAGCACTAGATTCCAAACACTTTCCAGGGCAGCCCCACATGGTGCGTATTGCAATAATTTGTGCTGGGTTTGTCCTGGAATGTGGAACAGTAGCTGTTTTTCCCCTTGTCCTCCAGAAAGTTTGCCAACCTGTTGCAATTGCTTTTCCACTGTGTCTGTTTTCAGAGGGATGAATCTGAGAGTCCTTACAAATTCTTTTCTAGGGAAAGATTTAGATCATTGTGTGTTGACTATTCGGGCTATTCTCTAGGAATATAGGAATGGTCAAGCCAATTGTGTGTGTGTGTGCTTGTGCATAGCAGTAAGGGCATACACACCACCTCACTAAGAATCTGTAAATCAATTAGAGACAGTTTTGTTTCTGGGAGGGTGAACTCCGTGTTTTTTTAAAAAAACATCCACAATTAGCTTCTCTCCCAGTGAACCTGCCATGGTAACAGCTGTATGTGGGAAAACATCTGAAAAGGCATCAGATAAATATTCTCTTGAAAATGCCACTCTCAAAAAAATAGTGTCCATGCTTACAACATTAGGGGGTTTGATGTACTCTGACCCACAACTAAATCAAAATAATTGTTAGCTAATCACCTTTCTGGAGTATCAGCTTGAGGTGCTTGATAAATTTACATAAATTGCTCTTTAATCTATATTCCAGATGCTAGGGGAGAATACAGTTAGAAGACATTTTGAAGTTGGGCTACACCACCAAACTTGTGGTTCAGGTTGCCAGAAAACAGCAGTGAGGTATTTTAGGATTTTGCTCCTTCTTGCAGCAGCTCATTTTCAGATTTGCTGCAGCAAAGTTGCCACCTCATTAGTATTAAGCTGGCCAGTGAAATTTTGGAAAGAAACTTTCTTCAGATGTGTTATTAGTGAATGTTGCATAAGCATTCTAACACATGCTGAATGGCAAGTGAGATGTTGTGTTTCTGCATTAGTTAATGGCATCCCTAGAAATAAATCATTTTAGACCACCACTCCTTTCTTCCTTCCTGTTCCTACCCCCAACCCTTGCGCCTAGACATATTCCAGCATGCTTTTGCTGCCAACTGTCCTGCTTTCTTCAGCAAAGGAGAAGGCAACCATACTTCTGCAGAGCTTATGGCCTAGATGGCACCACTGTGGCTGTCTCTGGTGGCTTCCATATGGACAACTCCCTAATGCCTTCAGTCAAAATACATGGTGCAGCTATTCCATCTTTTCTCTCCTTCATAGATTTTCTGGAGCAAGGAAAAAGTCAGTAGAAGCAACTGGGAAACATTGGAGGGTTACACATGAAAATTCATGAGGTCTAGATCCCTCCCACTACCCTCCTAAGTAAAATTCCATGTACAATTAGACTGAGTGAACAATAAAAAAATCATCTGAAACCTTAAATACTGGGAGAGAGACCACAGTAAGTCCCCACCGGGTTCTCCTTCCATACTAGCAATAACCGCTAAAAGTGCTAAGTATTACAGCCTTACATACAGAATAGGTGCACACAACAACCTACGCTCAGGACTGAATGCCGGTTGTTGTCAAATGGGGAACTGTTGTTGAATTGTGAGTTCTTGTGCTGTGTTAACTCAGCTGTGCTAACAAACCACACTCAATTTATGAGGATAGCCCATGGATTGTTACATGTGAACTGTAGGTTGTTCGTCGTTAACAAACTATGACATATTGTGTGGATAGGTTCACATAACACAAACCATGCTTCAACCCACATTCAGCCCAAACTCAATCTTGAAGATGGGTCTCTACCTGGAGTATGGGTTGTTGTGGTGCATGGAGCTAGTCTTCTCTGATCAGCCACCCTCACGATGGGTCTGAAACGCCCATCATTCTCTGCAGCATGGTCATCTGGACTGACTAGGTTGGGGAAGTCTGGTCTAAACACTAGGGAAACATGTTTAGTCACTGAACATGTTTACATCTTCCCTGAAGGCGTATTCTAAAAATAACATGTTGGGGAAGTGTATATTTGCAAAGCATGCCAGATAACAAGCTTTCTGTGATCACATCAAACAGTTTACTTTATTCCTAACCTTCATAAATGGGCAGACCTGTCAAACAACCAAAATTAATGGCTAGAAATGGCTGAAAACCGGCAATGTCACCTTCAGCATTGTGACCTCTTAGTCAAGTTTCCCATCCTGGCTGCAACAGTATCACTTAATGTATGCTTGGGAAAAATAAGGTTACTCCTATTCTTCAGTCATGACCTCCTCTTGGATGCTACTGTATTTTTGACTGTGTTCACTTTCAGAAACAATTTCTTTGTTCTTTTTTAGAGTCTGTGGCCATGTAAAGCAAGTTTAATATTTCCATCTTAGCGAAACTATTCTTTCCTAATTAACCACACTGTACAGCTTGCATTCTTAAACTACTGATGTGGCAATACATTCTTTCTAAACATCAGCAACTCAGATTGCCAAGCCAGAGAGATAATGGGAAGCAATTTTTTTCTTAAGCAATTTCCATTGTCTTTGTTGCTAAAAATGGACCTGTTGATTACACCTCATATAGAGGAGTTGTTTAAAACTCATTACTCTTTACAGAAGCAGGAAGTTTTCTGTCTCTTAGCCTGGAAGTCACTTTTCCTACAAGGCATTACATTTCAATAGGATTGTTTGGAAACAGTCTGATTTTCCAGCAGATTTGGTTTTAACACATTCTGGGATTGTCCATGCTTAACACATGCACCCTTTAAAAAATCCACATAGTCAATAACAGCTTGGCATTTAAACAAACTGCCAAAGCATGTCATATGTGTCAACACAATATTTAATGCTTGCCACATCTCATGCCATTACAGAGACAAAATGCTCTTTATTGACGAAAATGCAAACTTCACTGAAAAAGTGTAATGATCTGACAAACACTTTCCTCCATTTCTAAAATTAGTATTCTAAAATTGTTGCTTATACCATATCATTACTTGACTACTTTGGTTATTTAAAAGTGCATCTAGAAGAGAAGTGTTTTTGACTAAGATTTAAAAATGATTTTAATAACTATTTCCAGTTTTTGCAGCAACCAGGCATTGCACATCTACACCTAAAAACTCTTATAGGCCTCAGCTTTCATTTGTTTCAGTGTTCTGTGATTTTAATAATTTTTATGCTATTTATCTCAAAAGTGGGAAAGATAATGTTTCAGCTGCTATTTTGAATTGTGGTCTGTCTTCAAAATAAGAACCCTATGTTAACTCAAAAAGATCACTTTTCTAAGTCAAGAGGACACATAAAGCAAAAATCAGAGAATAACAGTTCTATAGTATTTTTTGGCACACAACTTCTATTCCAGTCTCGATGCAATCAAACCTTAAGTGACATTTTCTTGTCATCCCTGCTCAGAAGGCTAAAATCTTTAGCTGTTAGGAGAACTAACCGGTTCCACCATTAACCTGTTATTATGGCTACTACTTCTGAAAACAAGTGCTGATATCATAGTGCTAGAAAGTTTGATTTCCATCCCACCTGTTTGACCATTTCTACCCTAAACATGTTTTTAGAGGAGAAATGAAACCTGGAGCCTCCTATCAAGGCCTGAATCAACAGCCTTTGTGAAGAGGAGAACTCTTGTGCAACTATTGAATCAGTTACTGGCTATCTGAGTCAGGTCATGATGAGCAGTCTGTGGTATATCAGAAGCTGGGAATGAGGACTGAGAGTAAACAGTAAGTCAGGTTTAGAGGCCAGGATCAAGAAGCTCTTAAGATGTTAGGTATGAAAGCCAAATTAGGAGCGAGGAGCAAGTCAGAGCTCAGCCAGGAAATTGAGGACCACGTCAGGGTCAAAGAACGACCGATACCAGAAAACATAAGAACCCAGGAGCTTAACTCGAGCAGTATGGACCCTTTAGCCCTTCTTGCCCAAGATAATTCAATACAGTGGTACTTCGGCTCACGAACGCCTCGGTTCATGATCAAATCAGGTTGTGAACAAAAATTTCACAAACATTTTGAGTTAGGTTGTGAACTCTGCATTGGGTGGCAGCCGTGATCATGGCCATCCCCCCCCCCCCCCAGTGGGAGATGGCAGCGATCATGTGGGGGGGGAGAATGGCTGAGATTGCACCCGTCTTTCCTGCAGGAGCACGCCCGTGATTGCATCTGTCTTTTCTGCAGGAACACAATCATGATCTCAGCCATCTCCCCCGCCAGCATGATCAGAGTGCGCCGGCGTTTGCACTTGTCTCTTTCGCTCCAGCATGCTGGGATGACGGGTGCGTGCAGGGATGATGGGCACAATCATGGTCATGCTGGGGGGCGGGGGGGCAGGGAGATGGCCACGATCTTTGTTGTTCTTTGTCACTTTGCTTTACATTTTTCTGATTAAAAAAATAAGGATTAACCTTATTTACATTCAACCTTATGGGAAAATTTAACTTGGCTCACGAACAATTTGGGTCACAACCAGAGTCCTGGAACAGATTAAGTTCATGAGCCAAGGTACCACTGTCTCAGTCTGTAGGCCATGGTCAGTATAAGGCAGCCTCCCTTTTGTAGCCCCAAACATTGGGCACTTCTCCCAATATTCCTGCCAATTGGCCATACTGGCTAGAGCTGATGGGAGTTGAAGCACAAAATAGCTGGAAGGATTAGGTTGGGAGAGACTAGCCTAACTGACCTGGGCAGAGACTGTGACATGCTGCTCAAGGGCTGGTTGCGGCCTAGCCAAAAGGCTCCTAGATTGCACCACGGCAATTTCTGATACTGACAAGTTTCCACCTGGGAGAAAAATTGAAAGTTGCAGCAGAGACAGGAAGGAGGTAAAAATGGGATGCATGCTGTGTTTGCAAAATCCAGGTCCACTGGAAAGATGACTCCTTACCTCAGGCATATGATGGTATCCATCCCAAGGAGGTCTGGAAGGCATGTTGAGGTAAATGCAGATCATATTCACTCTGCCTTCTGTGTTGCTTAGACAGCAGTGTATATTGTGTATCGGTTCACCTTTCAGGTAAAGAAAAGGCACTTTTGCCAAGAACAATGTGTGTCTGCTTTTGGTGGTAAATTTAAGACAGGCCACTTGAGAAAAGATTCACAAACCTTGCCGAGATGTGAGTAATGACAAATTTATAAGGCTGCTGTGTTCATCTAAGTGAACAACATTCAGGACAAACTTTGTTCTGGCATTTAATCCATACCTGTGTTTATTGAGGCTCAGAAGCTAGACTAATAACATCTGAGAATGCTGATAAATATTTTTTATAGTTGACCCAACAGGCTTAATAACTTTACAGGCATCTAAACAAATCTATGTGATATCCTTTCTCTGTCTCTCTCTCACATATGGAAATAATGTATATTTATCTGCTGGCTGTACACACCCTTGTGCTCTCTCTTAAATGTTTCAGAGAAAATATGATAGTTTTGAGAGGCAATCTCTGGAAAGTCACTTTCTTATATTTTTTTTCTCCTCTTGCTTGAAGACTGTACACAACCCAAGTAGCCGATCCTTTGGTACGATTGTTTCCTAGTTTGAACAAATTTCTTTTTTCCTGGTCATGTGAATTGGGAATCACACAGTCCAGTCATTGTCATAACTCCATCTAGTCAATCAGATTTAGCTATGCGATGTCATGAAGCAAATTCACATTGCAGTTATTCTGAATGTGCAAATGTTTTGTCCCTGTTTGCTGCCCCCTTTGAAAATTTGGCACCCTTTTGAAAGTTTATGAATAGAGCTACAAAAGTGGAGAGGGGTGGCATTTTGACTCAGCTCAACATTTATTCAGTTCCCAATCATGTTTAAGAAACTATGCCTCTACAGCTGTATGTGGATAGAAGCCACCGGGGTTAGTGACAGGACAATGGGAGGCACTCCATTCTCCCCTTTGTAAATCTCTCTGTGATCGCAGCTTAAAAGAAAAGAACCATCCAAAGGAAGAGCTGGTCCTTGGAGCTGCCCATCAACAGGCACACAGGCCAACTGGGCACAGGCTTCCCTATTATAGTCAGATGTGCTGAATTTCTACTTAAATCATAATAATGTATTTAAATTTATGTCTGTATATATAAATTAGCATAGGAGTGTGTTATGCAAACAGGCGTCTTCACTGACCCTTTTTGGAGATATATCACCTCTTTTTTGGCAACTGATAAATGGCTACTTTAGTTTGTATCAACTAATCTCCCTAATTGTATCAACTAATGTGTAAATATTTGTTGTCCACATATTTCTGATTTCCTAATTTCACAGATCATGGCTGAGGACCTTTATAGAAAGAGCTGAGACAGTTTGATAGGAATTATATCTTCTGTCTGGCCAGTCTTTCTAGCTGAAACTTGTCTTGATCTTGGTCTTTCTCTGTTAATCTATACTGTCCATATACTGTTCATATTTCTTTGCATTATCTGCTGCTATTTCACTAGAACATACTACTATTGTAGTCTTGTATTTTACTTTTCTCAGACTACCTTGTAATGAAGAATAGAGGGGAAAGGGTCTCTATTTGGATTGCAAAGCTAAACAAAATTAGTTGTTTTAACTTTAAAATGTATCATACATCATGTTTGTCCTCTAAGTGGAGTACCATCCACAGATCCAGTCTCTCTGCATGTTCAGATAGTGGGCTTAGATAGTTTTTGAGCTTTTCTTGCATTAATTATGTGATCAGTAGGTCATGTTTCTGTAATGCACAACTCTTTCCTTAAAGCCAAAGCAACTCCACTCTTCATGCTGATATTTGAAGCAATAAACACTGCTGAGGGTGATGTGATTTACTTCTGAGTAAATATGTACATCAGGACATTTTCAGCGGACTATTCCGCGTAGCCCCTCTCCCACTCTGACTTTTGCAGGAGTAAGCAAAAGCAGTGTGATTTGCTTCTGAGTAGACACATATAGGGTATTTTCTGCTCATTCAGCACTTGAAGCAATGAGAAAGATTTCTGTTATTCAGATTGACACCTCTGCACATACATGTTAGGAAATTCAGCAAATACTGTTTGTTGTTGTTTAGAAAAAAAGTCTGCAAGGGCACATCCTATTTCATTACCCCATCCAGCCCACCACCCCTTGGAAACCATTCCTCCCTCCTGCAGAACAGTAGTGCCAGTTTGGCATACGCTGAAATGTTGTTGTTGTTAGTCGCAAAGTCATGTCCAACCCATCGTGACCCCATGGACAACATTCTTTCAGGTCTTCCTGTCCCCCATCATCCCCCAGAGTCCACCTTAGCTCACGCCGACTGCTTCAGTTACTCCATCTATCCACCTCATCCTCTGCTGTCCCCTTCTTCTTTTGCCATCTATTGTTCCCAGCATTAGGGTCTTCTCCAGGGAGTCCTTCCTTCTCATTAGTATTTGAGTTTCATCTGGCCTTCCAAAGAGCAATCAGGGTTGATCTCCTCGAGGACTGACCGGTTTGATTGCCTTGCGGTCCAAGGGACTCGCAGGAGTCTCCTCCAGCACCACAATTCAAAAGCCTCAATTCTTCTGTGCTCAGCCTTCCTTATGGTCCAGCTTTCACAGCCATACATTGCACCTGGGAAAACCATAGCCTTGACTGAAATGTACAACATTTATACAACATATGAAACAGATTTGATATGGCTGGTATAAAGAAATATGGGATCTTTTGGCAGAAATAACATGAAGAGGTCAGTTTGGGGGTGACACACCAGTCATTTTTTGCAATGCTAGTAAAAATTCCTTAGTGTAGATCCCCTGCAAGCTGGTATTAGGAGAGGGCAATCCATTGCAATTATGTATCCCAGATCTAAATAAAGCTGATTATCTGCTTTTTAAGGAGATGTTTCAATAGCACTGAGATCACTACAGATGAACCAGAATGAAGATAATTCAGCACAAGTTGCTTTCCTATCTATGGGCAGTATCCATGTCAACCTACATGCCAGTGTGAGTAATCACTACTGCAAAATGACACTTGTGGTTTATAAAGCAAGCAGAAATGAGCAGAAACACTCATTTCTGGAAAGGGACAAATCAACAGAACTTGAAGAAGAAATTTAGCTAACTTGTCCCATTCCAGAAACTAACTGCTTTTGGAACAACTAACTTTCTGTCCTGCAAGCAGTGGTTCCCATTTGTCCAACAGACTGAGTGGGATTGCTATGGCAGCACTGGATACAGCCCCGTTAATATACTTTATAGGTGACCTTTTCCCAGTGCGGGCACACATAAACGTAACCTCTACAGCAGGGACCACATGGTGGAAAATTATAATTGCACACCATTAAATCTTGGCAATTCAGTTTCAATGTCTGAATATTTAATTATAGTCCATGCTTCAAGTTGCTTTCTCCTTCTAACACCACTCTTCTAGAAATGTATCACATTCCTCCATCTGCAGGAAAGAGAGGAAGGTCATTATAAGTTCTCCAGTATGGTGCAGTTCTCACTAATGAGGGGGGACAAGTTGGAAAGATTTTTGATTTCTTGGAATGACTTTTCCATATATATAACTTACACTGGAAGTCAGTGACAATTAATCAGGTATCAATGCTAGAGAGGGAGAAGCAAAGAAAATCTGCTTCTGTGAAAATAACAATATTAGTCAAAATGAAGATCATGCAAAAACTGTGTTTCCATATATTAGAGTCTTCCCCAACCTAGTATCCTTCAAATGTTTTGGATTACAGCTCCCGTCATCTCTGTTTATTGGCCTTGCCAATAACATCCAAAACATCTGGAGAACAGCATATTGTGGAAGACTGGGTTACAGTGAGGCAGAAAATTACTGAATTAGAGTGCAATATGGTAGAGAGAAATTGTGAGTTTGTTTAGCTCATTCCTTTTTCTTTATGGCATTTCCTTTTAGTACAGGGGTCCTCAAACTTTTCCAACAGGGGGCCAGTTGAAAGCTGCCGGTGCTGGGAGCAGGCCAGAAAGGTGGTGCCAGCGGTGCATGCGGGCTGGTGCTGGGGTTGCGCATGTGGGCACATGTGCTGAGGCATGGGCAGGGCATGTGGCCAGGCGAAGCAAGCTGGGGCGGGCACACGCCGCCGCGATGCGGGCGCATGAGGCAGCAGCTTGCTTGCTTGCTTGCTTGCTTGCTTGGAGATCGTTTTCTCTGAGCGAGCAAGCTGCTGCCTCCCCGTGTGTGGGGTGAGGTGGGTGGCGGGCACACACATGGATGCGGGTGTGCTCACGGGGCAGGTCCAAATCGGCATGGCGGGCCGGATCCGGCCCCCGGGCCATATTTTGAGGACCCATGTTTTAGTAAAACCCTGTGCTCCTAGTTACAAAACCAATTCCTGATTAGGGTAGATGCTCATAAGTCACCAAAAAAGAGGAAATAAATAACACAAAAAGGTACCGATTTGCATCAAATGTGCATATGATACTTTATATGCAGAGTTGGAAATTTTCTTGAGAAACAAGGTAAGATTTATTCCAGAATCCAGAAAACAGAACGCAAGCTTGCAGGAGCCACAAGGGGGCAAAGAAAATGGGGAGAGCCATAGCCTTTATACAACCAGCAATTACTAAATAATTCATTGTTCCCTGATTGGTCAGAAGATGCAGTGATTTGCACATGCTCAGTTAGCAGCACTCTGTGGCTGGTCAGAAGATGCTGCAGCTTGCACATGCTCAGCAGCACTCCGTATAAGGCAGGAAGGGGCAACAGGCTCAGTGATTGGTTCTCTTTGCTACAGAGGCGGTTCGGGGGGTGGGTGAGCTGTTCTCAGGGTTCATGGCTCACAGAAGAGTCCTTTAAATAGAGGACAGTCCTCTGATAGTCCTTCAGGTGTTAAAGAAGACACATGACTGCCCTACTAATGTCCACACAAATATATTTTTCTTCTATATGTCTGGATCTAGGGGTAAATACACCAGATATCAAGAGCTGGTTCTGGGTTATCCCCAAGCAGAAACTTTTCTCAGGAATTGGAACTAGCTATAGCCAGTATGTCTGAGGTAGTATCAGCTGCTAAAATGAATTTCATACCATAGTGATATTCTTAAATGTTGCTTACAAATGTTTATTTCCTTATCTATATTCCATTTAGTTCTGTGCTGTACACAAAATGTTCTTTCAGTAACCAATATTCCTACTGAAAAAAATAGCATAGTAATTGGTTCTGTAGCCTCTTTTGGTTTGGTTTGCTTTGCTTTGCTTACCTCACAAACACAATTCCCGTAAAAGCAATATTGGTTGTGCTCATCAGAGAGAGAAATAGTTATCTGAGAAACTAGTTAAGAGTCAGCAACATGAAACTAGATGCTTCAGCTTGGAATCGATGCATTCTCCGTTCAGTATCTTCCTGAAGAGGTAGAAGCCATCCTTTCTGCATGCCATCATCAACCTCTGTGGACATTGTAGTGTATCCTGCAAAACTCAGGCCCAGACAATTCCCAAAGCATCACATAATACATTAGAAAACCACAGGTTGGTGTTGTGTTTATATCTGGATAGAGCTTCATCTTGTTTCTGCCTGCAGAGATACCTGGATTTTGATTGTCTGCTGACAGACCGATTGAAGTATTATGTTGAAGCCACTGGTTCAGATGAGTCAATCAAACTAAAGGCAAACTCCCTTCCACTTACCTCACAATTATGTCAGCAATTATAAGGCACTTTTAAAAAATAGCATCACCACCCCACTGGTAAATCTAAATTGGTTGCAGTGTATCTTGTTGACAGTAAGGTACAAGGCAACCAGTACTTTCCATTGTCTGTCAAATATAAATGTTTTGTTCTAGTCATGGATGGCAATCTGAATCTGAGGGACTTTGATTCAATCTCATTGTCATTGTTACATGCCACCTCCTAAGATGGAGATGGATAATGGCTTTTCTCATCCACAAACTTGGGGGCCTATTAAGGTGGTCCTTCCAGGGAGGCTAATGTATCCAGCTGGTTTCCAGAAGGCTCTAGGGGTCTTTCCAACTGATAGGGATGGTGGTCCTGTCCAAATCCTGATTGATCTCTGAAAACGCAGAGATGACCCAGGGAATTGCTAGGATTGCTCTTGATCACCCTATCTGCAGTAGAATTTGTATGTGGTGAACCAAAGCTAAGGGTGTCAGAACAAGATAGATGACTTGAGTGCAGATGGAGGAAAATTCCTAGTGGATGCAAATGAGCCCTGGCATGCATCTTATGATCAGGTATATTTAGTGGCTCTGAGAGCAATAAAGACCCAACTGTTCAGTCTTCTAGCTAAAAGTCTCCACTCAGTGGAGGTTTTTAGGGCTGCCCAGGACCTACTATATGCTAACCCTAAGAATACTGTAGTCTGCTGTAACATACTTGATGAAGATTTCCAGGGCAAAATCTTCCAGGACGTTATACTTGTTGAATCTGGTGTGGTTTTCAGAGCAGAGCCTGGTCCAATTTTATTGCAGTTAGTACAGCTCAGGTATACTATAAAGGTGCAGTTACCTGTATTCTGGATCCTTGCCTCTCTTGGCTAAAGAAAATTAGCAGAGAGTGAACAGCCAGTTGGGCCAGGGAGGTGATTAATGCCTCCTTATGAGAGGAAGTGGTCTCATGCCATCTGAAAGAAATGGTAGTAAGACCACTCAGTAGAACTTCTCTGTGGACCTGGAAGATCCTACAGCTTTGGGCCACTTGCATGTATTTTCTTCCTGTGCAAGGTTCTTGAGTAGATGGTGGCCAGCCAGCTCTAGGCACCCTTGGGTGAGACTGGTTCTCAACTCATTTCAGTTAAGGTTCAGGCATATTGGCTTTATAAAAGATCTGCTCCTGACAGAAGTTCTCGAACAGATTTGTTGATATCTGTTCACCAGGAAACACCAGGAAAGAACCAGACTGGGGAATGTTGCTCTAGAACTTGGTAGGCTGATTCAGGAACCAGGTTTGCACGATGCGTTTACGCCATGGTGGCTTAAATCCGTGGCACAAATTCATTGCATGAACCTAGCCACTAACCAGGTGTACATGTAATGTGAAGTCACTGTGTCTGAAATTCCCTGTGGGGCTTCTCACTTGGCAGCAGCCACCGTTTTGAATAATCATAGTGCAGCTGGACCACGCTATAGCTTCTTGTCAGCAAGGTTGGGGTGGTTGATAAGTCCCCCAGAAGCCATGGGTGCTTTTAGGGTTGCAGATGGCTTGTCAACCATGACAACAACTCATCCTCAGTGGGCGTGCATGGAAGAGAAGGCTGTAGTGCCTACTCACTGTGCCTCAACATGGCAGCAGCCATGCCAACAGGAAGGCCCACAGGGAAATTCACCCGCAGAGGCTCCTCGTGCATGCACTAGCCCCCACTTCAAAATGGAGCTTAAAGAAGGGTCAAGTGACCGCAGGTTGGCAAGTTCTTTTTAAAAAAATAAAATGATCCGAGATAGAGTCATTGAATCCTAACCTTAGCCCAGGATCCTTTGAAAAACTGATTTCATGTGGCATCCCTATTTGTAGCATAACCTCAGCTGTTTTGGTCATGGGGAAAAGCAGGTACTTTGCACAATACCTTGTATCTTTGAAAGGATACCCCTTGGCAGGAGTCACCCTTTTATTCTCATCCTGCAGTTCACTGTGCCTCAGCCATCTCCAAAGAGGCTGCATCTGGGCTCACAATGGAAAAGTATGAGAGGATTGCATTCAAGTGCTTAATGCATAACTTAGTGTTGAAGCAGGGGTCAGCTCAGGATAAATCTACAGACAGAGAGCACCATAGCCATGTATTAGCATATTATTCTTGAATGCTTTTCAGTTGGCTTTCTACATGGGAAAGAAAAATGCCCTGCTTGTTCGGCAGTAAACCAAACTAAGTGCATGTTGCATACATAACAGAGGAGTGCCAAGCTCCTCCTAATCAAAAAGCTCCAGAAAGTCAGCCTCATACAAATGAATTGGATCTTTAATGTATGCTTTTTATTTATTGAAAAATAACAGCAACAGCTGGTGGGGAGGGGTGCAAAATTACGTTACTTTCAATTTGAGATTCCTACACAGTGCTCTAGTTTCAAGTTTGATTTTTAGTTCCTGAAGGGTTCAGCTCAGACCTGTATAAACTGGAGCTAGCTGGAAACATTTCTTTGATGGATTTCCTTTATCAGCTAGGATTCATTATAAGTATTCTGAGAATGTGAAATATTTTACTGTTCTCAAACAGATGAGCTGTCTGTCTGAAAATGACTTGATTGGCTTTATATTCACCAACCCCCTTGCCTCATTTAATTTCATCTGAATTTTATCCTTCTTTAGTCTGGAAATAAAGCTTATTTCTATAGCATTATTATTTCTATAGTAATATCAAGAGTGGGTTGGTGTAAATGGGTGACCTACAACAGCAGGAGGTTGGACCTTATGGCCTTCTTGGCCCCTTCCAACTTATTCTATGATTCTAAGAGCTTATACTGCAGCATGTTTGCGACGCACATATGTTTTCTCTTCCTAAAACAGAATGCTTAGGTCTTCCAAATAGAACTGAAACACTCATTAATTTTATTTGTACACTGATATCCATGCTAATATTTTCAGTGCAGTGTACTGAAAAAGAGATGGAGAAATTTGAGGCAGTGCAGCTAGTTCAAGTCATTCCCTCCTTAATTTTATATTAGGAAAGAGGGAAAAGGATGGCTGGGTTGCCAGAAATGCTTTTTATCAGCTGCACTTATTGTACAGTCACTTCTTCTTGGACAGAGGAGATCTCGCTATGTGTACCCTATCTATCTAATGATCGATTGATTGATGTAAAATTATCTCTAGGCTACCTTTAAGGGCTGAATCTTCTCAAAGAGCCATACTTTTCCAACTTTGTGTCTGGGTTACAGCAGTGTACTATATGCCGGATTGCCCTTGAAGAAAACTGGAGAGCAAAATTTGTCTGCCTCTTTCCATACAAGTTGTTATATTATTTATAGATCGACAGTATCTTTCTGGCCCTAAAACTAGTTTTAACATTTAAAGCCCTCCACACATACCCTAGAGCAGCAGTTCCCAAACCTTTTCAGTCATGGAACCTTTCTGAAGACATATTTTTGCATGGAACCCTAATTCTACCCCTGATATTTCCTAAGCAGTCTTGAACCCACAACAGTCTCCTTTCTTTCATCTATTCCTATTGCCTGAGTGCTTTGCATAACGCAATAGGTTTGGAATAAAGAGAAAACATTTTAAATATAACAAATGAATAAAACAATCATATGGTAATAGCCCAAATGAGTTCTTTTGATTATTCCCAATACTATGCAACAGAGTCCTAGGAACCAAATAACGTGATGTATTTTCTTGTTTGCTGCTTGGACACCAACTGTCAATTGAATATCTGGCCTCATGTGGTTTCATTTTAAAATTCATTTTAAATTTGATTATTGAGACTTTTGGTACAGCTCCTACAAGGCTTTTGCAGAATCCTGCCCTTTGGGAACTGCTGCCCTAGAGAGTGGTATTCCCTATAGCAACCCCTGTTCATTCATCAAATCGAGTCTTTGTTCCATATTCTTTTAGTACAGGTGACAAGAGAACCTCCGTCTCAGAAGCACCCTTGAAATGCTGAATGTATTCCAAAGAGGGTGCAGTTTTCCTCATATATATTGAGGGGGGAGGCACTTTTTTTCTGAAAATGTCAGTGAGCATAGTGGTGTCCCTTGGTAAGAAATTTTCAAAGATTCAGAAAATAACTGCTGTGGTTCATGTGGAAAAGGAATCACCAATTTTGGCTGGATCGGGAGAAAATGATTCACTTTCCCTTGTCTTCCCTTGTTTTTTTGCAGGAAATTTGTGTAAAAATGGCACAAATTATAAAAGTATCTCCAGGCAAGAAACTTGCAGCACTTCAGAAGGATAGGGCACAACAACTAGAAAGTGACGAGTACTGAAAACCAGTTTAAGGCTGTTTTCATAGTAAAGCAAGGTGGCATTGGAAGAATTGCCATCTTACAGTCCCATTTTTGCCCCTCTCCAAAGCATGGTGATTGGCACCTCTGGTAAAATGTGCCCTCTTACTAGAAGGAGGACCTGCTGCTCACTCAACTCCACTTTCTTCCCCTCCCCTCACTCATTAGCACAGCAAACCAAAAGCATTATTTGGAGAGATGACCGGATGTCTAGATCTCCACACATGGTTCCATAACAAAGCCTTGTTCTGCTCTGGCTTCAATTTTGGTGGTTTTGGAAGAAATCCCACTTGGCCTTGGGATAAACCAAAGACTGTCTGAACAGGCTTGATTCTGCTTGGGCTTGAGGTCCATCCCTAGCTGTTAGGTACTGTACATATTACTTCAGTTCTTCTGCTGATAAGTAGCAAAGCACACAGAATGGCCCTGAAAATCAGTGACCAGCTAGGAATCACTAGGAGGTGATGTGCAATGACTTTAAGTTTGGGAATACGTACCGCAGTATGTTTCTGAAATGTCAGTTGTAATTAAAACTTAATCTCCAAACAGCAAAATCTGCTGTTTATTGACAATGTGATTTCTTCTGGCATCTTGGTAAATAGCAGAAAAATGGTGGTGGAGGGAACCGTTCTATTGCTCTGCCCCTCCTTCCCAGTGAGTCTAGTTTTGGCTATGCATTTATTTTAATTATGTAAAGCAGGCACTCTTTGTTCCCCAAAATGTAATTAGAAGGGATAGCTCAATTGGAAAAAACGTGCACAAACACATGGACGACTAGTCAAATTCTTCTGGCACAGCAGACAATCGGGCACCAGAAGCAGCACAAATGAACAGTCCAGGACCCCTGCTGAGCACTAAGTTTTCTGCCCATAAGCAGTTGTAGAGGAATGTGTCAAACTTCACACAAACATTGTTTGGTAGGTTGCTGGCCTTTCAGTTTTGCAGAGACTGGAGAGGACTCCAAGAGGTCCCTTGTGCTGTGGCCAGCCTTGAGGCAGTGCAGCTAGTTCAAGTCATTCCCTCCTTAATTTTATATTAGGAAAGAGGGAAAAGGATGGCTGGGTTGCCAGAAATGCTTTTTATCAGCTGCACTTATTGTAAAGTCACTTCTTCTTGGACAGAGGAAATCTCGCTATGTGTACCCTATCTATCTTCTTTGGGATAGCTGCCTGTCCTCCACTTGTTTTGGCTGACGAGAGGGTGGGTGGCTGCTCCAAAGGAGAGGTGGCCCTGGAGATCGCCTGCTGCACAACACTCCAGCCTCCACAAGGCTGGCCTCTGGAGAAGGACCCTTCAGAGCCAGCCATTTGTGTTTAGCTGGTTCTCTGGGAAGCAGCATCAGTCACTTTTCCCTCCACTTTTTTCCCATGTGACCTGCCCACTAACTGGCTCTGAGGGGGTTCTCCTCAACCAGAGGATGGACAGCTCCTCCAGAGCAAGCAGCCACCTGTCTTCTGGACACTGCTCTAGAGAGAGTCCTCCCACTGCTCTCATGTTGCAACATTCACCCGAGCTGGGGAGCGGGGCCAGCAGCACTCTCTAGAGCACCTGTGGCCAGGAAACCCTCCCAGTGGTGAGGGCAGGTGAGCAGCTAATCTGCCACTGTGCCATTTGAGGTGAGGGATTTGCCCTGTCTCATGGAAGGGCCAGGATGGAGCTGTTTCATCACTGTGACCTACCTGTTGTCCTGCCCCTTTCTTCTGACTCAAAGTTTTGCTTTTTAAAACATTATCTGTTACAGCTCTGAATAGAAAATGTGGTTTTAATATTTCAGACGCCTTAGGCCTTTTAGTCACTGGATGGCTTATTTCAAGTTTAAAAGTTAATGATGTAATTTGATGTTATGTGCTAGACCTTTCCTTCAGAGTGCGTAATAAAATGCTTTATGAACGTCAATCTTGCATATCAAAGCTATGCATCTGTCAGAAAACAAAAGGCTCTCCAATTCATTAAACTGCTGGCTGGGGGACATCCAAACCCCCCGCCCCCCGCCAAATCAAGGCACAAATTTGAGCACTGAGGTATACCTTCCCTTCCCTTGGAACTATCTCATCTTCAAGCCTTAAACCTTATTGTTGTATAGTCTTAAATTAGTCTTATCAAAAGCGATGTCTTCACTATTTACCTTTTAGTGCCTCCTCCTTCCAGCAGGCATATATTGCTTTCATTATTAACTTCACTGCTAGGTCTTAAAGCTCTTTTGGTCACAATCCTAAGGGCTCCGAACATCATCTGGATTTCTACAGGATTACTCAGAGTCCCCACTTCAAGATCCTGTGATCTTGGAGTTCGGCTCTGAGGACTGAGCCCCACGCCAGCCCTCTCACAGCCCACACAGAAAGGCTTGCACTGGCCATCCTCCCTCGGAGGTTGCAGCCGGGCCCTGGGGAGGGGAAAGGGGGCATGCCGGTGGGGCAGGGGAGGGAAGACGCTGGGGTGAGGACTTGCAGTGATTCCCGTTGGTGCCTCTTGCTCTTCCTGCTGCTCTGCCTAGACAGTCTTCTGGATAAAACACGTGGTGCAAGGCCCCATCGCCACACCTCATGCCATTCATAGGATGCACCTAAACCTCTGAGTTCAGAGGCTTACATGCATCGAGGGAATGAGGCATTGGATTGCACCCTTAATATTTTTGCAATGTATTCCTATATACCGTGGTACCTTGGCTCAGAAACTTAATCCGTTCCAGGACTCTGGTCATGACCCAAATTGGTCATGACCCAAGTCAAATTTCCCCATAAGGTTCAATGTAAATAAGGTTAATCCATTCTGTAAAAAAATTTTTTTATGACAAAAATTTGAAACAAGGTGACAAAAAGGAAATAAAGTAACAAAGTACAGTACAGTAGAGAACACTGATCTAGGTGGGAGGGAGGTTATTGTTTGGAGGGAGAGTCCAAACTATAATCATGCAATAGCGATCGTGTGGTGGTGGTGGGGGGGAGATGGCCATGATCATGATTGTGCTGGGGAGGAGATGGGCATGATCGCGGGTGCACTTGTGGCAGGGAGACGGGCGTGATCATGGTGGTCACCCAATGCGGAGTTTGCGAACTGAGGCAATTTTTTTCTGAAATTTCTGTTCATGACCCAATTTGGTCATGAACTGAGGTGTTCGTGAGCCGAGGTACCACTGTATTTGTCTACTTGGATGTAAGCCCCATTGGGTCCAATGGAGCTTAATCCCAGGAAGGTGGATAAAGGATTGCAATCTCAATGTTTTGATATTTACTTTTGTTGATATTTTCTTTTTTGTGTTTGTTTGTTATTTATTTGTCACCATACACTACCCTAAGGCCATTTGCAGCTGGGTGATATATAAACTAATTCATTTATTTATTAGATAGTAGTAGTAATAGTAGTAGTAGTAGTAATATAATCTTGAAGACGCTGTGGAATAACGGTACAGGACTTCACTCAATCTTATCAGTGCTCTTAAAACAGTGCACTTTTAAATCAGGAAGCATTTCATTAATGTTATCAACAGCAACACTTGATTTAATGAGGTTACATCGATCGGATAAGAAACATAACATTTAAAAGGTCATTTTTAATGCACTTTGGATTTCTGCTAGGCATTCTTTAACATTATAGGACTCAAGGCGTTAAGAATGTTCAACTTTCTGGAGCTACTTGACTTTCTCTGTAATTCAGAGCGTGACATTTCCATATTTCCTTCTTTGTATGTGGAAAGGAATGAAGAATGGTGATTGCTGCTTGCCTCCCTCTTTGCTGTGAAAATGAATTAGTATGCAAATTAAGGTGTTGTGACAAGCAAAAAGCTTGTCCAGGCATTCAGGACATACAAAGGGGAGAACACTGACCTTATTTTATTGCTAAATGTTAACACAGGTAGATTAGGTACCCTGAAGACTTAGATGCAAGTCAATAGTCTCCATGGATTTAATTTGGTTACATTGCCATACTTATGTTCTATTGATTTCAATGGGTCTGCTTTCAGTAGGACTAAGTCTGGACCCAGTCTATTAATCCTGATATACTTAGGTGCATATAACTAGGCACAAGATCACTCTTTGCATCCCAGTTGCATATTTATCTGTATGGATATTGTTTAGAAATAGACAATTAATAATTATTATATAGAAACAGAAATACAGTGATTTCACCCTAGTGTGGAAGACCATGACTGGTGATGGGCATCTGTTCCTATGGCTCTGTATCTGTAAACTGACCATCAGTGAGAGCAAGGTCTTGGTCTAGAACTTCCATCATGCACAGTCATGGGCTATCCTAGCTAGGGATGATGGAAATTGTAGGCCAAAGCAGCTATAGGTAGATACAAGTTGTAGGCCAAAGATTTGCTCACCCTTGGAACTGAGCAGTGATTCCCAAAGTGGGTGGTGGAAAGATCCAGGGGGGTGCTGTGGAAAAAACGGTGAGGTGGGCGGGGGAGGTTATGAGGTTACAGATAGTCCCAGATGATGGAAAACCTGTTCTTACAAAAGCACAGATTGACATAAACCCTATATGAATATCTCTAGAAAAAAGACATGAATATCTCCAGGGATTTATGCCGCATGGTTGGTGATGCGTCATCAGTGGCTGTGTCTTTTTGTTAGAGTATCTCCAGAGAATGTTATGGCTATCTCTAAAGAACTATATGATGTATCTATAGGCAACTATGCAACATTTAGAGGTGTATCATCAGTGGCATCCTGGTTCCCTAGAGATAAGAGAATTCATGGTTTTTTGTTCTGCAGGGTCAGCTTGAGTTTACCCAAGCCAGTGTGTTTCAGGGCACGTGTAGTCTCCCTTCACTTTTTCTTTAGCATTTCCCCTCGTAACCAGACCCTCAGCTGTTACAAGGCCATTTATGCTGAGAAAAAGAAAATGTCTGTACAAACAACCATTGAGGCTCACTTCAGGAAAGTTACTCCAGTGTTACCTGTCCTGCCCCTGCTCTCTAGTACAATGAAACCCTGACTCTCCAGCACCAGGTCCATCTCCATCATCAACATTAATGTTAGTGTTACTTCATGAATGTTCTAAACTGTTTCAGAACTGTTTCTTTTTGGGTTTGTTTGTTTTTTACAATATTGTATACCTACACACATACACACATATTCTCCCTTTCCCTTCAGTACGTGTAGTTACTTTATTATCACTGTATTATTATTACAATGCTGTATTGTGTTTAAGCTGTTTTAATGAATATTGAAGTGTTTCTTACATGTTTCATATGCATAAAAAGGTAAAATATGTACATATACTAAGACAAACATTGGGCTTATTCCTGTGATCCCACTTCCATACAAACTCAGCTTAAGGATGTTCTCAAGAACAGCACTCATCTGTAACCTGGGGACTACCTGTTTAGATTAGTACTACAAAAGAAACAAAAAGAACAAACAGGCAGAAGCTTGCAAAATAAGACCCCTTAGAAGCCTGCTTTGCCTCCCTGCCACAGCCCTGCGAACCACTGCTCACCCGCCAGATGCCCTGGTGAGAGCCGGGATGAAAGAGAGGGGAGAGAGTGAGGCAAGGCAAGCTTGTGCCCCTTCAAGCCAGGGCCCTTCCCCCCACAGGCCCCTTAAGCCAGCTGGCGCCCGGGGCCGTCCACACCTGCTTGGCCGTCATCACCTGCTGCTGTGGAGGCCCACCAAGGAGGCTGCCTCAGCCCTGCAGCTCTGCAAGCATGGCACCCCCTCCCAATGCCCTGAGGAGAGTGGGGATGAGGGATGGGGAGAGAGGAGGACCGGGCAAGCAAGGGATATCGATCAATTCACTAAGGTACGTTGGCCCTAGTGCCTCTAATACAAAGAAAGAGGCATGGGGGCACTCGGGTTGCCACTCAAGAGGAGAGGGGGCAGCAGCTCAAAAGGGTCTGGGGATCACTGGAATAGTGAATGCCTTCAAACACAAGGCGGTCTTCTAGCAGCCTTTCAGGTGGAGGAATGGCTTCTGTCAAAGAAGGTACTGGCCACCAGCAATGTGTCTGACTTTTGCTATGTAAATTGAATCTGGACCAGGATCAGGAGCAAGACCATGAGAGACTCCATGAGATGGGGGCCATGGTTTAACTAGTTTTGCCTGCGTTGTGGTCCCACTGAACCCGGCCTCCAAAGCTGCTCTTTGCCCCAGGAGTGGAGTTTCTATTGGCACAATAGAATATTCAGGAGAATTTGAAGCTTCAGATTCTTCTGAATATTCCATCATGCCAGTGGAGTCTTCCCTCCTGTGGCAAAGAGCAACTTGGGATGGGGGGAGACAGATTTTCATCAGGATCATGATGCATGGGAAAGCGTTATTGCTGAGTACATCCTAAAATCCTGATCAGTTCCACCCACAATTATGTTACATAATGAAAAGGAGAAAATTTAGATGTATACACATTTTGACATATCTACTCTTTCCCCAGCATGACACCCTGCAGATGTTTTGGACTTATCCAGTGGTCAGGGATGCTGGAATTTGTAGTCCAAAACATCTGGAGAGCACTGGGGCAGAGTAAACAGGTCTAGTTTGACCCTTAATTTGCTTCCATATTTAACAGAAAATTTATCCTGACCCTTATATTCATATCTCAAGCAGTTTTCGTTTGAACAATTCATTCAGAGCTGTCTATAGTGACTGCCCAGTCAGCTTAGTAATGCTACTGTGCGGATCAGGAAAACTAAACAGAGCTACTGAAAGAGATCAAGTTGTGTTCATTAGAGTTGCAAATCAGTATCTTCTACCCCGTTTCCGATATCTGAGGCAGGGCCCGGTGGAATTATACTAAATTATGGAGCTAATTTTAATTACTGACAATTGCAGGAAGGCTTGTTGCTATGGGAACACATCGCTGCTGGCAATTTGAGTTGTGTAGGTGATTGAAAAACAAAGAATGTGGTCTGAGTTCTTGTTTACACCTGCAGTTCATTTCGGGGCATTGTTTTGCCCTCACTTGTGTGGGGATGCTGGAAGAAAGGAGAGCCGAGTCAACCGCCCCCCTCCCTTTTTTTTAGTTGATCACAGATCCTTCATATCTTTGCTTTGGAATGACTTCTGAAAGGTCAGTTTTCAGATGACATAGAAAAGAGACGAATCATGGGTATTATAGTGTGAAGAATCTGTCAGGTCACTGAGCCCTCTGTGATGAGCGAATGCATCCTGTACTTGTGTTCTGAGTTTTGGTAGCAATTTAAGTTAGATCAATGTCACTGACAGCTTTCCTCACCCCCGCACACACCACTCTTCCTCAGGTTTTACCTGAAAGCAGAATTTTAATTTAACTTTGAATATGAAAGAGACAATGAACCCATCTCTGAATCAGAGTCCGGATGATTAGGTTTTCATTTAGTTACAGTTTGAAGGACTATGTCTGAGGTCTCCTGCACCCATCAGGCTTCCTGTCCTTTCTGATTTTTATTTTATTTTCTAAGACATTTTTAAACTAAAAAAGATTCACTGGGAGGCTAAATGCTGCAGAGCAAAGCATTTCCTTCCAATTTGTTTGGGTTTACAAAAGTACTTTTCTGCTTTGGAGCTCAAACCCCACTCCTCTCATCTGCATAGGATCTTGGTCAAATTACTTTTCTTTAATCTGCTCAGTTTGATTTCTGGGAAATTAATGTTTTGTGACTAGCCATGGCCACCATGACAGTCATTTCATTAATGGCTAAATATCCTCATGGCACTCATTTTGTGAGAGTGCCCACAGCATTCTCTCAAAATTCCAAATGTGCCCACCCTAATGCCCAAGGCTTGCCCACCCCCCACCCCCACACTATAGAACTGGATTGCAGAAGTGTTATAGCATATGCTACTTATTTAGAGTCCACTTTCCTCTGCTGAACTCCAGGTAGCAGCAATCAGGTTTCCAGGTGTGGTAATCTCCCACCTAGGCAATTGACAGGACTTGCTCCATCAGGTTGCTTCAGACCTCAGCCCTGGGCAGTGATGATGGGCTTCTGATGGAACAGGAAGAACCCTTTTAGTTGCAGAAAAAGAACAATCGGAAATTGTATTTTAACCTCAAAGCATGGTTCACACTACATCTTTTTAAAAAGATGATGCCGGTGTCAAGAGCCCTCAAGAGCAACTGAAGCAAATAGGAGGACCTGTTTAGATTGAAGGCTTATTGCTTTGAACAAAAACCATCATTCCAGATGCAAAGAGTTTTCCACAAAGCAGAATTCTTTGAGCATGTGGAATAGCCAAACTAGCAGATTGAGGTGGTCTGCTGCATCTTTTATTGTATTCTCTGTTCCATGTAGCCAAAAATTATGTGTGGGGAAAAAAAGTAGAAGCTGGGCATGGTATTTCTGCAGTAATAAAGCCCAATGTGCGCATGTACCAGCTAGCAGAATTGTAGGAACAACTCCTGTGACAGAAGCATGTGAGAAGTTGAGGGGAAATTTCCTGCAGTAGATAAGCTGAATTCTTTGACCCACGCATGTTACATAAATTCAGGAGAATAGCTTGTTTTCATAATAGATTTTGCTCATGCTAATCATAGGAGGCACCAAGTTTTACAGGGTTCTGAAGTCCCGCCCATTGAATTTTACAGTGCCCTACAGATATAAATTGCATTTTATCTGATTATTACACAGACACCATAATACCATAATGCTTTTTCAAAAAGTAAAAGACTGTCCTGGACTTCCTACTGATTTGGAAGAAAGGGGGATATTTTCTAAAGCTAATGACTGTCTTTTCTAGTGAAAGCTCTAAAAAAGCTGTTTTTCTTCTGCCTACCAAATATCACTGTGACAACACAGCAGCTCAGCCATTCAGTCTCAGAAAACACTCAGTTTGTCAGTTGTGACCATACTAGCATTTTATGAAGAAACAATTATGTTCATTCCTGTCCTCCAGTAGTTTACAATTTCATTACACATTGACTGTCCTCAGAAGATTTTTGATAAAGCCAGCAATCACTTGACATCAGAACTGAGACAAAGTGTTGATTTTGGCTTGAAGACTGGAGAATCTGAGTGGGTTACCTGAAATAGGAATCTGTGATTCATCTTCATTCTTTTCTTTAAAATGACTAATACAGAAACCTTTCATCTAGAAACAGAAGTTTAAGGCAGGTGGAGAACGCAGATAAAATTAGTTGAATGTGCAGCTTTATCTAGAACTTTCCTTTAACTTGTCACGTTTGGCAGAAAGTTTAATAAAAAGGAAAGCACAGGACTGATAATTCTCTCTCTCTTGCTGTAACCAGAGAACCAATTCAGGAGAAAGAGATTGTCTGGTAACATTTGTCAAAAGCCTTTGAACAGTTGACATCTAGCATTGGAGATGATGAATGACTCAAAGGAGTGCAGCCTTCAAATATACCGTTAGCAAGTCCCAGAAGAACTTATTTTGAAATGAATAGTGTTTGGAGCTGAGACTTGGTGTTTTCAGGTGGTTCTTTACACAGAATCTCTCAGTAGGATCTTCCATGGATTAAAGTGGGAAGATAGCCTGGTGCATTAAATAGGCAGTGCAGATCAGACAGTGGGGTAAGGCAGGGCTCAGATTTGGGCCACACTATTAAAGGGCAGAAAATGGTCAAACATTCATTTATCTAAAGAATTAGCTGTGTTGGTCTCTTGCAACAAAAACAACCAAGAGTCTTGTACTTTAAAGGCAAACACATTTATTATGACTTACGCTTTTGTGTACTGGAGCTCCTTTCATTAGATGCATGAAATGTCAGCCCAGCTTGGTTGATGTGTGTGTGTGTAATTGTAAGCAGTGAACTCAGGGGGGAAATGGAATGCAAACTGCACAGATTGTGACATTATGCCTTATGTAAAGCCATTACAGTGATTCTTCACACAGCAGTGCTGATGGTAACACAAAACGTTTGGCACTAGTAAACTATTAGGCACCTGTAGGTTAGTTACTTTGATAGTACTGAACTTCTTGATAAGTTACAGTCAGCTGCTTCACATCAGGGGCATAGGGTACAATTCTTTTGGGATCCTCTTAAGCCCCAAACTTGGAGGCCTGCGGAAATCCGTGGCAGGGTGGCTGGTGCAGTGAAGGCTCTCTTCAGCCCCCCTTCTCCTCCCACTCTGCTTTTCCATTAGATGGCCATTTTCAGCTGGAGCAATTCCTGCATTCCTCATGCCATGGCTGCTCCAATTTCCTCCCTTTCCTCTCCCACCCCTCTCTAAGTTGTTTCCCGACCTTGGAGTGCAGCTCTTTCCATGCTGGCTGTGAGGAGCAAAGAGAGTGGGGTCGGAGCTCCAACTTCCAGCTCCAAAATCAAAGCACTCTCTGTGACCTTAGAGCTGGGAATCTAAACTATTCTATGGCCACCAGACAATACAATCATTCCCTTAATATATTATGCAAAGTTGAGTTTACTACCCTTTTTTACCACAGGGGGGCACCATTATGATTTTTAGCATTGCACTATCGATGGAGCCCACTCTGAAGTACGTGCCAAGGGTACAGAAGTATGCCAGTCTGCTAAGTACCAGCTCTTTTTTTTCAGTGATGCTGACAGCCACTTTTAGATCATGGACTTACACTGTATCACCAGCCCCTGCCGCTTATATGCATTATTTCCCTGTGTCATACAATGTCTATTGCTTATTTTGAAATGTGGGTAATCCAACTTGCTGTATTTGGGGGCCCTTCTGAGTGCAGCCCTGCACATTTGCCCCAAAGTCCTGTCCTGATGGCATTACTGTACTCTTCACCTTTATTCATGGGAATGCAGACTTCGCTATGATAAAAACAGAGGCTTGGGTTCAAAGAGTTGTGACCCTATTTCTGTGAGGCCAGGCAGAATTTAAATGCAGCTGCAAAGAGCAGCATTCCATGTCTTCCAGCAAATTGCTTTCAAAGCTCCGCCTGCTAAGTGCAAATACTTTTGGAATGACATGTCATTTTGGAAACCTCCTGCTTCCTCGTGCTGAGGTTTTATTTCCTGGTATCCTCTGCTGTGTTTCCGTAGCCACAATAAAAATTGACAGAGAAGGAGATTGTGTTCTTGTTCCTGTCAGTTAAGGTGGTAATCACTCATACCCTTTCCATCTGACAAGTCTTTCCTTCATTTAATCCTGCATTAACTCCCTTGTAGGTTTGGTGTCAAGAGTACCTAAAGGTGGATACCTGCCAAGGGCCTACATACCTGCAGGGGCCTGTTGGCAGGAGCTTTCTGCTCCTCCTCCTCCTCATCCAGGCAGCGGAAGTGGTAAGCAAAAGCATAAGAAGTATCTGTCTATTTCTCACCACCTTTTCTGCCAGAGGAGCAAGAGCAGCTGATGGCAGTGGAGGTGAGCAGACGATGAGCATTGGGAAGGGGCCCGTGGCGTCTTGCCCAAAGTCTCTCAAAAAGCTGGACTGTTAGCACTGTTTGCTTGGGAACGGATTTGCTTCAAAATTACAATAAGTAATCCTTTTCCTGATCCTTGTTCAGAGGCTGAATGGATGGACAGTTGAATCTCACCTCACCATTACATCTGGCATCAGGCTGGTTTGGGCAGGGAGCAGAACTGGTTGTGTTGGGTAAATAACTCCATCATCCAATAGATGTTTCAACCCAGCACTGCAATTTCCAGAAAATTGTGCAATTATGTTGGCAATTTTTACAAATTATTTTGTTGGCCTTTTAGAAGTGTGCAGGAGTGTACCTGCACTTGCCTAGTATGTGAAATCTTTCCTGTTTTTCCTTGTCTGTTTCAGCTGCAAAGTGGAGTGGTAACAGACTGGCAGTATAGGCAAGAGTCCATGCAGCTGACTAGCTGTCAACTGAAAAGCAGCAGTAAAGGGGGGAAGCAGGTACACCAAGAGGAGGAAACAAAACCACCCTTTTAGCATTATGAGCCTCTAGTTTTTAAGTGTTGAACTGACACTTCTTAATGTCCTCCTCCTTTTCAGCACTTCCCCAAGTCTCCAGCCAGCTCAGGAAAAAAAAAAAACCAGTCACTTCCCATCTCATTTTCACAGCTCCCTTTTGGAGCACTTCCTGCTGCAGTTACTCTTGTTAGGGAACAATTCTTAAAAACAAACACAAAAATCTTTTAGAAGGCAGCTGAATGGGTGGCGTGAATAGGACTCCATGAGGTGGGTGGCTGTGAATAGCCCTGGTGCTCTGTCTCTGTCTCACTCTGCTACCACGTAAGGGCTTTTTGGCTTTACTGTCCGGAATATTTGTACATTTTTAGACTGAGGAATATATGCATACTGAATGGCTGAAATAAATGTAGGAGAAATGTACTAAAACAACAACAGCAACACCATGTGCACCTGCATGAACTATTGCATACTGCAGAAAAGCACATTTTCCTCCATTTGCTTCCAGCCATCCAGTTATTTTTTTAGAACTACCAGAGAACCACAGCAACTGCATCCATAAATACTCTGAAAAGCAGTGGTGAAAAGCAGGCTGGGGTGAGAAGCCAATATCCTCCCTTTCTGGAGAGGCTGGAGGCTCAGATAAGTGCTGGAAGTGTTGGCAGGTACAGAGAAATGTCAATTCTATGCTTAAATTAAGGTTATTCCGTTGCTCAAGGGCTGATACTGTCCCTTCCTCGCACACACTTCTGATGCCTCTGCTTTTGCCATTTTCCTCCCTGTACCTGTGCTTTTCCACAGTCAGCTAGGCAACTGTGCCCAAATCTGTTGTCTCATCTTGTCAGTTTCCATGTGCGTTAACTACAACCCCAATTGCTCGCTTTTGAGGCTCTGGGGGTGAAAACAGTGGTGAATAAAAAGCGTTTGTGATCACAGTGTGGAGGAGATGGGACAGGTCCTGCCATGAAGGACACCGGGACACTGGAGGACCAAGGGGGAAGATGAGGAAAAGAACCCACAGGGGGTTGATCATCTTGTGTGCAGTGTGGATTGTTCCATGAGGAGCCCGTTCGGTGTTGCTCACTTGCAGGGTGGGTTAATGTGATGTGCAAACACAGCCAGGGTTTTAGGTGGCAGCTCCTGCCAAAACAAGCTTGGTCAAAGTGCCTGATCTCCAAACTGTAAATTAGAAATAATTACTAATAACTATCCTTATCTAAAGCACTGGAGTGTTGGGGAAATGAATTAATTAACAATTGTGAAGTGCTATGAGGATGCGAGATTAGCACTATTAATTGAAAAAAAGAAGGCTGAATCACAACAATTTTATTAAACGTCATAAACATAATTGGGGGAAGATGATTAAGTGCCTGCCATTTTAGACAGTCAGGTTGCACAAATTACAGCACTAGCAATGTTGCTTCTCTATGAATAAGAATGAATGCGTTGCAAATACAAAATATATAAGATTAGATTTATTCAGTCTAATACATTTAGAATAAAATTACACATGAACTTTGAGAGATTGTTTTTTTCAGAAAAGCTGAGCCACGCATGCAGAAATTATATGTGATGATGCAGACTTGTCAGGCATCCTTCGTTTTAAGGCTCATTCCCTATCTTATTTGGAAGCGTGACAATAATTCCATAGCATATAATAAGCATGTTTGAGTTTGTCTTAAGCAATACTATACCTCCATTCAGTACAGTGAATTGCGTGTGGCCCCTTCTTTGTGTACCGGCGACCCCTTCCTTGAAGCAACTTTGAGTCAGTCACTGATTTTCAGCATAGTCTACCTCATAGGATTCTTGTGAGGGTAAAAAAGGAAAAGAGGAAGATTAAGTAAGCCACCTTGAGTTCTTTGCTGGAAAAATGTCAGGATATAAATATAATGAACATGTTTTTAAAACACAACTACAACTTCCTGAAACAGAAACTAGCACAGCAGAGAGGGGTAGATTCCTAGATAATATAGGTGTTTTCTGTGCAGGGAGTTTTTATATAAGGACGCCTTTAAAAAAAAAAAATTAACCCCTCCTTTATCTCATGCCATGCAATGCATCACATCATATCAGTTCTGCCTCCACATTCTGCTGCATGTTCAGACTTGGGGCAGTATCTTAGTTCTATATAGAGTAAACACAATAAATTTACACACTAAATTAAACACAATAAATAATAAACACACTGAGAGCCAGTGTGGTGCAGTGCTTAACAGCATAGGACTGGGACTCAGGCAATCTGGGTTCTAGTCCCCGCTCAGCCTTGGAACTCCCTGGGTGACTCTGGGCCAGTCAGAGACTCTCAGCCCAACCTACCTCACAGGGTTGTTGTTGTGGGGATAAGATCGAGAGCAGGAAGAGAATTGTAGCCACTTTGAGATCTATTTATGCAAGAGGGGCACCTAAAGACCTCCACCGTTGCTGTTCGTTCAGATGACAAACTGCCGCATGTTGCCCACTCCACTGTAAATCCGATTGTGCGTATGGCAGGCAGTCGCGCCTCCTCTATTCAGCTTACCAAGCCCGTGTGCTGCAGATATGGCATTGCTCATAGGAGGACTATGTGTGTGTTTAAGCATGGGCTTGATTCACCCATGTGAGCTTCAGAATAAGAATAACACACTGTCATCCTATGACAAGGCAAAGAGTCCTTGGTGGCCCGTATTTTCACTTGTCATTAAAATTTGGGTGCTTCAGATCTGTGAAATGTACAAGATCTTTTTTGGAAGCAGCCTCCATTCTTATTTATAAAATGGCGCTATAATGGCATATGTCTCTGATGAGTTATTCTAAAGTATAAATAAAAGAAATAATCTTCTAAACTATGCATCCTTGTTGCCTCACAACAGAGATCAGTTGGCTTTTCTGGTGAGCGTGCATGAGTATCAGTATTAGATTCATGCAGTATTAGATCAAGCATGAGGGCACAAAGTAAGATTGTTCTTTTTCTCCATTTCCTTCCTTTACTGTAATATTTGTAATTCCACAACTTGCTTTGATGGATGGTTATGTCTGCTGTCCTTTCTAATGCCAGCCTCAAAAGGAAATGGACAGTATTTTCTGTAAAGAAAAGTTGTTAATGAATAATTTAAATTCTCTGAGATGCCAAACAGGCTTTAACAAATTAGTCTTTTGCATTAGGCCTTCAAATTGGTTTGCCTTTTGGGGAATAGGTGTCTTAATTTGTGATGGAAACCTTTGATCCAGATCCCATATGGAGGATGAAAATGTGACACGCCTCTTTTTAATCTGCACAGCAACTGATATGTTTTGGCAACAATCTTACATACTTTTACCTAGAAGTACTTCTGAGGGGTGTGTTAATTAACTGTTAATGAACTATTTTTGGACCCAGAGTTTAGTCTGCTTGAACATTACCTGAAATAGCTTATAACTTGCCCCAAAATTCTGAGTTTTATGAATGAAGAAACAGTTAAATGAATTCATGGTTTGATCATAGCTGGCTGGACTTAGGATAATCATTCAAAAGAAACCCAAAGCCCTGTAATAGCCTGGGTTAAGGTGACACTATGATGCTAGGGATGTAGGAACTAGTACACAGACATCTTTGGACAAAATCTTTGTTTCCTGGTAGCTGTCCTATTTCCCCAGTGTAATTTTATTTATTTAGTATGTTTATTCCTCTCTTCATCCAGAAGGGTTCCCAGAGTAGCTTACAGAAATAAGAAGTAAACCTTTGCCTGTAGGTTTGTAATATAATACATATGACACAAATGGAAAGAGAATTACGAGGAAGAAGGCAAAAAGCAGTTTCAGGCATTCTTAGGTTCTTAGAGTGCAATCCTATGCAAATGTAGACAGAAAAAAGCCCTAGAATTGCTAGCATACTCTAGCCATATCTAAATTTGCATAGTACTGTGCCTTACTTGCACAATTGCTCCTTCCCTGCTATGCCAAAGCTGCTATTAGTTGTAGAGTGGGAAGAAAAACTATTGTGCCTGTCTTTTCTGTCTTGCCACTAAGCTCCCTTCCACCAGAGTAGTGGCCCTGGTTCAAGTGGTACCCATAAGTCCCCCTCCCCCAACACCAAAGGAAAGGATGTTGGAAGATTTCATTGAGGACCACCTCTGCATCTCATGGGAAGTTTCTGTCCTTCATTTCTCACAATGTTGGTCAAATATATGACACCATCCAAGGATAGCTGCAGGTTCTCTGCTTTTTGAGGGAGGCAAACCCAAGAAGTTTTCTCTGGTTGGACAAAGACTTTCTGCAGTTTTAGAACCAGTGGAGACATGGCATTTTTTCCCAGATGTTTTTCTCTTTTCTTTTCTTTTCCTCCTTTCTTTTTCTTTTTTCTTTTTAGATGTAGTAGAGATGTAATGGAGAGAAAGATTCACAGAAAAAGAGTGCTGAATATATTCAAGGGTAGGTTGTTCTCTGATGTATTCAAGCCCTGAGTTTTTCAGGCTGTCCTCAGCCCTCCAAGTTTACCAGGCATAGCTAGAGGCCTAGTCTCTCTCTCCCTCTCCCCCCCCCCCCCCTTTCGTCATGCAGCTGAATGCCCTGGGAATTGAAGCACCAACCTTCAGCCACCCAGACCACTTCCTTCCCATTTCTGAGGAAAGGAAGATGGCAGGGTTGTTGGAAACTGATACTTTGCTTTCCAGCACACTGAACATAAAAGCTATGCTGTATGTCTAGTCCAGCAATAAAAAGGTAAAGGTAAAGGTTTCCCCTTGACATTAAGTCCAGTCACGCCTGACTCTAGGGGGCGGTGCTCATCTCCTTTTCCTAGCCAAGGGAGCCAGTGTTTGTCCGCAGACAGTCTCCGTGGTCATGTGGCCGGCATGACTGAACACCGAAGTGCACGGAACGCTGTTACCTGCCCACCAAAGTGGTACCTTTTTTATCTACTTGCATCTGCATGCTTTCAAACTGCAAGGTTGGCAGGAGCTGAGATGAAGCAACGGGAACTCACCCCGTTGTGCAGATTCGAACCGGTGACCTTTCGATCTACCAGCCCAGCAGCACAGCGGTTTAAACCACGGCGCCACCTGCAGTCCCACCAATACACCCACCTAAATGCACAAGTAGGTCATGAATGCAACAGCTTCCTCCTGCCCATGTTCCTCAGCAACTGCTGTACATTGGCATACCGCCTCTGATACTGGAGGCATCATGCAGCCATCAGGACTAGGAATCCTTGATAGCCTTATTCCCCCTGAATTTCTTCAACCTCCTTTTCTCTAAACTGGGAGTCAGTGCTACCTCTTGTGATAAGGCATTCCATAACTTTAACCATGTAGTGTACAAAGAAGTGCTTTTCTTTAACTGTCCTAAATTTCCCATCAGGTGACTTCATGGGGTGACCAAGTATTCTCCACATCATGCATAATTTTGTACCTTCCTGTTTTGCTTCAGAGGTTTCTCTGCCTTAGTTTCTCCTTCCTCAGGCAGCTCTGAACAGTTCCATAAGGCTATCATCCTGAACATCCTTACCAGGGAGCAAGCCTCAGCGCTGGCATTGCTGCCTCGGCTCCACCTCGGATTGTGGGGAGCGCATGGCCCAGACCCCCCATGTGTGCAGTTTGCAGTAGGGTCCGCACCACTGGGAATAGCAATGTGGGAGGCATGCGTGTGCAAGCCAGCACAGGACTATTGCCTTCCAGAGGCCCCAGAGCTGCCCTCCCTTGCTGCACCTCCAGGCACCAGATGCTGTGGACAACGGAGCAAACCTGGTGCTGCTGGAAAGTTCACCAGTTTTCTCCCCCATGTTCCTCTCTCTCTCTCGGCCCCCCATAGCTAAAATTTCCTGGGGATGGGCTAGATTGAAATGGGGTGGGGGGTCTGACAGCCTTGGCCACATCGCTGCCCCCTCCCTGGTGGCTCTCCGAGCCAACAGTGGAAAGTTGGGGAAAGGTTTGTCTGGCCATTGCCACCCAAGTGCTGCCACAGCTCATGCACCAAGGTGCCCGACTTACCGCACTGGCTTGGCCCCTGACCAAGTGGGGGGCACAGGCTCCGGGGCACATCTGGATGGCCCCTGCGCTGCCTCACCAGCTCCCACCAGGCACACAGTGATTCCTCTCCCAGGACAAGAGGACGTGGCGTGGCCCGCGGGGAGACGAGAGGCGAGCGCTCGGAGCGTGAACCCTACTGTGAACTATGCATGTAAGGGATCTGGGTGCGCACGCCCTATGGGAGTCTGGTGCCTGATGGTCTGGGGTGCTGGCGCTGGGGAGCGGCTGCAGATGGAGATGAGGCTCTGCTTGCTCTACTCCTGCTGTGTGGCAGGGTTCCTAACAGGCCATGGCCCGGGGGTTGGGGACTCCTGCCCTAATGAATGAGGAAACATCCCTGAGTAGGGAATGTTGAATGCGTCATAGTACCTCTATGAGGTAGAAAAGCTCCAGGTCTGTGTATTGACACCGCTAGATTATCAGTGTGGGACATTTCCTCAGATCTATTTAGTTACTGTTCAGTTTCCTCATTTTGCTCCTTCTCTACCTCTTGTTTCAACATTTTCTTCCTCTTTTCTGTGTATTTCATTGTACAATAAATCACATATTAATATTTTCACACTCATAATAAATCTGACAGGAGGTCCTAAAAAAACAAAAACAAAACCTTAACACACTGGGGAAAACATCCCAATTCAACTCTCCTGGTAAGGTAGCTCTTCTTTTGTAGAGGACTTTTGATTTCCCACAATGCAGTTTCCTGGCCTTTGGGGCGGGGGGAACCTCCTGAGAAGATGCAAGATGGAAAAATCAGGAAATAACAAGCATTATAAAATCCCTGTGCTACAAATCTGTTCTGGGCAAGGAAGTGACAAATTGCATATTTATTATCTTGTATCGCACCTTTAACAAAAGGGACTAGGTGTTGTACAATCCAATTACTAAAAGACACTGAGGCCTTAGTAACGTTTGATTTATGGCCATGATCTAGGATGGTAGTGAAGAATGGTATATTTTAAAACCATCAGCCTGACGCTCTAATATAAATCCACTCTTTCCTGAAGAGTGGCATGTACATTGAAACATCTGTGCTGTTAATCAGCACATCTAGTCAGGGACTGTCTGCTCTGCCTGGCAGTGGGGGATCTCCAGGGTCTGAAGCAATTAAGCAGTATTTATTGTGTGGTCACGGACCCATAAAAACATCCAGGGTCTCCAGCCAGTGTCTTTCTCGGCCTGTTCCCTACTTTTTAATGCTGGAGCTCAGCCTTCTTCAGCTGGAGGACCAAATTCAGTTTGTGAGAAATCAGTGTCAAGTCAGGATGAAGGCCAGGAACAGAGTCTCAGATACCCTGCACACCTGCATCTTGCAGTTTAAAGCTCCTGCCAGGAATTCAGTCTTGGGAGAGGCATTTCAGCCGTTTAGAATGGGGCAAGGGACCTGCAAAAGTTGGGAAACACTCCACATGATTGATGGACAGGCACAAGGGGGTGGAATCAGCCTGGTGATTTTATAATGGAACACCCAGGAAAGCAGGGAAAGAAAGCCCCTGGAAGAAAATATGTGTAAAGGAGCTGATGCTCTTTTAATGCTTCAAAGAGTCTGGAAGCAAAAGCCTTGCTAAAGTGGCAGGTTAAATTCCTCAGGCAGAAAATTTCTAATAGGTTATAATGCCTCTCCCAAGGCTTAGTTACTGGCAGCAAGAACTAATCTAAAATAACCTAACATTTTGGTGGCTTTGCTCCCATTCCTTTTGCTTTTGGTTTTGCCATTCCTCCAATGCAGTTACCAGTAGTTTCTCTAACATTTAGTTTGGTCTATGGAATGAAAACCTTCCCTATACCTCAGTTAGATGGATTTGCTGAGTATATTTTTGTTTGACTTAGGCCTGGAGGCACACAAATCAAAAAGGAGATGGAAGGATTTTCTTCCCTCATTGGAGTCTCAAACCTTCCTCCCTTTCCAAATAAGATGCCCTCAAAAACTAGTCATTTTCCATACCTCTAGTACACAATGGAGTCCTGTCCATGTCTACTCAGAAATTAGTCCTACTTTGCATTTGTTTCTATCCTGTCTTTTTCCCCGCAAAGAAACCAGGGGTTTTGCCTCACTCTCTTCCTCCTATGATTTGATCCTCACAAGGACCCTGTGAAGTAGATTAGGCTGACTGCCCCAGAATGACCAGTGAGCTTCATGGTCAAGTAGGGCTGGAACCCAGATCTCCTGAGGCCCAGTCCAGCTCTCTGACCACCGCACCACACTGACTTCCTGAGCCCAGATGGACGTATTTCTTCATGAAGAGGTATTGCAGCCATAGTCAAGCAACAATCACAAATATGGCAAACTTGTGTTACGTGGATATAAAGAACTATCTACCTAGCACCTTCATTCATAATATTTGAGCTGGAAGATCATCATCCCTGAAGCAGCTCTCTGAGAGGTAGCTCTGTATATCATTAGCCTTACAAATTAGCAACAGCTACTCTGACTGGATGATTTCCTGCACAGTGGTATTAGGAACAAATTCAGAGGCTTAGATACATGGATCCTATTAATTTCTTCAATTCAGCATTTAAATCAAAGCAGTAATGGTGTATCCAATTTAGAATACACTGCAAGACATAAATTAGAGTCCCTGCCTGTACTTTTGAGACTCTCACTAGAGAGGAAGTTACTTGAAGATGGACTGTATTTGCAGTAGGAGTGCCACGCTTCTGTAAGGGGGAAAAAATACTCTGCTTTGTAGTTGTCCCATCTTTCCTTTTCAGCAGAACTTTGAAGGTCATAAGCCTAATTGACACCAATAGAGTTTCAGTTGCACATACTCACACTTTTATTCCATTATTGGCCTGTTTTCCATTGAAAAGGTGCTTTAGGGAAACAAACAAATAATTGTTTGAATTCCATAGATCTTCATGTTAATGCCACAGTTTGCATTATGTTCATGCACAAGATGGCATTTTTGAGCCTCTGATCTAACCTTTTCCCTATATTTTCTTTGTGGGAGGCGACAGTTCTAGGAAAGACGCCTAAATTGGTTTGTTCATTTGTTCTGGCATTACTGCAAGAGTGAGTCATTTGCAGAATTATAGGATTGTAGATCATTGGATCATCCTCATCAAGACGCTGGACATGAGAATGATATCAGCAAGACTAAAAGTTCCCTATGGACATGAAGGACATGATGCACTCCACAGCTCATTGTCCCAAAATTTCCCTTTTGATAGTCTGATTTCCCCTAAATGACTTTTATGACTCCCTGCCTCCCAAGTGATCATGATTTCCATATGCTACTAAGTCACATGTATTCCAATCTAGCTGTTTCATAGAATCATGGAATAGAGGAGTTGGAAGGGGCCATGAAGGCCAGCAGATCCAGCCACCTGCTGTTGCAGGACACCAAGTTACACCATTCCATTCAGATGGCTGTCCAGTTTCTTTTTGAATGTCTCTAGTGTGGGAGAGCTCTTCCCCTCTCTAGGCAGCTGGTTCCACTCTCATGTTTCTCTGACAACCAGGAAGCTTTCCTGATATCTAACCTGAATCTGGGTTGTCACAGCTTGAATTGATTATTCAGTGTCCTGTACTCTGGTATCAACAAGAAGAGATCTTGACCTTCCTCTTTGTGACAGCCTTTGAGGTACTTAAAGAGTATCTCATTACTCTTAAGTGTGGAAATGGCTTTAAAGCTGTAGAACTTGTTCTAAAACATTGTCTCCACCTTCTCTTCCCTCCAGTCTTACTCTTGGCTGTCCTGCTCTTTCATGATGCAAATTTTCTGCCTGCCTGTGAGTAAGGTTGAGGTTGAAGTTCTTGCACCTCCAACAAAGAAATGTGAGGAATACAGAAGGAAATGAGAGGGAGGTTGAATAAAATAAAAAACCAAGCAAGTGTTGCCTCTTTGCCCAGCAGGACTGGGGCTTGCAAAAGAAACAGTTCTGGGATTTGGGCTTGCTTGGAAGCCAAATCCTCTGCCCTGAGCTGAGCTCAAGCTGGGACCAGAATATTTACAGGCAGAAATTCCATTATTTTGGGATGTGCATCAATTTTTCATTGTATACCTACACAGTTTCACAGCTGTGAATAACCAAACAATTTATTTTTAAACTGTATTCCTGCACAGCTGCAAAGGAACACATGCAGATAACAAATTTAAAGAAAGAGAGAAAGAAAGTGCAACCTGGAGTGGTACTTTGAGGTTCCACATCTCCACCAATTGCAGAGCATGACATATTTATTTATTTCCATTTATAGCTGTTGAAGGATTTGCAAGAATCACAATTGCATGCTGATTAATCAGACTGATTAAATCCATGAAAGTTTTCTCATAGAGGTGCCCTTATGAATCTAATGCTATTTAATAGAATCACAGAATAGTAGAGTTATAAGGCCAGAGAGTGCAGCCCCCTGCTCAGTGCAGGACTTCAGGTTAAAGCATCCCTGATAAATGGCTGTCCAACTACCTCTGGAATGCTTCCAGCCCATCACCTCCCTAGGTAATTGGCTCTGTTGCTCTACTGCTCTAACAGTCAACGTTTTTCCTGATACCTGGCCAGAATCTGGCTTCCTGTAACTTGAGCCCATTATTCCATGCCCTGCACTCCAGCAGGAGAGGAGAGGAGAGGAGTCCCCATTTAAACTGGCATTTGCTCTTTCCTTTGCTGGAAAGAGGATATGAAGAAGTTAGACACATGGAGGCTCAGGGCTTTTCTTGCTACTGCTAGCACTTTCCTTACATTTTGGGGAATTCAGCTCAGAAAGCCAAAAGGAACAGTTAGTCTGCCCCCATCTCACCCTGCCAAGCCAAGCTAGTGCACCAAGCCCTTCTGAATAGGCTGTAAGGTCTGCAGATTTCCTTGGAGGTCCAATTCACAGAAATTGGTAGGACTTATTTCCTACCAGTTGGCCTTGAAAGGATGTTTTTTTCCTCTTTGAAATGATTGCTTTAGTATATGCACATTTAATTGATTGACTAAAGACATTATTTTATTTATTTATTTATTTATTTATTTAGGAGACTTCTATGCCGCCCCATTCGCCAAAGCCTCGGGGTGGCTCACATCCATAAATAAACTTCCATAAAATAATATAAATTAACAGTATAAATTAAGTCGCCCTGGCCAAAGAATAAAATGAATAAATACTATTAACAATTAAAATGACATTTGAATAAAAAGGTCTTCGCCTGGCGCCGAAAAACAAATAACGACGGTGCCAGGCAGACCTCTCTGGGGAGCGCATTCCATAGATTGGGCGCCACCGCAGAGAAAGCCCTCCTCCGAGTACTCACCCTCCTAATTTCCTTCACGGAGGGTTCCCGGAGAAGGGCCTCTCCCGCAGATCTCAAGGGGCGGGAGGGCATATATGGATGTAAGCGCTCCTTCAGGTAACCAGGACCCAAGCCGTTTAGGGTTTTATAGGTCATCACCAACACCTTGAATTGGGCCCGGACTTCAGTGGGAAGCCAGTGAAGCTGCCGGAGGACTGGAGTCATGTGACGCCCAGTCCCCGTCAGCAGCCTGGCACCTCTATTTTGAACCAATTGAAGTATCTGGACCGTCTTCAAGGGTAGCCCCACATACAGCGCGTTACAGAAGTCAAGTCGGGAAGTCACCAACGTGTGTGTCACTGTCGCCAGGCAGTCGTACTCCAGGTAGGGGCGCAGCTGATGGATCAGCCAAAGCTGAAAGAGAGTGCTCCTCACCACCACTGTCACCTGAGCTTCCAGTGAAAGCTCTGGGTCGAGGAGCACTTCCAAGCTGCGAACCTTGTCCCTAAGAGGGAGTGCAACCCCATTCAGGACTAGGTTCAATTCACCCTCCCCGAAGCCCGATCCACCAACCAACAGGACTTCCGTCTTGTCTGGATTGAGCTTCAGTTTATTGGCCCTCATCCAGCCCATTACCTCGGCCAGTCGCCGGTTCAGTACAGCCACTGCCTCTCCTGGATTGGTGGAAAACGAGAAGTAGAGCTGGGTATCATCAGCGTACTGGTGATTCCACGGCCCACACCTCCTGATGACCTCTCCCAGCGGTTTCATGTAGACGTGAACAGCAAAGGGGACAAAATGGACCCCTGCGATACTCCATGGCATAGCTGCCTTGGTGCAGAGCCATAGTCCCCCAGCACCACCTTCTGGAATCGGCCATTGAGATAGGAGCGGAACCACTGGAAAGCAGTGCCTCCGACCCCCAATCCCGCTAGCCTATCCAGAAGGATACCATGGTCAATGGTATCGAAAGCCGCTGAGAGGTCCAGAAGAACCAACAGGGACGCACTCCCCCTGTCCTTCTCCCTGCACAGGTCATCGTACAGGGCGACCAAGGCAGATTCAGTACCGTACCCGGGTCTGAAGCCAGACTGAAATGGGTCCAGACAATCAGTTTCATCCAAGAGTGCTTGGAGTTGTCCCGCCACCACCCACTCCAACACCTTGCCCAGAAACGGGATGTTGGCCACTGGTCTATAATTAGTGGCCATCTCTGGATCCAGTGATGCTTTCTTCAGAACCGGTTGGACTACTGCCTCCTTTAAAGGGGCAGGTACCCGACCCTCCCTCAAAGAAGTATTAACCACTTCCAAGATCCAGGTCCCAATCCCATGCTTGATTTGTTGTTAGTCACAAAGTCGTGTCCGATCCATCGGGACCCCATGGACCACATTCCTCCAGGCCTTCCTGTCCTCCACCATCTCCCGGAGTCCACCTAAGTTCACACCAACTGCTTCAGTGACTCCATCCAGCCACCTCATTCTCTGCTGTCCCCTTCTTTTTTTGCCATCTATTGTTCCCAGCATTAGGCACATTATAATTAATTGCCTTGATTTTCTTTAACTGGATAGTAACCCTAGTAGTAATTAAGAGTAAGTTGTGGAATGGCTTGTGTCTGGCAGAAGTGTCTAGAAGACATATATTTCAACCAGTCTAGTCTGTGTCTTGTATAATTTTGTCTGCTTTGTTTGTTTTAAAAGTGACTCTCTTTAAAATTATCTTATATGAGAAAACAATTGTTCAGGAAGGCAAGTAAGAAAATTGCATCCTTCTGTTTTTTGTTCTCTCTCTCTCTCTCTCTCTCTCTCTCTCTCTCTCTCTCTCTCTCTCTCTCTCTTTTCCTTTTCAGCCTTGTGGAATGGCAGTAGATAAATTCCCACTTCCTTAAACATTCATATATGCTGTGGGAATTTATTTTGCCTGAAGGCAAGACACTTAGAAAAGTACATTAGAAATCCTTAGTCACATTAAAGGCAGACAGATAGTGATGGTTTTTTGGATTAGCTGAGCTTTCGAGGTTATCTCTAAATCTGACCTTTTCTATTCCTTCTGGTTTTCACATCACAAGTTGTCAGATTGTATGCATGACTTCAGGGCATAAGAAAATTTTCCTTGATGATTTTCTTTTCCCATCTTGACCACCAAGACATTTTGGATGCTTAATATGCCCCTGTATTTGAGTTACTGTTCTTTGCTACTGTGCTTTGGATAGTGAAGCCAACCTTTCACCCTTTCCCAAGCAAATTAAAACTTTTATCTGTAAAGCAACATTATTCATGTCAAAGGCTGTCTCCAAATGAGGAGCATGAGCAGAGTTAGCAGAGACTTGTTATTAAAAGATAGATTGATTAACTTTCCGGAAATGCCACACAGATAGGAAAGGGCATGAACTTAAGCTGTGATGGCTCATCACTCATTCCTTAACTTGGTGGGGATGGAATGCAGTGGAATCTAAAAATTAGGTCAGTCATAGCAGAGTAAAGAATGTTTAGGCCTAGTTTACACTTGCAACTGGATAAGGTGGTATGGTGCTGAGGTGGTTGAACGGACAATAGCTCTTCAGGCTGCGGGTGGGTGGTCAAGGTCTTTTAATAATCTAGAGCAAGGGTCGGCAACCCATGGCTCCAGGGCCACACATGACTCTTGAATCCCTCTGCTGCAGCTCCATCGCTCAAAATACATGTCACAGCCCCTGATCTGCGACCCATGCCCACACAGCCCAGCCGTCGATCTGTTTCATAAATGCAACACACTATAGTTTTTTTATACATAGCATAAAGGTAAAAATCGATATATGCAGTGTTATTTTAATTTTAGAGGTCAAAAGAGTTTTGCGGCTCCCGGTGTTTTCTTTTCTGTGAGAAACGGGTCCAAATGGCTCTTTGAGTGTTAAAGGTTGCCGACCCCTGGGCTAGAGGGAGGAGGCTGACCGAGCTGTTCCTTCCCCCCCTGGAGCTTCACTACACTCCCCACCTCCTGCCCTGGTGGGTAAGATCATGATGGAGGTCACCTCCCAGCATGAGCAGAGACAGAAACCCCACAGCTTCCTCGCTCGCTCTCCTTCTGCAGCCAAGTCCTGGGCCTAAACTAGTACTGAAGGATTCAGGCTCACAGGACCAATGACTGACTGAACGAAATATGTGCTAAAGTATCTCTCTCTCTGCCCTCCAATCCCCACTTTCCAAAAAGGGACTGATGGACAGGGGAGAGGAGGGCATTTGATTTCAGAAAATAAACTCTCAGGGAGACAGATTTCCTGCCTAGAGGCTGGGGCTGGAGGAGGCAAAATACCAGCTAGCGCAGGAGATCAGACGGCCTCTGCAAGGACCCTGGCAATCTTGGTGGCATCTGCCCCTTTCAGCAAGCACCCAGGGACAGCAGGGTCATGGGGCAAGCGGCCTCCCAAAGATTCAGGGCTCGAAAGATCTGGCATACCGGATGCCAGGGATCGGCGGTATCAGGGCCACTGCCAGCTACATGCGGTGCTGGTGACAATGAGGAATGTTGTAGTATCAACCCTTGTCACAAGTCCATTGTCTCCTGTGTGTGAGCAGAATGTGGGTGTCATCAGCCCAGTCTTTGCCCAGTGGGCTTGGGGACTATGTCTGCAGACACTGGAGACATCTACTACTTTGGTGTGATTTTGCAATTTTCCTGGCAATTTATTTTCTGCTCCTCTTCTTGGCCAGGGTTGCTGCTGTGTTGACATAGCAGCAGGAGATTTCCCAACATCAGTATAACTGGGGTATGGAGTTGCTCTGCTAGTAACTGCTACTTTGTTGAGCAAATAATCATCTTCTGTATTATTTTTCAAGTCATGAGGCACACGAGTAGTCATTTTGCTAGGTAATTAGTGTATTTAAAATCAGCCGTATCTTTAAAATCAGTTGTATTTAATACAGTTCTTCAGTAGATTTATCCCCAGCCTTTACGTTGTCTTCAGTGTGATGTGAATTATTTACAGGGGTCCTTTTTGGATTTTGGTAGTCAAAGCACAAGGGAGGATAGTCAGAGTGTTGGTGGGGAAATTCAAATGAATGCAAAGGCTTGTCTTGAAAAATGGTAAGACCATACACCTTATTTCTGAGGAATAGCCATGTGTGATTTCCCTCCTGTGATGCCCCTCTTCGCTGATCTTTAAATTAACCTTCCCAACCTGCTGCCATCCATTTGTTGCGGAATACAATGCCTGTCATCCCCGAGCCTTGGCCATTCTGATGGGGGCTGACAGGACCTGAAATCCAAACCATCCTGAGGACACCCGGTTCAGTAAGGCTGATTTAAACTTTCATCATAATATAACCCAGTGGATTATTTGCATGAACACAGGGAGAAAATGGATTTATTCTGAACTCTGAATTGGCAAAGAGCTTCTATCAGGCTCTTTGGACTCCAAGCAGTGCAATAGAAATTTGCTTTCATTTTGTCCTTTTGCTAAGAGCATGGCTGCCTGAGCCTCTCATTTCTTCCGAAATCTCTTTTGATACATCTACTCATTCAAGTCACCCTCAGTTTACTGAAATGAAAAAGTAAGTGATTGAACTTCAGTGTGGCCAGAGAATTGCTCCTCTCATTTGCCAACCACACATTAGTTTTGGATCTCTGAGAATAAAATAGATATGGAGCTATTGAGCTGAAGTTTCAAGGGGCAGATGTGCCTGCCAATTATATTTTTGCAGAAGTTGGAATGAGGCTATTGAGAAAAGACATATGGCCACAAAATTGGATTGTGGATACAATTAATTATGTCCCAGGACAAAATGCTTCTTTGTATGTATAAGTGATGTGAGATTTCTGTTGGTTCTAGCCTTCTCTCAACCATGCATGACTTTTCTGCTGCCTTCCCTTCACTTCCATATTGAAGTGTATCAAAGGAAGCCACAGTCCCAGCAGTGGTGTGAGGATAAACCCATACATATCACAGCTCGCCGCCCCCCCCCCCACTTACTAGTATTTAAATATATGTCCTAATTGTCTCAATGCTCAAAATACTTCTCATTCACACATTATTTGGATTAGAAAGGGTCCCATATGTACCACTTGAATATGATGCAGTTCACACCTGGTGCAGTTCAATGTGCAATTAATACAGGAGGTTTAGCGAGATGAGCCATAACCCATATAGAGAGTCTGTGGGTCTTTGGAAGGGAATAGGAAAAATTCTTGGCGTTCTGGGTCAATCAAGAGCCACCCCAAAAAATCAACCAGCAGGGGTCATGGAAGAAGTAGCATGCAAACTCCCTGTTTTTTTAAGCAGTCCAGATGTTGAACTGTAAGTTAAGCAAATGTTAACATACTATGCTAGCCTTCTCTTGGAGTCTTTAGATTTATATGTATGTGCATTTCATATTAAGAACAATTATTGTTAGTGGTGTTAAATTTAACAATCTTGTTCATGAATTACTGTTTCTGCTGTAGAACAAATGATGCTATTTTCCTTCACCTCTGGGTAGAACTCTACAATGCCATGTATACTTATTTACAATTTTTACTTATTTACAAAAGTTTACAATTCAGCTCTCATACACACAATCTTAAATATGTTGTCTTTATAGACATGCTCAGAGATAGCAAACACAGAAATGAACATATAGGGAAAAAATAGCTATGTGGCAGTCTTTTGAACTGCATATGGTGATATATAGACAGCTGGAGTTTCAAAAGTTTATATCCAAGACAAAACAGATGGGAAACTGAAATTATGATTCTGAAGCCAATCTGAATAATGAAGCAATAATGACCAATCATAATGTTGATGACTTTATTTAGATTTGTAGCACAAGTCTGTCCAGCAGTTCTTCGTGGTTTATATCAATCATATTTATTCAGCAATAACAGAAGAACTGCCTCAGGGCTAAGACCAGTGGGCCAAACAGTTCAGCACTCTGTCTTCAGCAGCTGCAACCCAGATAACACCCACCTCCCCAGCCACACAAGCTTACCAATAGGGCCTGAAAGAGATGGGGATTTGCTGTTGCTTTGCCTTCAGCATCTGGTAATTGTGGAGAATCAGTTCTTGGCTGTAATAGCCTTTGATAGATCTGTCTTCCATAGATTTGCAAAGCCTTCTCTGCTAAGGCTAGGACAGTATCATGGAGCCTTGAATCTCATATGCCATTACGTCTTGCATAAAGAAGAACTTAATTTTGTTTGTTTTTCTAGGCATTGTCTTGGATGACCTTGAACTGAATTCTTTTGACAACAATGTAATTTTTCCTCAGTGTCATTCATAATTTTATAAACATATACACATACATTTTTAAACCCTCTTCCATGGGGTGTTCCCAACAACAAAAATGTATTTCCTCTTAATTTTTTTTAATAGAAAAGATGATCCCATGCATCCATTCAATTTAACTGCCTCTCTCTTCTTGGGGTTTAGATGGATCAGAGCTGAAAGCAACATTTTAACAGTGAATGTATCAGAGATTTATACATTATTTTCAGTTCTTTTCTTGTTAGTTTCAAACACTTAATTTGCTTTTTTCACTCCTGTGGCACACTTAATTGATTCTGGGTAGTATCTAATACTGTTGCAGTGCTAGTAGAAATTAATTCTCCTTAAAAGAGGGAGTTAATGCAACTGTGAACTAGCCCAAGTTAATTTTTCTGGAATGGGATGAGTCTGTGAAACTTGCAAGAGGAAGCTTCTCTGACTCATCCCATTTTGGAATGCAAATCTGAACTGGTTTGCAGGGTGGCACCAGTTCCATGTTTGTTTGTTTGGGTATTGTTACCCTGTCCAATACCCAGTGGGTCTCTGGACAGCTTACAATTCAAATCCAATAAATACAATATACCCAAATAATACAACTAACCCACAAGCTGAGCATAAAAACATAGTTAAAATTAAACATTAAAATTATGGAAGAATAAAAAGGTCTTGACCTGGAGCCAAAAAGCATATAATGTCAGTGCCAGGCAGACCCTTCTAGGGAGTTCATTCCATAGCCGTGGCACCACCACAGAGAAGGCCCTCCTCCGAGTATGTTCTCTCCTATCTCCTTCAAGGAGGGTTCCCAGAGCAGGGCCTCTGCTGCAGATCTTAAGGGGCGGGAGGGTATTATTTATTTATTGTTTATTGCATACATTTATACCCTATCCTATTGCTTCAAGGGCTTACAAGGTATGTAGGGAAAAAGATGTTCCTTTAGGTGTCCTGGTCCCCAAGCTGTTTAGGGGTTTATAGGTCAATAGCAGCACCTTAAATTGGGCCTGGGCTTCAATGGGAAGCCAGTGAAGCTGATAGAGGACTGGTGTTATAGAAGAATAATAAAAATAACGACTGGTCCCCAACAGTAGTCTGGCGGCTCTGTTCTGAACCAATTGAAGTATCCAGGCCATCTTTAAGGGCAGCCCCGCGTAGAGCGCGTTACAAGTTATCCAAGTTATCCAACCGGGAAGTTACCAGAGCGTGTGTCACTGTTGCTAGGCAGTGCTTGCCCAGGTAGCAGTAGATTTCCACTAGTACAACACGTTTGGTAGTGGTAGACTGCCCAGCATTGGTGGTGCCCTGACTGTGGAATTCGCTCCCTGGAGAGGTTCGCCTGGCACCATCACTTCATTCTTTTCTGTGCCAGGCTAAAATCTTTTTATTTTCCCAATGTTTTAAGATCTGATTGTTTTAATAGGGGTTTTATTGCCGTTTGGCAATTTTATTAGGATGCCAGTTTTGATTTTGTATTGTCTTATTGTTATCCGTCCCGAGACCATGGTAAAGGACGGTCTAGGAAAGGTTTAAATACATACATACATACATACATACATACATACATACATACTACCCTTTCCAGAATGACACTGAAATTCTTTTTCCTTGGGTGATTGTAGGCAATTTAGACCTTTTTTTATCTTCATGTGCCTCATTTTGACCTGATGTTTTTTCTTACCTGCCATCCTGATATACAGGTGAGCAGTTTGAAGACAGACCTTTGGGCAGGTTCTAATTAGTCTGGCATGTTCACAGCATGAAAAATGTGGTGCCATTGGCAAACCTGGTCATCTCACTCATTTATTTATTTGGTTTATATGCTTCCTGATTAGCCATAGGCTGTCTGGGCAGCTTATATATAATTACCCACCCCCCAAACCCAACAATACATTAAAGACAATAATATAAATAAAATGAATAGTAATGGAAACTACTACTAATAAAATATAAATAAATAAAATTTGTAAGATAAATAGCTAAATGATAAATTAATGCAGGAAAAAATAAAATAATGCAGGAAAGAATAAAATGTTATAATAAAAAATGTTTGTGTGTGTATTGAAATCATATAGTTTCACACATGTATTTCTTAGGTACTGGCATTTTGAAGATTCCAGCAAGGGTATCTATTGAGTAGACATGGATAGAATTGCACTACACATCTCTGTAGCAAGTAAAGAAAAATGTACTTTGAATTAACAGATGTTCTAACCTATTAGCATTACAATAGTGCATTCACAATCCATATGGTTTTGCACTGAAACAGTGAGAGGATCATTAACGGAAATGGCTTTCTATACAGAAACAAAATCACTTCCTTTTTCCTCCAGCTCTCAACTTGTCAGACAATTTCTGTGGCTTCCAGAAAGGAGCTAATGGGATTTTGTATCAGTTTCACTTCAGTCTTTCTTGGACTTGATACAGTGACAGAGAAAGATGGAGGCATTATTAGCCAGTTAAGCATTCCTACATTTTGAGGATGTCACCTCTACTTTTCCTGATACAGATATGATGTTCTGCATATTTTTATTTACTCATAGACAATGAGAGCTGAGCAAAGTATATCAATTAGTTGTTCCTTTCCCCATGGCCAAGCATTCTCTAGAGTAAAGATAATATACATGCCATTCACATTCTCTAGTGAATGCCACATAATTCATGTGCCATTCATTCCTTTCAAAAACTATTACTTCGTAGTGTAACAGACATCATTTTAGGCAATTTTTCTTCTGCCTGTCTCGTTTTTCTTTACCTGCAGACAGACACTCATTCCTGCTCGTGGAATGGGTGCTCTCCACTATGAAAACCTTCATAATACCCCTTTAACCAACAGTACTAAGTTAGTCTGAACATCACATTCTCACTCCCCATGAAATCTTTCTGTGTGAGAGACATTTGCTCTCCCCTTTTTTCAGCTGGGCTACGAGGATTTATAGAACCTGTTCTTCATCAGTGGATTCATTTCTGAATATAAACACTGAAGCTCATGGTTCTCCCCATGGCTGAGATCTGTATGTTGCCATGGTTGCTGTCAGTTCTAGACATGCTGAACCATCTATCTACCTGTGTCAACTCAAACACTTAGTTGTGTATTTTTTCCAAATTGGCTATTTGAGTTCTGTTAGAAGTAAAGAGAAATTCTTCTAATGTCACTGCTCTAAGTATTTACCGTAATAGTAAAATTATGACCTGGTTCCTATGTAACAATCCAGCATATGGGTTAACCATGCATAGGTGACCACAAACAAGCCAGAGTTCACAATCCAGCAGCAAGCATTGGGATTTTTCCTGGATTGTTTGTGGCTAATCCCCCATAAACGAATTCAACATCAACTTATACTCAGGCCATATTATTGGTTGTTACATGTAAACCAGCTCTAAGTTGGATGCAAATGTGTATAAGGGCAGCCTTGGCCTATTTTTTTGGGGGGGGGGGTTGTAAGGATATTTGTGATAGTCGAGAAGAAACTTAATGTGCTATGTCTGATTCAAAGGTAAAGAACCCAAAGTGGGAGATCAGAATGAGGCCAAAAACCTCACATGCCGCCTTGTCCTAGTCTCTTTCAGTATAACAAGATGTACTGCGTTTCTGTTTAAATTATAATCCTTACTTCTGAATTTTCACTGATACATATTAATCAGAACGTGCAAAATCTATGCACATCTATGACCCTTTATTGGTGAAGCATGTCCTTTTTGGGAGGGTGGGAGACACTGCATTGGTGGCTACCATATGAAGCCTTGGAAGAATGACCAGCTAGAGGAACAAGGGGAGCATAAAGGCAGTGGGCAGAAATCATTGTAAATGATGTTGGGGAAACAAATGTTAATTTAAGATTTCATTACTTTTCTAGGTTGACTTTGAGAAGAAAATGCCAAATAAATTTTTAATAAACAGAAAGCTAAATAATACATTTGATAAATTATACATGGAAAAATATCATCCAAAATATTAAATATTGATCATATACATACTTTACAATTTTATTTATTAATAAACATTTCTCATGCAGCATTTGCACAGCTCAGAGAGTTTTTGCAACAGAATTTTATTCTTTTAAAATGGTGGTGCATGGGGGGATGGCATGCTTATACAATTAAGGTACAATCCTGTGCATGTTTAGGAAAATGTCTTACGATTCCTAGCATGGCCCGAACAGCATGGCTGGCTTCCATCTCTTTCCCGTAGCTTCCATTTGCTTTCTCATCAACTGCCATTCCATACATTACAGCTACTTCTACATTCCTGATAAATTAAAATGCTTCCCAACCCTGGATTTAACTCACCCACCATCGTGGTCTCAGTAATAAGAGCAGATGGTCCCTTGAGTGGATGAGGAGGCAGAACTGGGTTGTGGGCCTTGAACTTTGGCCCCAGGACCCAATCCCAGCTGCAATGCTGCCAGAAGGTGGGGCCTGGGAGGCCTGTACCCATAGCACAATGTTGGGCTGTGCTTGGTGTGGATCTAAAATGGAGCAGCGAGCTGATTTTGGCCTTCTGCAGGAAATGTTTGGGGGCCGTTCGGGGGAAGAGAGGGGGGCTGGCCTGGCCGAGGACTCTTGTTGAAATAGGTTTGCCTACCGCTGAATCTTAGGGAAGGGGAAGGATTTTTTTCCCTTTCTTTTCTTCTTTTTATCGTTCTTTTTTTCTCCTCTTTCGAACTGCTTTATAATTTTACCCTGCTTTAATCAGTGCTTTGAGTCATCCCTGGCCATGTCGACGTTTAAATATCCTGGGGAACACACGGGCGCTGCTATTGGCGTGGTCATGGGCATTGGTCGTTACAGCAATAGGGGCTTAACGTGTCCACGTAGAAGAAGGATGGACAGATGGCTGACACCTATCCCTCCTTCTGGCTCTGCCTCCAACCAGAGGGCCCCAGGTAGCCTTGTCAACCACCCCTCGGGCCTGACGGTGCTGCTGATCAATGCCAGGTCGGTCAATAATAAATCTTCCCTCATCCATGACTTGATTGTGGATGAGGGGGCCGACCTGGCTTGCATAACGGAGACCTGGGCAGGAGAGGGAGGGGATGTTGCCCTCTCCCAATTGTGCCCGCCCGGGTATCTGGTTCAACACTGTTCACGCCCAGAAGGGAGGGGAGGGGGAGTCGCGTTGGTTTACCGAGCCTCCATCTCTCTCATGGGTCTTCCGGTCCCTTTGAGACCAGGGCTGGAGTGCCTCTACTTGGTGTTGGGCGAACGAGACAGATTGGGGATTCTGTTGGTGTACCGTGCACCCTTCTGCCCAGCAGTCTCCCTATCTGAGCTGACAGAGACCGTCTCAGACCTGGTGTTGAGGACCCCCAGGATGTTGGTCCTGGGGGACTTCAATCTCCATGCCGAGTCTGGACTGACTGGGGCAGCTCAGGACTTCATGGCCTCTATGACGGCCATGGGCCTGTCTCAACACGTCATCGGCCCGACCCATGAACGTGGACACACTCTGGACCTGGTTTTCTCGACAGGGCAGGAAGAGGATGACCTGAGGGTGAGGAACTTATGTTTAATTCCCCTGTCATGGTCAGATCACCTCCTGGTGAGGTTTGCGCTCGAGAGCGGCCTCTCCCTCTATAAGAGTGCGGACCTGATTGTATGGGCCCGCCCCCAGAGCCGGATGGATCCGGATGGATTCCTGAAGGCCCTGGGGGGGTTTCCGGCTGACAAGACGGGTGCTCCTGTTGAGGCTCTGGTCGAACTGTGGAACGGAGAGATGACCAGGGCTGTGGACACGATTGCTCCCAAGTGTCCTCTCCCACCGGGCAGAGTCCGCTCTTCCCCTTGGTATACACCTGAATTGCGGGTGATGAAGCGGGTTGGGAGACAACTAGAGCGTAGGTGGAGGAAATCACGGGATGAATCTGACCGAACACACTTGAGAGCCCACTATCGGGCCTATGCTGTGGCGGTGAAGGCGGCGAAAAAGAAATTTTTTTCTGCTTCCATTGCCTCCTCACAATGCCGTCTGGCAGAGCTTTTTCGAGTGGTACAAGGCCTGGTTCACCCAGGTCCTAAGGAAGATCCGATGCCACCCTCAAAGGCCCGCTGTGACGACTTTGCCAGGCATTTCAGGGAGAAAATCGCTCAGATTCGTCACGAGCTGGACTCCACTAATGAATCAGAGGTCTCTGGGGAGACGCCAATGCTACCGTCTGGTCCAAAATTATTGGAGGAATTTCAATTATTGCGGCCCGATGATGTGGACAAGGTGCTTGGACAAGTACGTCCCACCACTTGCCTATTGGATCCTTGCCCGTCTTGGTTAATAAATAACTCCAAGTACGGGACTGGGACCTGGATCTTGGAAGTGGTTAACGCTTCTCTGAGGGAGGGTCGAGTGCCTGCCCCTTTAAAGGAGGCGGTAATACGACCGGTCCTGAAGAAAGCGTCACTGGATCCAGAGATGGCCACTAACTATAGACCTGTGGCCAACATCCCGTTTCTGGGCAAGGTGTTGGAGCGAGTGGTGGCGGGGCAACTCCAAGCACTCTTGGATGAAACTGATTATCTGGATCCTTTTCAGTCTGGCTTCAGACCCGGGTACAGTACTGAATCTGCCTTGGTCGCCCTGTACGATGACCTGTGCAGGGAGAAGGACAGGGGGAGTGCATCCCTGTTGGTTCTTCTGGACCTCTCAGCGGCTTTCGATACCATTGACCATGGTATCCTTCTGGATAAGCTAGCGGGATTGGGGGTTGGAGGCACTGCTTTGCAGTGGTTCCGCTCCTATCTCAATGGTCGATTCCAGAAGGTAGTGCTGGGGGACCATGTCTCTGCGCCATGGCAGCTATGCCATGGAGTACCACAGGGCTCCATCCTATCCCCTCTGCTATTTAACATCTATATGAAACCGCTGGGAGAGGTCATCAGGAGGTGTGGGCTGCGGAATCATCAATACGCTGATGATACCCAGCTCTACCTCTCGTTTTCCACTAATCCAGGTGAGGCAGTGGCTGTGCTGAACTGGTGCTTGGCCGAGGTAATGGAATGGATGAGGGCCAATAAACTGAAACTCAACCCAGACAAGACGGAGGTCCTGTTGGTTGGCAGATCGTGCTTCGGAGAGGGTGGATTTGACCTGGTCCTGAATGGTGCAAGACTCCCTCTTAGGGACAAGGTCCGCAGCTTAGGAGTACTCCTCGACCCGGAGCTTTCTTTGGAAGCTCAGGTGACAGCGGTGGCGAGGAGCACCTTCCTTCAGCTTCAGCTGATTAATCAGCTGCGCCCCTACCTGGAGTACGACTGCCTGGCGATGGTGACACATGCACTGGTGACTTCCTACCTAGACTTCTGTAACGCGCTTTATGTGGGGCTTCCCCTGAAGACGGTCCGAACACTTCAATTGGTGCAAAATAGAGCTTCCAGGTTGCTGACGGGGACGGGGCGTTATGCTCACATGACTCCAGTCCTCCGTCAGCTTCACTGGCTTCCCATTGAAGCCCGGGCCCAATTCAAGGTGTTGATTATGACCTATAAAGCCCTAAACAGCTTGGGTCCTGGCTACCTGAATGAGCGCTTACATCCGTATATGCCCGACCGCCCTTTGCGATCTACGGGAGAGTCCGGGAACCCTCCATGAAAGAAATTAGGAGAGTAAGTACTCGGAGGAGGGCTTTCTCTGTGGTGGCGCCCAACCTATGGAATTCACTCCCCAAAGAGGTCCGCCTGGCACCGTCGTTACTGGTTTTTCGGCGCCAGGTAAAGACCTTTTTATTTAAGCATCATTTTAATTGTTAAAATTTATGATCTGGCCAGGGCAACTTTCTTCTTCCTTCTCTTTTCTCCTCCTATATTATTTATTTACTTATTTTATACTGATAATTTTAATTTTATATTACTATGTTCGTAACTCAGTGTATTTTTTGTTTTTTTCTATTTAATGGTAATTTATTATGTTCTATTGTATTTCAATGTATTTTATTGTGTTGTAAGCCGCCCCGAGGCTTCGGCAAGGGGCGGCATAGAAATGTTATAATAATAATAATAATAATAATAATAATAATAATAATAACCTATAGACAGCTGAGGAGGAACAGGATCTGTTGGAGTGGCAATGCTGTGTGTAAATCTATGACAGAAACCCAAGTCTCCAGTGTTGTCTTTTTCAGAGAAACTGATGTCTGAATAAGTGCTGAAATGCCTGAAACAGCTCACCCCTCAAAAGTGGAGTTCATGGGTGGGGGGACAGTACTCTTGCATTACTCCCTGCTCCTGTTCTCAAACGATTGATGCTTTATGTCATCAAATACACTCCTCCGTATTTTGATCCTTACAGTAATGGTTTTAACTAGTAGAGAGCATTGCATGATATTATACACACTTTTTATTCATATCGGAATAAGGCCTGTTTAACTCAGGTTGAATGCAATACAGCTTTAGTCCTCCTTCATATAGAAAACAAGTACCTCCAAGAGAAAGCATAGCTGAACCCATTCCTTCTGCAGTGCTGACTTTCATAACACATGCACAAGGCTCCAGGTTCTGTCTTGTGAGGTTCTGCCCCAAATTAACCATGAGAAAATAACGTCCTTGTGATGTGCGGTCCAATTGTCTCCAACTTAGAGCGGCCCTATGAAGGAAAGCAGGCCACAATGTCCTACCCAGGACAGCCCTGTTCAGTAATAGGTGAACTGGAGCTGGGGACAACACTTTTGAGCAGGAATGTTTGTTGAGTCTGGCTGAGATTGTTTCATGGTAGGAATGAAACCCTCTGTGTGATCCTCTTCTCCATCCATTTTTAAACATTATATAATGCAGGAGGAGAACAGCACAAATTAAAGTGTTTCCACGGGGGGAGATTGTGAGACGGAGAGGGGCATTTATGTTCTACCCTGTGCAGCAGCTGCAAATATTCTCAAGTGCAGCTGGAAGGGGGCAGAGGATAAAAGGGATTCCAGATTACTCAGGCAACAGAACTGCTCTTGTAAATGAAAACAGGGCAAGCAAATGCCCATGAAAGCCACTTCAACAGAGAGTACTGGATAGGGATGGAAAAACCTATTAAAGAGGATGTATTTCTGTATTTCTCAAGGAAAAACCTATTTTTTCCAAATATGTGCCTAAATCCTCTTGGATAAATGGGTGAAGGAATTATCCCATCGGCCAAGGTAGTAATGACACTTCAGGAAGAAACAGAAAATGAGCTGTGCTGGGGAGCTGTTTAATAGACTTTTTCATACTATTAGCCTTTCTCCATTTGTATCACTTGGTATGAATTTGTGATCCTCTTTTTTAAAGACCTGAATTAAATACTCTTATCCGTTGTCTAAAGCACCCATCTCAAATATGTTCCTGTAGTCTTTTAATGATGAACCTTCATACTGGGAAAGTATCCTGTTTACTGCTAGTACTAATGTAAATCACATTGTCTTTAGTACAACACAAAGCTTGTGGGCATGTGTGTTTCCCCAGATACCTGTTTCACAAGAGTGCATTTACACTAGTGCAATGCAATTTATTTTAGGGCCAAATAGGATACTGCCCTATCCTATTTGGCCCTAAAGGAGACTGGAGGATTGCCAACTGAGTGTGAAGGTCTTTTGCTTCATGTCACTTCATAAGGAATCCTGACACTGAGAATTTGGCACAGATTTGAAAATAAACCATTTGGACAGTGAATACCCAGGATATTCAGTAGGCTAAAATATGTCACTGGCTAAGGCCAGTGATAGGTTATTCCACCAATTCCCAAAGAGTTGTAAAGGTTTTAAAGAAAGAAGGGAATCACTGGTTTTCTATCTGGTGAACAATATTTGCAGGGTTTTGTCCTGTTTTTAAAAACCTGTAAAACCCATTTGATGAGAAGCAACAGTGCTAGAAAAGGAAGGTGTGACTGGAGGAAGGGGTGAAATCGCCTTCAAACTACTTTCAGCATTTGTAAAATGGATGTCTGTTTCCAGCCTAACTTTCTTTCAGATAAAAATGTTATGCTATGCTAGCCATTAGAGGACAGGAAATATGTGCTTTTAATTATGGGTTTTCATCATAATTGGTTGCATTCAGTTACTTAATTAACCAAATAGGCAAGAGTTAGATTTTGCTCATTAAATCTTAATGCCAGCTGGTTGTTAAAGTCTGTCAGTTGCAAAGGTGCCAGGCTTCAGCTGAGAAACTCCATCACAGGAACTTGATAGCAAAAACATGGATTTGCTTCTGAACTGTCAGGTTATGGTGTAGGTGAGCTGAAGTCTGGAGATAATTGAACCCACTGAACAGCTGGTGGTGATTTGTCTTTTTTAAAATGCAGTTTGTATTCTGATCCATAACATATTTATATGGAAGTAAATTTTTCCCCATTGAATTGAGTATGTTCTAAACCTAACAGGTTCAGTGCCACATTTTTCACTAAAATACATTTGTGTCCTGCTAATGTCAGTGGGGGTTTGATGCAACCAACTTTTTCTGGGTTAAGTTCTTTTAGATTATATTTTCTTTTGCATGCAAAAGTAGGAAATGGTTTGCCAATCAAGCAGAAATTAAGGTGGCTTTCTAACTGTAAAAATAAAGTCACAGGAAATTGAAGGAAACAGTGCAATTTAAATGTTATTTATTAAAAGATTTTTAAATTACCCTCCATCAACAGGTAAGAGTTTGGTGTGCAAAATGGAAGACAAAAATGGTTGCATAATCATAAGATGCAGCAGAAACAAAATCAATCAATCATAACACAATTTAAAAGTCAGGCAAATATAAAAGGACAAACTAACCAATTAAAATGCCCAGGCAAGGAAAGAACATACGTTATGTGGTGCTAAAGCACCAGTTATATGTTCATAGTGATGGTGTTCTGCAAGCAGCCACCACAACAGAGACTGCTCTCTCACTTGCTAACATGCAGCCTGTTGGGGTGACTTATAGACCTAGTTTCTGGGCTGAAAGCCCACTCTGAATGCACCATGGATGGTTTACATGACACAGCAAACCCCCCCTCCCCCTGGCTTATAAATCAGGCAGGGTTCTCATGTGGCATGAACCCAGTTGAGGTGTTTAAGGACAGCAAAATTAACAATGCTCCAGTTTAAATACGTCTTCTAGGCTGGGTATTCTGCAACATGATGAATCTTGAACTTGTTTTGTCTGTTCACACCATTGTGTTTCTTCTGTATTTTCTAGGTTGATGTAGAAGAAAATAATGAACACACCCTCTTCTTGTAACAAGGATTGGTTGTTCTTAGAAAGAGCTTAACTGAAGCTTTGTCCGCTGTTACTCAGGTAGAGGGCGCTCATGCAGGAGCAGTACTAAGAACTGAAAAGATCAGGCCTACAGGACAAAATAATACAGATTACCATATGCTAAGTTACATTTGCTCTAAAGTCTATATGTGTGTGTGTGTCTTTAAGGGATCCTGTCTCTTAAGAACATCTCATTCTGTAAAAAAGGGATGTAAACAGGGGAAAGACATTCAGGAAGAGGAGAGAATCTTTCAGAAAATATTCATGGCAGTGGGGGGCTCCCAGAGGTTTGGAGTTCCACGTGAAACCTTTGAGGCTCTAGCCATGGAGGGCTGCCCCTTAGCACCACCGCTGTGGAAGAAACAGCTGTCCCTGTCCCTACCATATGCAGCCCAGTAAGACCACACCACCACCACTTTGGGACAGGAAAATAGGCAGGTGAACAGCTGCGCACAGGCAGTGCTCTGTGTGGTGAAGACCTGGCATGTGTGGGGGACCTGATTTTGTTGGGGCATCCCACTCTCTCAGGGCTGTCATAGTGGGCAAACTTAGCAGTGAAGTCTCGGTCCTTCTTTCACCCTTTGCAATTTACCGTATTTTTCCATCTATAAGATGCCCTCATGTATAGGATGCCCCCCACTTTTCCTATCGATTTCCAGTGAGCAAGCTGCTGCTGCGCACACGTGCCACTTCCCCACTTCCCCCAGTGTGCCCCCATGTGTATAAGACGCACCTCCATTTTTAGCTAAATGTTTTAAAGAAAAAGTAGCATCTTATACACAGAAAAATAGGGTATACGTGAAAAGAAGTAAGGGCACAATCCAAAGCATATTTAGTGTTGCTGACTGGAGAATGCTGTAGCACCTTTTATCTGTCTAAACTTGCATAAGATTGTGCCCTAAATGTTACATATGCACTTGTGCCACAACACCCCAATCAGTTCTGGAGAGGGAAGAAGATAAAGAACGAAGAAACAGCACAGGAAGACCGCTTAGCCCTTTCCCTTCCCACTGCTTTCTGCCTGAAATAACTCCTCCAGTTCTCTAGCCAACTGCAGTAATAAATGGCCAATACCACAAGCCCCTATTTTTTCCTCACCTTGAGTTACATAGATTTTGTGCCATGAGATATTTTATCCTTTGTTCTGATGTTTCCTAAGTCAAAAGGTAGAAACTGTGATATTTTGAAGGAAGACTTTGATTAAAGCTAAAGAGGAATTGGTTCAAAAATGGCAGATATACGGGCAGTGCCTTGGTTGCATTCCCAGTGAACATGTTGTCTGTTGCGGGGAGTGAAGGCACACATCCTCCTAGAGATGGCTGAATTATTTATTGTACTGAGTCAGTAAATGAGGTTACAAAGTCACAAATGCTTTGTTTCTTCCAGCAGCCATGATAATTATGTGTTTCATTCACACATTATTCAAGAGTAGGAGCAACAGCAAAAGCAAGTTGTATCCTTGATTAATGTAAGTTTCTTAAAGCAGTTATTAACTGGGGACAGAAGAAGGAGTGTAATTTCAACATTGTCTATCAGCTTTGCAACAGGAATTTCAAGAGCATATTTGTAAAGGGTAGCAACACTGCAGATCTCAAATGTAACTAAGGTTGGATAATTCAGATGTTATGAAAAATACTTTCTTCTCTCTCCAGTTCCCCCTTTTTCTGTTTCATCATTTTTAATTGTGGGGTACAGTTAGTTCCAATGACAAGGCATATTTTCCAGGCCCAAATGTTATTTCTTGTCAAATAGATATTTTGAAATAGTCAGTTTGTATTGTTTCCTCATCCAGTATCACAGTTGCTTCCCTTTTCTTCTTTTAGTAAATGCTGCAAAAATAGACAATAGTGTCATTTCAAATAAAGGGCATGCATCCATCACAGTATGTTATATTCATGGTTATTCATTTTGAAGCATGAAATTCTGAAGAGAATCTAATTTAAAATTTACCATGAAGCAACTTTTCCCTGCCCAAATGAACAGCTTCTCATCAATTTCATAGGTTGCTTTGGATGCAATTCTATGTCCCCAATTTCAAAAGTAAATGGACATTTTTAGTTCTCCCACACACAGAGTTCAAAGTGTTCATACAAAGTGGTAGATTTTATCCATACATTTTGCCCCCCCCCCCCACAAAATGCTGTGGTCTCGTATTCTGTCACTAAACCTGGAATCTCTGTATATTTTTCTTTTAGTCTAAAATCAGCATTTCTGAATGCTCCGAATTTACCGTCCAAGGCTATGTGGGGTGCTCATGGAATCCCCTGTCCCACATATCCATTGAACATGTGAGATGAAAAGAGGGGTCACACCTGCTTGCCATGCATTGAAACTGCCCTCTCCCTGGCTGTGCCCCCATCCAGTTAGAGTCTCCATGCATGCTCACCTGTGCACTGATAAAGATCCTTCACAGCAGTGCTGAATGGATGCTGAATGAACTGGATGGGAGGCAAGGCCAACTGATGTGTGAACGTTTGGTGAATGCACGAAGTACAGTGACTATGTGTTCTTTTTAAACAGAGAACTCCTTTCTGTTTAAAAACATCTTTCCTTGCAAGGCTGACTGGTTTAAAGGTCAAGAAGCATTAGAAGGGAGAGCCTTGAAGTCACCGGTCAACAGTGCCTGGTCAGCTGGCTGAGCAAGGCATACAGATCATCTGGTCACAGCATTCCATACTTTGATGGGCTGAAGTATAATTCTATTTAAATTAGAAGAATCATCCTTAAATGTGTATCTGTATATAGAAACAAGCATGTGCAAATTGGTATCCTCTTTCGCCCTCACTTTGATGATCTGTAACTGGCCAACCTAGCATGAGGTCTTTTGACAATATTACCAACACCAACCAGAAATCATTCAGCTAGTTCCCTGTGCCAAGCCAAGGGATCTCTGTATGTAGAACAGCAACTCTAAAAGTTACATGGCACACCTCATGTTGAGGGAAGTTGAAAAAAGAACTTAAAATGGTGCAAGGGACTGCATTTTCCCTAGACCTATCCAAGCCCTTGTGGACAACCAAAGTAGTTTTTGAGATCTTAATCCTCCTTTCCTGCAGTGAGACACAGAAATGGGATAAAAAATATCTGAAATAATGTTCAAATATGTATTGGTTTATATCCATTTACTACTACTTATCATGGGTTGCTTGGGTGGGGGGTATGGATTTTTAAAATTCTGCATATTATCTTAAGATATGTTTAAGATGAAGTATCATTACATAATCACATCAGCAGAGTAGGGGCTTATGCCAGGATTTAGACGCCAATGTTATTGCAGTGGAGTCAAATGCAATATCCAGAACACAGCTTGGCCACATTCCTTGGATCAATTCCAGTTAGTAAAGCTGGAGGAAGTTGACAAGGTGCTTGGACAAGTTTGTGCAGCCACTTCTGTACTGGATCCTTGCCCCTCCTAACTAAGAAAAAGTAGGAAAGGGGGAATAGCTAGCTGGGCCAGGGAGGTACTTAATGCCTCTTTATGACAGGAGTGTTCCTATGCCACCAGAAACATGCAATACTCCTAAAAGCAAAAAAAACCTTCTCTGGACCTAGAAGATTTCAATAATTTTAGGCCAGCAGAAAACCTCCTTTTCTTAGGTAAGGTTCTTGAACAGGCAATAGTCAACCAGCTTCAGGAACTCTTGGATGAGCCTGATTACCTGGCTGAATTTTAGTTGGGGTTCCGGCTGGGTCTTGGCACCCTGTATGATGACCTATCTTGGGAGAGAGAGGGGGGAAGTACGATGTTGGTGTCCCATATGAAGTATAAAGATGGTATTCCAACATCTCTCAGTGGCTTTTAATACTGTCAGTCACAGTGTCCTTCTGGGGCAACTGGCCAAGTTGGGAGAAGGGGGCACCACATAGCATTGGCTCTGTTCCTTCCTGGCTTCGGACCACAATGCCAGATGGAACACTTTCCCCAACCACAAACTAGCTGTACACTATGATCAAGATCTGGGATCTGCTTCCACCTGCCAGCTCAAAAGGGTGGCTTGGTCAGTGGCAACAAGGAGACGGGCCTTTTCAGCGCTCCCCCCACACCCTAATATGGAAGAAGCTCCCCAGTGAGGCCGGCCGGGCACCAACCTTGAAACCTTTCTGGCAGGAGGTTAAAACTGCCCCTGTGACAAAGCATTTAATTATTTTTACACTATATTAGGGCATTGTCAACTGCTTAACAGGTCTTGTAACAATTTAAGTGAGCTATAATAGCTTTTTAAATTCAGGTTTAAATATTTTATTATGCTTTACTGTACTGTATTTTTACTGTATTTTATCTGTTGCCAGAGCATTTTGGCCATACTGGGAAGTATAGAAATATAATTATATTAACAATTGCAATAATAATAATATCCAGAACATTCTTGCTAAAAATATTTTTGCTGGTTTAATACCATTTTTAAAGTATTTCCACCTGATATAGAAATCAAGATCTTTTCTGCTTGATCTTTTCTGGCCAGGAATGTCTCTGACACTTCCAACTGATCCTTTCAAGGTATGACTAGAAGTAATGTGAGAAATCCATTATTATGATTTTAAAAATTGCAGCTGCTCCCTCTCCAATTTGATTGGAGCCATGGTGCTGGGATGGGGCGTGCTTTTGACGCTTTCCTCTCATGCTATTTTCCTGATTAAATTTGCTGCTCAGTTAAAAGCGACTGTTGGGGAACCTTATGGCCCCCTTGATGCTACTGCTACTTCTCCTCACCCTTCATGGCTGTGTGTGTGTGTGTGTGTGTGTGTGTGTGTGTGTGTGTGTAAATTTAATTAGGACAGTTTAATCTCCCCACACATGTCTCAGTTCTAATTTGATTGGGTTTAAGCTTCCCCTGTGTCCTTTCTTTTTTAAAGATCTTAATGAGGAATGTCCTGCATCATGACTACTTTAGCCCTCATTCTCTAGTTGATTGACTCTGATATTTTCTCCCTAACTCCTGTATTCTCTGAGCTAGTTCTCTAACAGCACAACCCAAAACACATCTACTCAGAGGTCAGTCCCATTGCATTCAATGGGACCTGAGCCCAGATAAGTGTGTATGTAGGGTTATAGCCTAAACAACCTTTCCTTTAAATATGAGGCAGTACTGTCCCCCTCATTATGCTTTCAATATGTGGTGGGGAGGGAGGGACACTTAATTTTGGGTCTTCTCATTTATGCTGTAATTTTTAGGGGAAACCGATGTAATATCCAAATAAAAGCAATGATTTTATATTACCATCCATATTTTGAAATATGCCAAAATATGGTCCAAAATTAGCTGGGTTATCTATAGTTTTATAGTCCTTTCGATAAACTTTGAGGAACATAAAGATCAAGTGCGTGTGATGGCAAGCAGTAAAATCTTTCATATGCAAATAGTAGCATCTCTGTATGTCTGTCTACAATCATCACTTCATTTGTTCTCTTTTAAATTGTGAAGGGATATCTGCTGGACCAAATGCAAAAGAAGCCTTTGTATTTTAAGGCTTTCCTAAACAATCCATTGCAAATATACAGATAAGTTGAATCTCCTTTTGGTTTTGTCACAGAAGAGATTCAAGCACCACACAAGGAGCATTTCCTTTCTTACTTTTCTGCTATATAAGTTCTAAGTGGCATTGTGGTATTGTGGAACAGCACAAATAGCAAATGGGGACATCACAAATAAAAATCCATTTCCCCTACTCTAAAAAAATTAACAAAAACTGTTGACTGAAAGCAGAAGCAGATCTGGAGGGCCATGACATCTAAAGTATCAGTAAACAGGCATAGATGAGAGCACAATAAAAACTCTGTGTTAAAAAGCTCTTTCCTGGTTTTTTTGTAGAGCAGGGAAATTGGAGTATTTTTTCTGAAAGCAAAAGAAAAGGTATTTTCGTACTGAGGTAACTGGAATATTCTGCTATGGCACAGTGCCACTTAGATGTTATATAATGGAAAAGCAGGCAAGGAAAAGCTCTTGGTAGAGAGTTCAGAACTCAATATAGCAATGAAATTGAAAGTAGATATAGCAATGGACAGTCTCAGACAGAAAAGCTCTCATTTTCTCAAGAGCCAAACTAAGTGGAGCGCAGTATTGTGGTCACGTCACTCTGTACTGAAAAATCTGGCTGACAGTTCCTTTCCCAGCTCAGTTTAAAGCCTTTAAAGCCAAAACTGTTTAGGGGATGACTTTGTGAGGGACCATCTGTCTTGTTATGTACCTGTCTGGTTATTAGGAACTGCAGAAATGGCCCTTGTGAGGGCACTCCCAATACTGAACCTATTTATTGCTGGCACATGCAAAAGGACTTTCTTCTGCACTGCTCTCGAAATACTTCTGGAATGTTCTTCCTTCAGAGCTAACTCTCTTGGCCTTTCAGAAAAGCTCCTGTCTTTAATAAAGCTTTCTAAAAATGGTGGGTAATGTTTTTATTGATTGTGTTTTATGCATTATGGTTTTTCAGGGCTGGTCATCCATTAGGCAGAATGAGGCAGCTGTCTCAGGCAGCAGAAGCCACAGGGTGGCAGCAAATGTTGGAGGACAGAGTTGTGGAGGAGAGTCTATTGGAGGATAGGCTGGGCTGTGCCCCATAAGCTGTTGGGAGTGAGAAAGATGGATGCTTTGGAGCTTTCTGAAGGCTCCTCCTGAAGGGATGAGGTCCAGGCATGCTCATAAGGATTGTACCTGGAGGTGAATACTAGATGGGGTTCAGTAAGCTGCTGTGGGCATGCTCAGAGATTCATTCTGGGTATTTTGTGCTTTTGGTCAATAAAGAACACTTTGCAAGGAAAAGGGCTATAGCTTTGAATGTGTGAAGGAGAAACCCCAGTTCATGACATAAGCTGTAGATACAGGGAAAGACAGTCCAACTACCACCATTGAATGATGATTCATTTATTCTGCTGGTCAACTCCAGTGTGAGGAATGGAATCATTTTATCTTTGGACTGGCCCACTTTTTATCGGAATTGTTTTACACTAGCTAAGTGACATTTTTTGAACAGTAGCATATAAAAATTAAAAATAAAAATCCAATATATAACTAGCTTTTGATTGCTCCTAAAGAGCAAAGATAAATACGAAATCTGAAAAATGTAGTGTCTAATGAGCTATGTGGGTCAATAAGGGAGAAAATGGTTCGGGGACACACTGATCTGAACTCTCCTGAAAAGGGACAAATAGGCTTCTAGAGAATGAGACACTTCATTCATAATGGCAGAATATCACAGGTTATTTAGCACAAGATTTGTTAAGACATGTGCCCTTTGTGAGCTTCTTCTACTAGCTGGAAACAGCCTCTGATCAGCATGTGTGAACCTGGACTGATGGGTTGTTTAGGGTTGGATTAATTTTTTCAGATAATGCAACAACAAAACCACAGTTAACCCAACAATTAGCTTTATTTGTGAGCAAATAACTCTCAGACATGGTTTACATGATCAAAATAGCCAGCCTTGGCTCATATCAGACACAATGGACTGTGCTGCATGCTGGGTGGAATTTGCATATTCAGTGCCCAGCCATAGCTTGTTAAGTTGTGTGAACCCAGGTAGCAGAGGTTGTGCAAGGGTTAAATGATCCTTTCATTATCTATGATCTGTTGCCAGGTTATGTGAGGGTTGCTAAACTCTAGCACAATCTCCATTGCCTGGGTTTGCTTGAAAATGTAAGCCGTGGTCAGGGGTTGAATATTCAAAATGGCTGCATGTATGCGCCACATTGGCTGCTTGACTGAGCAAAGCAACCCTGACTCTAGCCATAACTAAGGGATCAAAACATACGCATGGTTTCCTTTCTCCTCCTCGGTTGCAAACTGCAGTGCTACGGCACCTTATACTAAGGATCCAGTCTATTAAGCATTTGGTTGAAGCATGTCATTCAGCTGGTACTGCAAAGCCCTTGAATGCTGACACTGGGCAATGGCTTCTTGCCCACAGTGGCAGATTAAAAGATGTGTGGGATGTAGGGAACATTAGCATTGCCATCTGAGGCCACTAAATCCATTAGATAACATCATCTCTATACTCAGCCCATCTTGCATGCCTGCCAGGTGTGCTTTAAGCAGCTTTATCATGTTTGTGTTTCTGCTGTGACTACAGTTTGTGGGTGTGTGCATTCCTCTTCTTGGGCACATGCCTGTGTGAGTTGCTGATTATGTTATGCAGTTGATCCTGTCATGTAGCTATTAGCATCCAAGAGCATGACGCTGCAAGCACTGTGAGGCTGACAGTTGCTCCAAGACATCTGGGTTAATTTAGCCCTCAGTCTGGTGGCTGACCGAGGCCAAACCTTATTCATATGCAAATATTAGATTAAACATTTCCAAATTTTATTGGCAGTTTTTGGAATTGTGCTGCTGTACCAAAATTATAAGCATTATCAATCCCTTTTTTTCAAGTGAATCAAATATCTAGGGAAAAAATTTCACAGTACAGGCATGGAGCCCTTGGCCTCCATCCAATGTGCTTGGATAATTAGAGGCTCAGATGAACAAGGGGTGAAGGCAGATGAAGCATTGTGTCAGCAGACACCTGTGGATTTCTTGCCCACCGGGTGAAAATGACACACACACACACACTACCAGTTCAATACTGAATCAAAAACTGAGTTTTACCTTTCCCCTTGTGTGTCAGTCTTTCACACAAGACTGTTTCCATGTTTTAAAAAATGACCATGTGCGCTAATGCACACACACATAATTATAATTATCTTCCAAATAAATAAACAAAATCAAACAAATTGCTCCAGGGATTGCACGGAAGTTACATTGGTGATATAGCAGGCAATAGTCAGCAGGCCATCGTAATACAATTAGGATCAGAAATCAGCTTTTCCTCAGCTCATGCTGAAAAAGCATAGAAATTATTTTTCAAAACTTCCAATTCAAATGGGAAGAATGTGTGTTTTAAGGACAGCAAAGTGTTCCCAAACACCCTTTCCTGCTCATAAAACATCATATCCTCTACATGAGTATGAAGAAACTGCTTCTATTGCTTACTGCTATTAGTTACTGTGAAACCAAACCATGCACTGGAGACTGTATAAAAGAGAGAAGCAATGTGCTTTCTGCCAACAAGACTTAGAGTCAATATTAGATGAGCAAGATGGAGTGAGCAGAAGGATTGTTTCAGAGAAAGAGAGATGGTACTGGAAAGACAAGCAAGGAGAAGCTTGTCTGGAAAAGCTTGAGGGAAGAATGAGCTCTGAGAAAGGCCTTAAAAGAAAGTAGTGTCAGAGGGAAGGTTATCTGTTAGAGATGCAGGAGCCCCTGTGGCAAACTGCATGGAGATGGGAAGGAGAGAGTGGAATACTACCTTGCTTCTTGGTTTAATTAAAAAATCCATGCTTTGGCTTCACCAAGAGTAATATGCGCAATGTTCTCTACATGGGGCTACCCCGGAGGAGTGTCTGTAAGCATCAATTAGTGCCAGACGTTGCAGGTGAGTTGCTCACCAGCACAGGATATTATCATTCTGTCAGCTCAGTGCGGAAAAAAGCTGCACTGACTGGCAGTTGTTTTCCAGGCTCAACTAAAGGGGTTAATTTTAAAAGCTCTAAAAGTCTTAGGGTCTAGTTGTCTGAGGGACTGCCTGCTTGGTTACTGAGATCAGGAGGAGAAGGCCTTTCCACCAATTAGGCACATTAGGAAAGGCTTTCTCCAATGTTGCCCCCAAACTGGCACTCATTCTCTTTGCCACTGTGACCAATCCCTACTCTCAGAGTGTTTGGGATGTGTGTGTCAGGATGCCTCTTTTTAGCCTGGCTTTTAAATTTGTTATTACAGTTCGTAACATTGTTTTTTGACTGCTTTATTGTGTTTATGTGGTTTTTATGTGCTGTGGTTTTTAAGATTTGGATGTTTGAAAACCGCTTGGAATGTTTTGGAAAGGCAGTATAGACACACTAGGAATGTTTTGGAAAAAATAGGATAATAGATTTATCAGCGTTGTTTAGCCACAATAGTTTAATGTAATAAACTCCATGTACAGAGGCAGCACACCTCTGAATAAGATGCTGAAGATAAACTACAAACAATGACTACTGCCTTATCAGAGACTAGAAATACCAGAAACAGTGTTCATGAACCCTTGCCTGATCCAGCACAACAATTCTTTACAGAGAGAGAAACCATAACAAAGAGGCTTTATAGTAAATAAGCTTCATTTGATTGGATAGCAAATATAGAAGAGGTTGTCAAAGGACTAGATCTCAAACAGGAGGGGAAGGACTGGAACTTGAATGCAATGCCAAAATAGACAGAGTAACAACAGATTTAAGGATGCCTGGAGCACTGGTAAAAATGGAAACGAAACCTTGTTGAAGGGATGTATTCTGAATCTGCAGAAGAGGGGAGATAAGAGTTGTAGAAAAGGCCAGACTTTCCAAGTAAATTAGAAAAGATGCTTTTGAGATAAACACAGCTGTGCTGCCTATTCATTGTCCTTGACTGCATCATTTATGTTTTATATCTTCTGCTACCTGGTTCGTATTTAAGCTTGATTCTAAGATGCCCTTCATCCACAGGTAGCTGCCTAAGATAAGGCAACATGCTGTCCTGGTCCACACTACAAAAAGGCTTATTAAATAAGCACTGTCTATGCTCAGAGGTGCTTTCTCTAATATTACCTTGCCTACAAGAAATCTGTTTTCAGTTTGGGAGTCACAACTGTGAATAAGCCTGCAATGTATATGCCTGCAATCCCAAATCAGATGTGTTTAATAGAAAAAGCACCTCTGCACATACAGAATGTCATTTCCTCACTAATAATTAAGGGTACCTGCCCCATATATATCTGAGATTAGAAAACAGAGATTCCAGACTATGCTCACTCACCCTCTTTTTCAAATATCTCAGAAAAATGTTTTAAGACTGGGAGTAAACTGGGTGACTACACACAACAATTTGTCATGAAGCTATTCCCATTATTTAACATGTGAAAATTAGAGAGTAAGGGTACATAAGGCGATCCCATTCTGGAAGAAGAGAATCTAGTCTTTGTAGCTCACCATGCTTTTCACCCATTAAAAGGAAAAATCAATAATCACTGGACAAATTAATGTGTGCATGGTATAGCCCTGCCCAAAATCATTGCAAGGAGCTGGCCCCAGGTTAAAAGGAGCAAGGAGTTTGCTTATTTTCCCAAGAACTTTGGCACTGAGAAGCTTCCACTTCCAGACCTGTTTGCCAGATGTGACCATCTGTCTACAGAAAGTCCTGCTTATCCTTACAACCTTGTAGTTTGACCATGTTTGCAAATGGGAATGATTTTCTGGAAGTTCAGACTATTGTAGGAAATAAATTTGAACGCAGTTTTTTTTCCCTCCACATAAGAGTCCAAACACAAGGACTCTGTGCTTACATTTGAAACCGAAAATGAGCAAACATGGGTGTTCCCCTATAGGGATTCACACAGCAGAGTTATATACTGTTAGCCAAACATGGTAACTGACAGCCTTACTGTTCATATGTCTGGTCATGCTTGGCACACAGGCAGGGAGGGGAGGAGCAGGAGAAGGAGTCCTGTCAGCATCTTGCCTGTCAGACTCCTGGAGGTGCATGAACTGTAGTTTTCACGCCCATGGACTTTTGTTACGTAGGATTCTTCCAAGAGGCACAGGCCTAGTTCTCACAAGCAGCAGATGTGGTAGCAAACCTGTGTCTTCTTGGCTATACCACATCAGGCAGCAGATGGGAGTTTACATGACAGAATGCTCTTATAAAAGGGGTGAGAAATCCTACGCATAAAAAGTTGGCATGACAGAAAGAAGACTACCTTTCTCCCTGACCTCTAGGCCCTTTCCAGCTCTTCATCCCATGGAGAATCAAAGCATCCTGGAGTGAGGATGTGGCAGCAGGTTCCTCTCTGTTCTGCACACAGCCATTCCAACATTTGTGTTAGGGTTCCCTTCAAGCACTCCAGTGGACATGCAGGGACCTCAGAGGATGGGGCCTGCCACAGCATACCTGTGGTCAGACTGAACAGTGGACATGGACTCTAGATTTCTGCCGATTTCTTCCATCATGTGCATCCCTGCATACAGCGGTGGGTCAGTCTGGGCACAGGTTTGTCCTGTCGTCTGCTTCTTATGAGAACAGTGCCAGGGAGTCTTACAAGTTACTGTGGAAGTCTTCTCAGCAGAGAGCCAGTGTGGTGTAGTGGTTAAGAGCCTGGGACTGGGACTCAGGCGATCTGGGTTCTAGTTCCCATTCAGCCATGGAGCCAACTGAGTGACTTTGGGCCAGCCACAGACTCTCAGCCCAGCCTACCTCACAGTGTTGTTGTGGGGATAGGATGGAGGAGGAGATGTAAGCTGCCTTGAGCCCTTTGTAGGAAAAAGGCAGGATATAAATGGAAAAATAAATAAAACTATGCTGTGAACGAGTGCTGCAAGAACCTTCTGACCTCACACTTTACCATTCTGCCCACCCCACAAATATATATGCACCCTGTGTTCTGTGTATAACCTGAAACTCTGCATGATAGTCTGGGTACTGAATGAAGTGAGCCACAGTCCATTACAAAACCGGCCAGAACAAGTTTGTTATTTGGTACTTGCAATGAATGAGGTTTCCCTACTCTTTTCATATCCTGTGCAATCCTGTAATGTTTCACTGGCTCTTTGAAATGTTGCCTCATCCCAACAGGACTGCAGTCAGGAATGGAAGAGTATTGCATCTGAAAGCAGGTATTCATTCACCCTGGCGAAATGCTATTCAGTGGAAATACCTGTTAACCTTGCATGCTGCTTGCCATGTAAGGAACTGCACAGGCAATTCAATTAAACAATGAACAGTAAAACAGCAAGACAGTAAAACTAGCAATACAATTACAATAAAACCATTTAAATACAACCATTCTTTAAATAATAAATATCTTGCTACTAAAAACTCAGCAAGGCAGCAGCAAACAATAACCTGTTACAAAACCAGCTTACTCACCAAAATAGTTACAAAATAAAAATGTTTGCAAGAGATGTCAAAAAGAAAAAAGTGAGGACACCTGGCAGATACCTTTGGGAAGTGAATTCCAAAGGTTGGGTGCTACTACAGAGAAGGCGCTTCTCCTAGCCTTCTCCCCCCTCAATTCATTGGGGGTGGAACCTGGAGAAGGGCCTCTAATTAAGACCTTAGTAATTGGGCAGGAATGTTCCCTCAGATTACAGTCAGATGCGCTTGGCTCAGCATCACCCTCAGAGAAAATAGCCACCCCCCCCCCCAGATGCTCATGACTGATAGGTCAAAGCACTGTTTGATTGTTATTGGCCTGGAAAAGTCCAATTATATATTAATGCATTTTTCCAAAGGTTTGTTTTTTATCATCCGCTTTGCTGTATTGTTTTACTGTCTTATCTAACTCCTCTGCCTTGCTTAGCTCAAATACATCATGACATAAGCACAGAAAAACAATCCAGTCTACCTGAGCCTTTGCGCATGTGCCTTCAGTCAGAGAAACTAAAAGTCCAGAACCTTCAGGAAGAAAGAGCTGGTAGCGACATTAGGCAAAGACATTTTTAAGAGAGAGAAGACTGAAATAGTTTGGTTGGTGCTTTCCTATTATGAAACTGTAGCACATTTATAGTAAGATTTAATTATAGCTATATTATTTTTAGCTAGAGGGAAATGTAGTATTTTATTCATCACATTCTTTTTTAAAAAAGCTTTAAAATCTGTTCTTTTAAATCATCAGTTTTTATCCCTGCTGGTAATCCATGTGCAAATGTTATGGTCCCATGTGGAGCTCTGTGATTTGGGAGCATTACAGAAGCTGCCAACACCTTAGGCACACCTTAGTTTGTTCACAGAGTATCTTAGTCTGGTATTCAAACTGAGCCCCCTACAGTGGTGTGTTGTTATGGACATCAACATGGAAAAATGCTTTACCATGTTTTCTGTAGTATGAATCCTTTCACATTTACAATTCTCCTCCTGAAGCTTCAATATTTAACATTTTGTATTTTTATTTCCCCCATAAGTACAGCTGCCACTGTTTCCTCGTCTTTGCGGAACACTAATGCACACACTAACCCCATTTGTGTACCTCACAGAAAACTGTGTATACAACTGAAGTTCACTTACCTTTTGCTAAACCATTGATGGTGATCACAGCTGACAGAATAAAAGAGCAACACATGGTTGCTCAGCGTCAGCAAGAGCTGAAGTTAAAGGGGAACATCTGTAAATAGTCACTTTGCAGCAGTCTGTGGGGAAACAAGCACTTCTGAACTTGTTTGATGTCTTTAGCCTGTTGGAATAGGATTATATGGAAACTATCATTTGAAATAAAGGCCTTCAGTTCTCTTCCCTGTTAACTTTGGAAACAGTGCTTGTTCTCAACTAATAGACAAGATGCCTTGAATAGGGAGGGAGGGGCCCAGCATAGTGCTAAAGTACATGACTTGTGTGTGGGCAGAGAAGCCCAAGTTAAGGCCCTGGCATTTTTGCTTGGAAAATGATCTAGTAACAGGTGGAAGGAAAAGTCCTCTGTATGAGATTCTGTGGAAATGTGGCCCGTTTCATCTTCATCTATTCATGTGTGTGCTGCTTTTCCATAAAATTGTGCCTGAAGCTGAGCTGGGACACTGAAGGCTAGCTGTAATGGGATTGTAGGCCAAAATATCTGGAGTGCCACAACCCTGCTATAAGAATTGCACAAGTCTTATTCATCATCCAAGAAATGCATTTTTGTTTGAACAAATGGCTTGGATAAGTCTTCCATGACTAAAATACTGTTTATTAACAAGCAAGTTGGATATACAGAGGATTACAGTTAAGTGGGTTACTTGGAGGAAACCTGTTGAACTGGCTAGCAGGGTGATTCAGATAATTGAGGCTTAAGAATTTTTATGCTTTTACTCAGAGACTGTCACAGAACACAAACTCAAAGGAAAATAAAGCTAGTCTATAAAAACAACTATTACTGGGCCACACCAGCCTCCCCAGCCCTTTGAAATTAAAACAGAGGGCTGGGGAACTGTGCTGACTGAAGCTTTTGTGTAGAAGCAAGAATGGATTTCAGATAATCAGGCTGTAGCACCTTCCATAAGTGGAACCCACAGAAGGCAGATTCTGAATCCAATCCAAGACTGGGGGTGCTGTTTGAATATTTTTCCTAAATTACACATATACACATCTAGATATGTATTTTCAAGTTAAGAAATTTAGCACATCAGAGACAACAACTCTAGTCCAGCAGCTTTCTAGCTGTGATAGATTTCTGCCTTAAGGGAGTTTTCTCTGTAATGAAGCGTTCACAGTAAGATTCTCCACCCACAACCTGAAGTGATACAGTTCATTCTACCATGTCTAGACTCTACCAGCTCATTCCATTGCAGAAATCAGATCTATTTTAATTCTGCTAACATACATGGAAAACACAAGCCTAGAACATAGGATCAAATAAAAAATAGACTCAGTTATTTTCTAACTAGAGCTGCTGAACCATCATGATTTAGGAGTGATTTTGCTTTAGCCAGTTCAGGGGAAACCTTTATTTCCAAGGCTGAAAAAATACTGTGCAGAGCACTGGCTGGCAGGCCCTTGTAGCAATCATGCAAAAAGTAAAAGTAGCCCTTTTAAGTTAAAAAAGAAAGAAAGTATGCTTTGGTAAAGCAGTAAGAAAAGTTTAATCAAACAAACACAAAAGGCATCAAAATATATTATTTGTAATCAAATGCATAGTGGAAAGAGGGATGGCAAGAACAACATGTTATCACTGAAGAGCAAAGTCAGAGAAATCTGAAGCCTCAGCAAACAGGTTATTTAGGGGTGTTTTTGATTCCCCTTATTTCAGCAAAAGGAAAAGGAGCGGAACACTGTCTCCCTCTTAGCTAGGATCGAAAACTTCAGTCATTTCTGATGGATTAACTGGGGGTTATCTTCCACACTGCATATGGTGGTATGATGTGATGTACACAGGCCAATGGGAAACTGGTTGGCCCAGGCTCATGGAGCAGCTGCTACAAGTGAAAAATCAACCCTCCGGTGGCCAAAGTCAACTTCAAGCAAAAGGCTTTCAGCAGCCAATGCTGAAGGAAAACAAGGTTTCTAGAGGTCATTCTTTAAATAATGAGCACTCTTGAGCTTAGACAGTCTGCTCGATAATCCTGCTTCGCTCTTGGAACAATTAGTTCTCTCTTTTTTTCTTCTCATTCTCATTCTCCTCCTCCTCTATTCCTCCTTTTTTTTTTACAGTAGCTTTAACTGTTTGGATGGAGATCTGCCTATTGTCCTATGGGAATAGCAATACTACCACTACTGCTACTAATAATAATAATAATAATAATAATAATAATAATAATAGGGAAACAAAGAAAGGAGGAAGAGGTGATAATGGAAAGAAAGTCTAAGCATATAATCATTTGAGTGTGGAAACCCAAGACCCCATTGGGTGTCGCCACATCTCTGTTCCCTGCTGAGGTTCAGCGATGCAAGATTCCTGCCCTGTATGGACTGCTCGCATCTGAACATTTCATTTGTGAGTATTGCTAAAGTCCCCAGAAAAGTGATTTGGATTTTATTTGGACAAGATTTATTTCACTGAAAAAATAACTTTGTTATTGTTAGATGTCTCAGAAATCTTTCACCTAAATGCAGCCAGCAGCCACTAAAAACCTAAAGCATCAATGACAACCATAAACAATTCAAGTAACGTCTCACACAGCTTATTGTATGCCATCAATAATCTCAGATGGAGAAATGTCTTAAGCTGGCACACAACAGATGGTAATGTTGACAAAGTGGATCTCTCTGGGGGAGGGATGCATTCTGTAACTGGGGGTGCCACCACTACAAAGCCCCCCCTCCCTTTTTGCGATCCTCCATGCCTCAGTATTGCCTGTAGGATGCAGATAGGTTCATATCAGTGTCTAGTGCAATGTGTGAAGTGAATGCTTCATTACCATTAATTTTATTATTTGAACAGAAAAGCTCATTATCTATAGCTGTGTTCATAACTTTTAGAAGCAACCTACTATACAGGTTATCTTGAAGCATTTGCTCAGTGGGTTGAAGAACTTGAAATGATCTTTTTTAAGCAAACAGGCTTTTGGCACACAACAGCACTGCCTTGAGCATAGAATACAAAAAGCTTCTCTCATTAAGCATTTTCAAGGCCCTTTAAAATATGAATAATGTCTAAAGGTGGACCATTGCCCTCAGCACAACTCCTGCTTCATTAAAGAATAGAAGAAAAAAGACTGCACTGGAGTTGGTAAAGACTTTTGTTCCTTCTACAGTCCGCTAACCCTCATGTGGGAATTGGAAAGTTTGGAAAAATGAGGGGGAAGGCTTAATCCTTCCTTCCTGGTGCATTTTGGTCCTGATCCAAACTGGAATCATGCATTTGCCCTCAAGAAAATAAAATCATTGGACTCATCTGCACACCACACTATCCACGTAATAGGCAGGTTCGCACAACATGGCAAACCACAGTGGTCTTTTACCACTGTTGGCCTGTTGTGTCATCCAACCCCTGTTGTGGTATTTCAGTGTGGTATGTTTGGTTTTTAGCAACCACAAACAAGACAGTGATCTGTTCGATGATTTCTCAGTACCTTGGTGGCTTGTTGTGTCATCCTGATCCAGGAAAAACCCATCGTGGTACCAGGGCCATAACCAGAGACCCGCTTGGCAAGAGGGGCTTGTTCTTGCATTGCCATGCAGCTAACCAGAGAGCTGCTCTGGTAGTCGCCATGGTGAGCAGCTGCCGGGGTGCCCCCACGTTGCCCAGCTCCTGCCCTGAAGCCCTCCTTTGCTGCTGCAGGCAGTGGGAGGAGGCAGTTAGCTGGTCGGCTCTGGAAAGGAGCGTCTGCCACCGCTGCCCCTACCATGTGCCTGAGGGGAGGTGAGAACCGACTGTGCCTGGTTGGGGGCTGTGCTGCTCACCTGATTCCCCCCCACACACAATTCTTGCTCCCGCTTCCAAAGAGGCATCCCCAGCCTGACACCCACTGTGGTGGTGCCCAGTTACAACTGCTCCTCTGGCACACGAGAGTGAGGCAGGGCCGTGAGCGCCACCTCCCTGTCATGGCTGCCACTTGCAAGAAAAGCTCTCAGGTGGGCAGTGGGTTTGGGACAACTCTCGGGCAAGCAGGAGTGAGAAAGGTGGGTGAGGAGGGGGGTGGTTGACGGGTGCAGCCTCCAGCCAGGTACCATGGCCTAGCTGATTCTCTCCCCTCCCGCTGGCACAGGTGAGGGGCTTCCCTCAGGTGCGTGTGAGGACAGCAGGGGAATCAGCTGAGCGGCACAACCCCCAGTTAGGCACGGCTCACTAGCAGGTTTTTGCGTGCCCTGCTCATGTGCAAGAGAGGCTTCCTTCAGTTGCATGTGGAGGGGCAGCAGGGCAATTGGCTGGATGCCACCACAGCTCCTTTCCACAGCGATGCAGCTGATTCCCCCACCTTTTGCCTGAGTGTGGAGGGACCAGGCACCCCACTCCTGTTCCAGAGGTTCCCTCTGACGCATGAGGCAAGGGGCCCTGCTCAGCTGTGCTGCCTTCTCTGTAGCATTCCAGGGTAGGGGCCCTGCTTCTACAGCAGGGACTGCTTGACAGCCACAGTGAGGCAACCTTGGCTCCCTATTGCCTCTGTCAAAGAGAGGGGCCTCCTCCTTGCAGGAATGTCTCCCAGGCTGCCGCAAGGAAGACTGCGGGGGAGGAGAGGTTCCACCATGAGCCCGATCATTTCTCAGGCACGTTGAGGTAAACAACAAACTGTGGTTACCACACAGGATTGCTTGTCATGATGTCTGAACCTAGCCAATGACCCCAAGTCAGTCTGGTTTGGCTTAATCAAACCAAATAGATCTGCTTTCCCATCCACTTGTTTGGGCTTCTCCAATACTCAGTTTCCTGGTTTTCCATCATCTTTATCACTCTTGAATTCAAAAAAATGTGGCGTTCCAGGTTTTTGAGGGCCACTGTAAGAACAACCATCTCTCAAGACTGACATGACATTGTTAGGGTCCTAGGGTTGCCCTGTGATTTCCCCATGCTTTCCCCATATTTTTCACCACAAGGAAAATCCATTCTTTTTTTCTGGCGTGCCAAAGTACTGCTGATGTGAGCCCTCTTTTTAGGACCATGAAAGCATTTCTGTTGGGCACGATTGTAACATTTGCTCTGATGTTTCTCTGTAGGGGGGCCTGTAACATGAGTTCAGTTTGTGTCCTTTCCTTTCTTTTTGGCTGTGCTACAAACACAGCCTTTTCCCTTTTAAACATTTTGAAGTTTAAATATTATTTACACACTCCTAGATCAGCCATCTTTTGAAAATGCACAACTGCAAATTTCCGTCATAATAGTCCAGTGCAGTTCTTCCTCATTTGGAAAAAGGTGTTACACAGAGGCGACTTGTTGACTCACCTGTACACATGCCTACAGTGGGAAGAAAATGGTGGGGGAGGGGTGGGGAAGAGGTGGCAGGAGGAGCGATCTCAGGTAGGTAAGTGTGGAGGAGAACATGCTGCATACCAGAGGGCAGGAGGAAAACTCCAGCAGTGTGGAAGAGATCATGAAATTCCACAGTCAAAGGAAAGTGACACCATGGGCTCGGGCTGCACGGAGGCCACTGTGTGAGCAGCTCTTCAGACACTGCTATTGCCGTTAATGTCAAATCTGTAAAATGAACTTCGCTAGAACTGCCAGGCTCACAGTTAAAAAGGAAAATTCCAGTCAGTAACAGCACCCAGTATTATCTCTACAGTAAGCTATAAGAATTAGCAAGCTAGGGAAAAATAGAAATAGATTTGTTGGGCAGCAATTACCCAGCAGAAAAATCAATTTCTTACTGTTTGGCCATTAAGCAGATGGATTATTCTGAAAAAAGCAGAATAGCACGAATTTATTTGAAAGATTTCTGTAGTTCAGACATAAGGAAGGTCCTCAGCTTCTTGTTTTTACTTCTGTTGATACCATTTAATTTGCCAAAACAATAATCATCATGCTGAACCTGTATCCGGAGTCTCATGAAAGTGGCTCATTAAGTCTGAAGGAAATGGTGGGCTCAGACAGGGAACCAAGGACGCTAGGGAAAAGACATGTTTAAGCCACAAATAGTTAGCGTGTGCTGGGCAGGATTTGCATATTGAACACGTTAAGCTCCATGGCTGAATGGGGACTACAACCCAGATCTCCTGAGGTCTAACCCCACCCTCTTAGCCACTACACCACACAGGATATTGTGTTGTCCAAAGCTGCCCATTTAACTGGCTGCATTTAAAAGGAAGATGGTCAAGAGATCCATTTTTGGTTGGGATTTTTGATTCTAGCAAGAAGCTTCATTTTATGAGGAGGCACTGGCATGGATTCATTGCAACCATTGGCCTTTTTGGCTAGTCTCCAAGCCTTCCAGGTCAGAGCTGAACAACTGCCAAAAATTAAACTTGGCTGATTCCAGCTAGGCAGCAGGAAGGGTTTTTCCAATTTCTCCTCCTGGAAACTGAAGAAGCTATCCAGCCAACAGAGATTGGCTCTGGAAGCTCACTTCATATTGCTTAAGGGATGAGGGTGGGTGGGGAATAAACTTTGGTAAACCCTGAACCTGGAATCCTAGCAGAAAAACCTTACCTGTGAGTAACACATAGGCAAGACTAGATAGAGTTTATCCTATGGCATGATATCAAAGGATTCCTCCATTGCTTAAGAAGTTGTAACTTGAGTCTAGGGCTTAGAAAAGAGGTGTCTCTGGATTTCTGTCTTTGCACACCTTTTTAACCTTTTGGCCTCACTTCTTTAATGACAGTGAAGCTTGCTGCTTCAGGCTTATGTATGCCCTGTTTTCAAATAAGGCCTCAGTATTAAATTCTATGCCTTTTGCTTTGATCTTGCCGTTGTTTAGGGTTTTAGGCTGGAGACCTAGAGATGGAAGTTCTCTCATTCCTGGGTGCCCAGAACATCCAGAAAGGTCTGAGCATCTGCTGGTTTGGACTGGGTGGATGAAAAAGCGGTGGCAGCAGTCTGCTTGCTGGTTTGCTTGCCCGCTGGTTGAGGCTTCGGGAGCGTTCCTAACCCTCTTGCTATCTCCTATCCTTTGCAAATATGAACCTCCATTCTGTAATGATAACAGTAACATACACTAACAGAACGTAGCACGTGCTAGTTTGATAGTTATTTTAAGAGACATGGTGGTCTGACTGAATGGCATATGTTGTCCGGGGCTGTTGAAGTAACATCTGTATTGTGATCTCCATTGTCAGCCTGGAAAATAGATACATCCTGTCTCAAGTGTTACCTTCTTATTTCTATGCAAAATTTTAAAAACTTAAAAATCCTTGAAACAAATTTAGGAAAATAACACTGAAAAACAAAACTGGAAAGATTTCTTGTATTGGACATAAGGTCATCCTGATAATCCATGGTTTGACTGAGAACAATCAGAGCTACTAGCAAATATTCCTCATTTAACTGATTGATATTTGTATGCTTTAAAGTTTTCCCTGGTTAGGGCTTATTACTGTTTTAGACTGGCTGCTGCTGCTTTTTGCTCTTGTTGACATTGCCCATGTGTTTTCTTGGGGATTTAATATACATCACTTTGAACAACCCTTGTTGAATGGCAAAGTAGTTCATAGAACACTTTCAGAAAGAATGTGTTTTAGTTACTTAAGGGAGCCACGCCAATGCTTGAAGAGTCATGCGTTCCTCCTCTGTGCCTAGCCTAGGTTCCAACAGCCGCGAGCAGAGGTCTGCTTGCGAAACGGACCTTTCCTGTCTCCCGCATCCCATTGCGATCGCATGGGATGAATTTTGCCGTTCGAAGGAATTGCTGTAAATAGGGTGTCCTACCTTGGGTGAGCATGGAATATAGAGGACTCCATGTGCTAAGGTCTATAACATGGGGTCTGCTTTGTTTTTGGTATGTACCAAAATCGCTGACTTATGGTGATCCTGTGAAGGAATGCTCTCCCACATGTCCCTGTCGCTGACAGTCCTGCTCTGCTCTTGTAAACGCAAGACTTTGGCTTCCATTTTATGGAATCAGTCCATCTCATTATTGGCCTTCCTCTTCTTCTGCCTTCAACTTTCTCTGGCATGATTGTCTTTCCTAGTGAGTCCTGCATTTTCATGATGTGCAACAACTTTACCTTCATCATTTTTGCTTGCAGGACAAATTCTGTCTTCATTTGGTCTTGGACCCGCTTGTCTGTCCTTCTGTCAGTCCAGGGTATTTACAAAACTCTCCTCCAGATCCTTGTTTCAATTTTCTTACTGTCGTTTCTCTTCACTGTCCAGCTTTCACACCCGTACGTAGTGATTGGCAGTACAATACTGTGTGGATGGCCTTAGCGCTGGTCTGCAGAGAAACATCCTTCCATTTGGCGATCTTTTCTAGTTCTTTCCTGTCCTAAGCCCTCTAATTGCTTCCCTTCCAATGTGAATTCCCTTAATTCCTTGACTGCAGGGTCTCTTTGAATTGATGATGAAGTCAAGATATGTAAAATCCTTCAGAGTCTTCGTTGTTGACCTTAGCGTTATTTTTTTTCCCTGTAGTCATGATTTTTGTTTTCTTAATCTGTAGCTGCAGTCCTTGCTTTGTACTTCCTTCTTTCACTTTCACCAGGAGTGGTCTCAATTCATTGCTTCTTTCTACCAGTAATATGGTATGATCTGCATACGTGCAGTTATTGGTGGATCCTCCACTCCTTACTCCTTATTCCTCTGATCCTAATTCAACTTTCCTTATGATATGATCAGTGAACGAATAGAACAGACAGGGAGACAACAGACAGGGAGCCTTGTCTGATGCCTTTGCCTAAACCATTCTGTTTCTCCGTCTACTGCCCTAACAGTAGCTTCATGTCCATAATTCAAGTTATGCATGAAGACAATCAAGCGCAGAGCTGCCCCCATTTTTTTTCAGGCCATCCATAGCTCCACACAGTCAAAGGGTTTGCCAAACCTATGGCATGTGTGCCACAGCGGGTATGCAAAGCCCTCTCTGTTGACGTGCGAGCAAAGTCACCCCGCATCGCCCCAGCAGACGAGCATCAGATAACAGCGCAAATAGGGGCGATGCACATACTCGGAAAGGAGTTGAGGTGCCAGGCAATGACATCACAAGCTGCAACACATTAGCCACGACTCGTCCGAGCTTTCGCATGGCTGGTCAGTGTGCTGCCAAGGATTGCTTGGACTGGCTGTTTTCAGGTTTTATTGCAGTCTTGGGACTTTGCAATAAGTGGGTTTTGGGTTGCAGTTTGGGCACTCGGTCACTAAAAGGTTCACCATCACTGGGTTAGGGTTATAAAAACAAGGAGTCCTGGCATGATTTGATGGTTGGAATGTGTTTAGAATGGGCAGAAATGATGAGCTGTGCAGAAAAAGCTACTCCAGGAAGGCATTTTATAAATTGCAATATTTTCAATGGAAATTTAACCCTATATTAGGGTTAAGGGTGTGCACCAGGGTAGGGTAGGGTTAGAAAAACAAGGTGTCCTGGCATTATTTTGATGGTTGGAATGTGTTTAGAATGGGCAGAAATGTTCAGCTGTGCAGAAAAAGCTACTCAAGGAAGAGTTTTTCAAAACCGCCCTATTTTCAATGGTATTTTACCCCTATATTAGGGTTAGGGGTGTGCACCAGGGTAGGGTTAGGCCAGTGGTGGCCAACCTTTGGCACGTGTGCCACAGTGGACATGCAAAGCCTTCTCTGTCGGCATGCGAGCCAAGTCGCCCCAGCATCACCCCAGCAGCTGAGCATTGGATAATAGCGCACATGGGGGCCATGCGCATGCTCGGAAAAGAGTAGCGGCGCCAGGCAATGATGTCACGTGCCATGACTTGCCTGAGCTTTTGCATGGCCGGTCATTGCACTGCCAAGGAGATATAAATATATATATGCTTGGACTGGCTGTGAATTATTTTTTCTAAACTAAAACTTAAGTTTTCAGGATTTATTGTAGTGTTGGCACTTTGCGATAAATAAATGGGTTTTGTGTTGCAGTTTGGGCACTCAGTCTCTAAAAGGTTCGCCATCACTGCTTTAGTCTATAAAGCATAGACTGATCTTCTGATTTTTTTGGTGTAGTCCAGTAGCTAATATATGTATGAAATATGATCTCAAGTGCCTCTTTCAGTTTGGAATGGAGTTTGAACATCAGGCGTTTCTCATTCTATTTGGATAAAATTATATGTTGCAACATCTTGAACAACACTTTGTTTGCATAGGAAATTTGTGCTATTGTACAATAGCTGCTGTACTCGTTTCCATCTCCTTTTTTGAGGATTGGAATGTATACTGAATGTTTCCAGTCTGTGGGGCATTCCTTTCATAGAAACATTGAATAGTGGAGTTGGAAGGTGCCAAGAAGGCCAGCAGGTCCAACTCCCTGCTGTTGCAGGACACCACGTTACACCATCCCACTCAAATGACTGTCTGGTTTCTCCATGAATATCTCTAGTATGGGACAGCTCTCCTATGACCTCTCTAGGCTACTGGTTCCACTGTCATATTGCTCTTACAGTGAGGAAACTTCTTGATATCCAGCCTGAATCTGTTTTTTTGCAACTTGAGCTGATTATTCCATGTCCTAAACTCTGGTATGAGTAAAAAGAGATCTTGTCCTTCCTCTTTGTACTTTAAGGTACTTTTAGAGGGATATCATGCCCCTCCCCCCAGTCTTCTCAAGGCTGAACGTGTCCAGTTCTCTCAGTCTCTCCTCACAGGGCAGTCTTTCCAAACCCTGGATCATTTTTGTTGCCCTCCTCTGGACCCTTTCTAATTTTCCTGCAAGTTTCTTAAATCTTGTTATCCAGAACTGGAGACAGTATTCCAGATGAGATCTGACTAATGAGATGTATAGAGAAACTACTGCTTCTCGCGATGTATTTAAAGCTTTGTTTATTTAAAGCTTTTGTATACTGTCCAACTACCACAGTTTTGGAAGTAATACTTCTCTTAGTGCATTCCAAAACAGTATTCGCCCTTTGTGCGACTGTATTGCATGTTGGTTCATATTTAGCCTCTTGTCCACAATAACTCCAAGGGACAACTCCAACAACTCCTTTGTTTCTATATATGCTAGCATAGTCTTGTTAGGATCTGGACTGACTCATTCTCTGCAGCTTGGAATAGTTGTACTGGCATCCTGTCTACCAAAAGTACTTTATTTCTTCCAAGAGCTTTCAGAGCAGCTTTCAGTTCACTTACCAATACTGCACATCCTTCCTTAAAGGATTCCTCTTTGAAGGAGTCTGTCCTCCTTTCCTCTTTTCTGTATAGTTCTTCTACATATTGTTTCCAACTTCTATTTATTTTGTCCTGTCAGATAGGACAGGTATTTCTCCTCTCCTGGTATTTCTGCATTGCGAATATAGATTAGAATTTCCCACTGAATTTTTGGATCTTCTGGCAGAAGTCCCTTGTTTTTCCTTTTTTGATGTTTTCTTCTGTTTCTTTGCACTGGCCATAGTAATAATTCTCTTTGTTTCTACATGATAGCCACTGAAAAAGTGCATTCAGGATTCTGACCCTATTTCTGTCACCTTTTGCTTTTGTTTCTCAATTGTCCTTAGTAATTGTGAGTGTTCCTTCGAGCATTCATCACGGCTTCCCCGCTCCTGCTTTTCTTTGCTACAGAAATTATCTTTTGGCATTCTTTCCTAATAATGTCTCTGGTTTCAGTCCAGAGCTTTTCTGGTTCACAGTCAGTTGAGTTTGTTATTTCAGGGTCCTATATATTCAGTGTTAATTAAGCAGGCTCTGTAATATGGGCTTTCCTAGCCTGCTCGCTATGCTTGCTATGCCTGGCCATGTTTCATGTCCTGTGGTCCATTAGAAAGAAAGGGTGTATAACAAATTCCGGCCTGTTATTGGCATCAAGCTTGGAGATTTTTCCTTAGAATTGCTGTCCTGCAAAGCACTCTTTGTTTTATGTTGTTAGTGCTTTTTACAGTCCATGTGAGTAATCCATAGCATTATTGAAAGCAAAGGATGTGTTAATCCAGGCATCAGAAAACCAAGGACAAGAACCAAGCCCTCATCTTTGGAACATGGTAAACACACATTAGTCAAAGACAGGTACTAGCCTCCTTGACATTTGACATCCACAGATGGGTACACACTCTGCTAAGGTTGGCATCACCCTTGAATATCTGTAGTTCTTCACTAATGGTAGCATTATTGAATAAATCAAGAGCTTCTGATTTATTTATCTGGTAGAAGCCCAACATAGCATGCCAGTGCACATGGTCTGGGTGGACAGATCCAGCCCACCTTGGATCCATCCTGTATCTTGAATGGTAAACCACACGCTATCATTTTGGCTACCTTATGTACAAAAAGTGACACTCTGATGGGAGTGGATTCAAAAGGCTCAGTAGGACCCTGTGTGTTTGATAGCCTGTTCATCTATAGGTTGAGAAGTTCCTGAAGATGACATCCATGCACCCCCAAACCCCAAAGTTCTATCTCCCACTGTACTGGGCTTGGTAACCCCAGTGACCTTAGGATGTTGCTGAGATAGCATTTTATTTTTCTGTTAATAGCAGGTTTGTTACTTAGTAAGGACAGTAGCAGCCAAGAGGCATTTTGCTCATGTATGCAGTGCTTCTACTTAGGTCCATTCAGTAAAGCTTTAAAATAAAATTTGAAGGTGCTTCCAGATGAGGCTTTTATGGTGCCACTGCCCTGCCTCATTCATGGATGTTTACTGGGGGTCCAGACATCATTGTCCTTCTTCTCTTCTTGACCCTTGTGTTTTCTTATAGCTTCTTCCATCTTTTGTTTAGCACAGGAAACCCATTATGGAGAAAAAGACAGAACTGCTGTACAATGCTTTCTGATTGCTACCCCCAGGAGCCCTTCATCTGGGAGCACTCCCAATCTTCCTCCCTCTGCCCACAGAGGCACAGCAGTATTCTGGGATGGTAAAAGAATGAAGAGGTGCTTGAAAGGGAAGTGCCTGAGACAGTGAGGGGTACTTCCACAGGACAACCACGCATCTGCAGGGAACAGGCTACCTGATTGCATGGCTTGAATAAATTCTTTAATCAGAAGTTCTTTGGGGTTTGCTCCACCTTCACGTTGCATCCGTAAATCTCAGCTTCATGTAGGCATTGTGTCAAACTTTTGCCCTGAAAAGCCTAATGGTGAAGTGAGCTAGTTGTTGTTGTTTACGAGAAGCTATGAAATCTTTTAATTGCATCAGCTGTCATATAAACTTTGTAATTAACAAAGCAAATGTAGTGGACACAAGCTTCAGACTGGAAAATAAATCTACTACTGTAGATGGGGCTAAATCTGCTGTAACCGGCAATCATTCTGCCAGTTAGAACGATTTAGAAGCACAGACCAAAATATGGACCATATTTATGTTCTTGTGATAACTTGTCAAAAGTATCTTAGGACAAAGACAACTGGATTGTATACTGTAGGAGACATGATAATCCACATTCCATAGGAAGCCATGCCATGTGGCTTCTGAGCCATTCTACCCTTGATGTTCCCACCGATAATCAGGCACTTCAGGTGCAGGGTGCCTCCTCTTTCCTGCCTCTCCTCCCTCAGTCCTCCCATAGGTATCCTAAGGCTTTTAGCCTTCCATTCAGGAAGAATATATTATTGCCAAGAGCTCTGTACTCCAGAAATTGTGCCCCTTCTCACATTCCCTGTTCCGGTTATTCTACTCAGAGTTATTGATGCCAGTCCATCTACTTGGAGATACCATGTGTGTGTTCTGCCTGTGCTCACTGTTCAGTGCAATTCAACACACAAAGGGATGAGCCAACACATTTCCAAATGGTTGGAGGGGATAGACAAAGATGGAGCACTTGCTCCCTTCAGTTCCTCACAAGCCCTGTCCAGCCATCCCTCATCCGGGCAGGGTATAACCCCGTGAGCAAGGGGAGCACACCAGCCTCTCCCGCCGCATGCAGTTCTGTCACCCTCTAGCTGGACCGACCAAATGGCAGAGTTCTTGGAAACTCACTGTCTCTCCAAAGGAATAAGTCATAATTGCCACCAAAAGAGGGCAAAGAAGATTCTGGAGCACCCAAGGCACGGAATGCTTCCTGAGAGCTCCAGGAATGCACTCATGGCTCTTATCTTGCAGGCTGAAAGTGGACTTCCCTTCAACTGTCCACCCATTAGAGGGACTGGAGCTTCTTGGGTGTGGACTAATTGATGTTCACAGTGTGTGCAGTATAGCCAAGCGGCCAATGTTATCTCCCCCTCTTTCCTGGCTCCTCATGCTCGTCACATACTCCTCGTCCTCCTGAAATACCAAAACTGTGTTTCTCAGCCCCATTTTACATCAAGCTTAAGTGTGTGGTTTTAAAACAGTTTGAAAAGATGCCTCCAGTTGTAGATCACAGCCTTACCTCCAGGTTAACATGGTGAAGATATGACTGTGCCATTCAGATAAACTTTGTTCTGGCACATTCTTTAATATTTACCTGGGCTCATGTCCTCTTAAATTCTCTACCTGTTCCTTGGAAGTTAACACATGGATTCTCTGTGCTCTTTTGACAGCTGAAATCCTAAAAACCGTGGAGGGATTTCATATTTCCTCTTACAATGCAATGCTTTGAGGACCTTAGCACATTTTTAGTATATGAACTCGTGGCATGTAGATGCCAAGTTCAGATGGATGATGGTTTGGACATCTGGTCTGCTTTTGCTGAATATTACATATACATTTTTAGAAAGTTATACTTTCATATAGATGTATACCTATACATTTCACATGTATCAATTGAAATGGATAGCTTTCAATTTATAAAGATATATTAGTGTGTTTCTTTCTTGGTTTTTCTGTTTGTTTTCAGGACAGAAAACCACAAAATTTTATTACACCCTTGATCTGCCCTTCTCTTCTCCCAATATTTGAAGGATCTCCTTTGATTTATTGTTTCTGGACTATGCTTCTTCAAAGGAAGAAAGGAAAGCCACAATCAAAATTGACAGATGCTTCAATTTTGTCTCCCCAACTCCTTTAAAAAAAGAAAAGAAAAAGTAGCTTTTATGTAATTGGAAAGAGCAGCATTGATTTCCTTTTTGCTTTCCTCCCCTGTGCAGCATCCTATACTGAGAAGCTTGTAGCAGAAAGATGCAAAGTGTTCCACTTGCAGTTTCTGACTAATGGCAGATGGTCCAGACTGGATAAAACCCCAAGAGTATATTCCCTAGATCAGTGGTTCTCAAACGTGGGCCATATGGCCATCCAGGTGCCTTGCCATTTTTCTAGGAAGGCACAGTAAGGGCAATATTTCCAGGGGTCCACCACTATTTTCTGAGGGGACCACCCAAACTTCACTGCCAGGAATATGAACAATTTGTCATAACTCTCACAGCTCATCCTCTAAGGTAATTTCAGCAGCACAAATATTGAAAATTGCTACAGTTTACAGTAAACACCTTAATGAAAATGACAATCTGTAATGAATGAACTTTATTAATCTAATGAAATTTATCAATCTAAACTGTATCTAAACCATATGATACAGTTGAGATTAATAAAGAAGGCAGGTGGCAAAGACTCCGTTTTACAAATAGTAGCAATTATGAGAAGGGTCTCAGAGGTCAGTGAGGCTTAGAAGGAGAGGAGACCATGAGCAAAAAGGTTTGAGAACCCCTGCTCTAGATGATAGGCTAATAATAGTAGTAGAAGTAGTAGTAGTAGTAGTAGTAGTAGTAGTAGTAGTAATAATATAAAAATATCCCACTTCTTAGTATCCCACTAAGGAAAACCTTTTCACACACACCGACATGCCATGATAAAGGGTATATATTTATTTTCATCTGACTGATGCTGGAAAATTTGCATGTATTATTCTTTATGATATGTTTCAAGCGTCCTACTTAAAACTGGTAAGAAAGCAGCTTCTGAAAACTGACATCTGATTCCCACCAAGCATTTTGTAGCTTTCAGGATAAGTAGAGATGTACTTTTCAGATGTTTGGTGCAGTCTGCTTAGAACCACTCTAGGACTAGTGAGAACAATTTAATGCCTCTAAAGATAGGAAGACAGACTAAGAAGTTGTTCTGTTGAAACATCAGATTTCATAAGGATTTGATCATTGTATCTTCTGGATCACTTTTTACCTTGTTAGAAAAAGATTTGGAGATCAGACCTGAGGGATAGGTCTGCACTGTCAGGTTTACTTAGACCAGTCTTCCCCAAGTTACTGCCCTTGGATATTTTGCAGTTCAGCTCCTGTGAGTCAAAGCTGGTAGGGCAAATGGTCAGGAATATTGTGATTTCTAGGGAAGGTTGACATCATCTAGCAAGAAGGAGGTAGGAGAAAAAACATGGTATTAAAAAACAGAACTGACCACTTTTGGCAAATACTTTCTTCCTGGCCAAACTAAACCAAATCAACATTAAAATATAGAAAGCAGGCATTGGGGGGGAAGATGTGGATTAGGAGCCACTAAGCTCTGCTGCTGTTCTGGTCCAATTTGGGCAGCCTGGACCTCTAACATGTTCTAGGCCAAATGTTCCCATGCATGCCACCTTGCAAAGTCTAATTGCCTGGCATAGAATTACTGTCAGGCGCCCACTGATGAATTAGTGACAAGCTTAGTTGCAGGTGAACCCTAGCCCAAAACAGATGTTACCATTTAGCATCTATGGGCCCCAACATCCTGGCAGAGACCGCCCTGATGCTCACCTTGGGCTGCCTTCCATTTTGTTTTCTTTCTGGCATAGCACTTGGAGCAGCATCAGGTAGCTGGGCTTAAGCTTTGGTGTTCTTTTCCCAACATGTCCCTGATGTAGCATTGCTTGAGGGCCTTGGCTAGTCTCAGCTGGCCAGTGCTGCTTTGAGAATTGCCTCTGCCAACAGGCAAGCCCATCTGGGCCTTCTAAAAGAAAGGGGGCCCACCAGCCCAAAGCCTTCTCAAGGTCTAGACATCAGCCCTGTTCTCCCCCATTCCCCACCGCACACACGAACCCACCTACCCAGACAAGGATTGTCTTCAGGGATCAGAACTCACATATAATCCCATGGCCATTCATATGAACAAGGAGGATAAATGGAGGCTCAGGTGGGGCTGGGGAATGTGAAGGGATATTAATAATCATTTCTGAATTTGACATAATCCCTGATACCTAACTGTTGGAATATTTTGATGAGAAGAATAGCTCTCTTGTGAATTGACCCCGTCCGCTCAGCTTTCTTTAGTCATAATGCCCACCCCTTCTTTGTTCTACATCTTTAATAGTAAGACTGTGGGGAGGAACTATGTTTAAATGTGCAGCTCTGTGTCCGGACGATATCACTCTACAGCATGCTTCCTCCGTGTTGTCACTTGGGCACATGTTCAAGGGCACCTTTCATCTCTGTCAGCTTTTCCTTAGGAAGCTGTTCGTTGTTTAGTTTCATCACAGAGCTGAGATCCAAGCTGTGTACAAGGAGCTTTTCCTTTCTTGTCTTTTCAGTCTGTCATGTTGAGGTGGTGCTGTGCTATTGCAGAATGGCACACATACACAAGTAGGAAAACCCATTTTCCTTCTGTCAAGAATAATAACTCTTTTTCCCTGCCCTTAAAAAAAAAGAAAAAAGAAAAGCCCCTGGGAAACTGTTTTTGAAAAACAGAAGTGAAACAGGAGGATCACAGCACCCATAAATAACGGTGTAAGGAATCCTGAGTGTACAATAAATGTCTCATGTAGCTTGTCACATTCTATGTACTTAGCCAGAAAAAGCTTTACTAGTAACTTTTGCTTTTCTCAGTTTGCTTCCTCTCCTACCTGGTGCTCTGAACCTCAGGTGGCCCTATAAACTCTACCTTTGGCAAGATGCAGAGCCAAAGAGGACTTCAGGAAAAGAAAAAAGCCAAAAGAGGCAGCAGAGACCCCAGATGGCCACATCTGAGTAATCAAAGCTCTGTTTTTAATCTTTGATGAAGCCATCCGCTGGTTAATTGCACAAATTATTCCATTAATGGTTTCTGTTTATCATACGGCAGAATGGCAGGAGCAGTGCGGTTGCTGTCATCATCAAATGGAAGTGTAGGCTGCCTGGTGTATCTCAGGCTGCCCTGCTCCCCATGGATTCAAGCAGTCACTGCAGTGGTCATGAAGGCAAGGTTGTGTGTGTGTATGTGAACTTGCGCTTGTGGAGTTCTGACTGTAATCAAATGACTTGTTACTTCCCATTGTCTGAAGTCTGATCTCTGGTCCCTTGGCCAAGATGGGAGCTGTCATAATGCTATCACTTTATATCTCGGTATGTCACTAAGCCTGCAGTTTATTTGTCCAAGTTCCATTTTAATAATCCTCTTTCTCCTGGATCTTGTGATTTGACAATAGCAGAGTTTATCCTGTTCTGTTGTTGTTTTTTTCTTTCTCAATGCAGCACAGGGATTTTCTTGTCATTCTGACAGAGCTTGCCAAAGCCAAGCCAAAGGAATTAGTGTCCGTAAATATGAATGTGTTGGGAGTCTGAAAAAACAAAGGCAATAACAACTGTTCAAAAGGGGTGGAGTGATATTTTTGGTTCAGCAGTCACAGAGATATATTGTGAAATATACTGTGGTGGGGAAATGAGTGAGGTCAGTTAACTTATGTCTAAAGTCAGTGAGATGAATGTCCCACAAAGGTGAGATGAGTAAGGTAGGGTATAATCGGGGAAATTGTAAAAGGAGGGAAAGGTGCCTTTTCAGGATCTAGATCTGCTGTTAACATGGAAACTCGATGTTGTCACACAGAGCTCTTTGTAAATACCTTGTTTTCTTGAAGGAGTATTCACAAATCCAAATCACATCATTAGTGTTATTAATGTTTTTTTGTTTTTGAAATAAAAAATAGCCATCTAAAATTTACAGCAATGCCAACAAAACCAAAGAGAAAATAGTAATTTGATGAGGTTAAAGTAGCCAGTATTTCATTAGCGTCCAGTGAGTTTTCATAATTTAGGATGGGGTAGACAACATGCAGCCCAACAAATGTTTTGGCCTGCCGTTCCTGACATGCTTCATCATCGCCTGTGCTGACTGAAGCTGGGGGGAAATGTAAGTGAAAGCATCTGAGGGGGCACAAGTTGGTCACCACTGACTTAAGGAGTACTTTCTGTCATATGACCCTTCTAAATAGAGTTCCACAGGAAGAGCTAGTGCGGTTCCATCTGCCATCTGTGAGGACTTTTGAAATGGCAGTGTTGGGGAAAGGTGTGACAGAGGGTCAGCAAGAAGGCAGATCTGGATTGAATGTTCTCCACTTGTCTGTTTGGGTATAGTGATCTTAGTCTTTTGGGTATTGTTGGGAAAATTTGGATAAATCCTGTCTGAAAAGCATTACTCCTGTGTGCCTTTGCATTGTGGGATCAAATCCTGTCTTCCTTCTCAAAACCAAGCTGTCACTGTTTAAAATGGCATTCCCCCCCTCCTTTCTCTCACCTTTAGCTGTAGGCTACAGCAGATAGGCCATTTTAGCCCAAATACACATTATAAATAGTCAATGTTGGAATTCAGTTTACAATAATCTTTTGGTAGCCCAGAGGGCTTCATGTGCCCTGATCATGCAGAATGTTTTGAGTCGAGATAAGGGTCTGAGCTTATCATGAATAGTTTCTAGTAGCTTGAATCTGCATGTCTGAGCAGACCTGGAGGTGGGTTCAAGTTACTCAACTAAAGTGGCAATACAGACAATTATAAATATTGTAATCTCATTGCTACAGTGTGATTGACTGACATTTCTTTATCTGTTTTGTATGTGGTGACTTCAGAATCTTATTGTAATCTGCATTCTGTCATCGATTGCCCTGTACCTGTGTACCTATAAATGCCCTGTAATGGTATTGAAGCTTTGCAGCAGAGTTCACCTCTGCCTGCCCGGTAATGCATGCATTATCGTGAGTGTACCGCGGGAACCTTGGGGTAAAACAATAAAGCCTCAGATGGTCTGGACGCTTGGTCTTTCCCATGAACCCGAGTTTTATTTCCTCTTCTCAAATTGAGATTCCGGGATTCTGACAGTATGTTTTATCATCATATGTTCTATGAAATTTTCTTATTATAAGTGGCCAGTATGTAGACATGCTGTCTTGCTCAGTCTCTGTATTGGATAATTTCCAGATGGTCTCTAATATTTTCTTCTTGGGCAAGGTGCTACAGCATGAGTTAGCTTCTCAGCTCCAGGTGTTTGTGGGTGAGGCCAGTTATCTAGATCCCTTTCAATCTGGTCTCAGGCTTGTTCATGGGGCAGAGACTGCCTTGGTGGATGATCTATGCTGGGAACCGGATGGGCAAAGTATCTTTCTGCTGGTTCTTCTGGAGCTCTTGGTGGCTTTTGATACCATGATCCATATTATCCATAGATCCATCCATGATCAGTCTGAGATGGGACTAGGTGGCACTGTTTGATGGTGCCCCTGATCCCTATTTGAGAAGCAATTTCAGAAGGTCTGTCTTTCTCATTTGGGGGGATCTCCCAGCCCCCAAATCACCAACACCCACCCCATTCAGCAGCATCTCCCAGTTCTGTATAGGACTTTCTTGAGGCTGGGAACTAAGTGGTGGGGAAGCCCATTCCTGTCAGTGTGTCTGATCCAATGTAAGCCTAGATCCAACCCTTTGAATGGCAATTAAAGCAAAAGAATGTCACTAGGGATGCAGCTATTATTAGTATTGATTATTAATTACTGTTAATAGCAAGTCAGTTTATGAGTTGCTGTGTAGTTGAAACTCTCAGGCAACACACGCAATCAAAGCAAGTAAAATCAAATACAACAAAGCCAATTATACTTCAAAAGAATTATGGTTTTAAAAACAGCAACAAAATTAAAAATACAACTGTGGGGGCTGTCCAAACCCCTGCATTTTAAAAATTACTGCTACATTATTTTGTGTCCCGAACTGGAAACTAATTCTGTCCTCAATTTATGATGGATGCCTAGTTGTGGGAACATTCAGACTGGATGATCTGCCGTGTACTCTTTCTAGTCTGCAGATAGCATCTCTTCTGTGTCAGCAAGTTATGAAGCGTGCTGTTTTGTATCCAACCCTTTTATTGCTTTGCTTTCTGATTTTGCTTGTCGTTTGGAGAATGCTCCAGGGGTTGTCTTCAATTTGTCAAACACACTAAAAAGAAAGAATCAGTACAGCTTGGAGGAGGGGGGAGAGGGAGAAAAATTTAGTATTTTAAATGTTTACACCTATTTTTTCTGCTGACAGAAACAAAGGAGGGAAAACATTTGGAGAATGTACTGCTAATAGAGCACAGTCACTATTTCCCAAGCACTGACAGTTTACCAGACAAGATCTTGCTTTCAGGAGGTCAGGAATGAGGCGAACGCAAGTCTAATGGACTTTGATGAGTTTCATATATTGCTACATCCTGGAATAAATAACTTATACTGCAAGTGGAGAGATGAATGAGAAGTAGCTGAAAAGTAGGTATCAAGAGAAATAGTTGGTATGCTGTTCTTTTACTGTGGAACTGGGTTGTGTGTGTCTATATTAACCAAATCCTTCAAACAGATTGCTTTATATTTAGCATGGCCTTTAGAGATTTCACTAGTAACAAAAGCAAGATCAGCATACAATAATACAGCAAAAGTGGTGGAAGAAATGCATTAAAAAAGAAGTCTGGAGAGTTTCCATTCCACACGAAATGATGCAAAACTATCTGATGACAAAACCTCATGGAACCCACTAGTATTAACTGTGCTCTAGTCCAGTCTATTTTAGGACTGTATAGTAGTAATGCTTGTATTTGATTTGCAAGTGTAAATGTTAGATTTGCAAATAGTGTTCGCCTCTGCAACAGTGTTTGCAAATAGTGTTCAGTAAACATGGCATACACATATTGTGCCAGCTAGAGTATTTATCAGGTCATGGAGAATGGGCAGAGACAATGAAGCATTATGTTAGATATGGCTCAGCTCATATTTTCTTTACTAATAACCTTGGGACAGCCTCTTGTGCTTAAATGGGCAGGAATAGGGTGAAGTTAGACTCATAGACTAACCAAAGTAACTTGCCTCTGTGGATGCTTCCACATGGAGGAGTCCTAGTGCTAACAACTACAAGGCACTGCACAGCTCTTCTCTCTGGTTTGTCACAAGAGATTTATCCTAGTAAGAAAAGGATGGAAAAAGTGGAGGGAAATCACAGTAGGGTTATGAATGGTGAATGGCATCATCTGGACCCCACCGTGGACAATTCCGTGAATCAAGCAGGGTGATGGTGCCATAAAATCCTCACTGGAAACACCTTTGAAGGTGAGCTCCTGGGGCAGCTTTGAAAACATCCTGAAAGGAAACAGAGGAAGCTTCCTTTTGATCAAGACTAAAGCTGGTCTACAGCAGAAGGCCCTGCTTGCCTTCATTGTGGAAGGCCTTGCCATTCCCATAGGTCTGCCAGTTTGCTGACTGAGCCATGAACACATTTTACTCTGCAATTGGAGTTGTGCAGCTTCTTGTCTGTTTTAAAGCAACTCTCAGAGAGTTTGATGGGGCTTACTCCTAAGGAAGTGTACATTAGAGCTGCTAAATGTACCATTTAATCAGTTAAGCTCAAGGTCTGACCATGAGCCCACCTTGGCTAAGGTATTGCAGCTGTTCCCCATCCCTCAATGATACTTGATTTAAGTTTTTAGACTTTCTGCCATGTTTCATCCGTGCGCAGAACACCCCTGTTTTTTCAGCCTCTTCATTGGCAACCAAAGCTGCTTAGGGTGTGCCTCTATCACCCCTGTAGCAGGAGCTTGCAAGCCCTCAAACTCAGAGGCCAGGGAACATCCAGTGCAAAGTAGGCACCTTTGCTGGACAAGGGCAGGGCAGGGCAGGGCATTTCTCCCCTCCCTGCCCCCCCATGGCACCAGCACAACCCACACAAACACAAAGTGGTGATGCACAGCCAGCCCCCACACTGGTCTGCAGTGAGCAGGATGTGGCCCCTGCATGGATGGCAGAAAATCCTCTGTGGACCAGTGCCAGTGCACAGACCAGTGGTTGAAAACCACTGCCCTGGACCAAAGATGGGCACAGACTGTAATTGGGATGCACTGTAAGATCACTTTATGATATGAAATAGATCAGAAAGGATTTCTGGCTCCCACTGGGTTAACAATGTCAACAACAAAATGACATTCCCCCCTACCCCAGATTATACAGCTGTAGTGAATGAGAGAGGAGCTGAGTGAGAGAAAATGTACTGTACTGGTTCAAGTACTGGTCTAGGATTGGGAAGATCAAGGTTCTAGTCCCCATATGACCACAAAATCTCACTGGGTGATTTTGGGCCAGTCACTGATTCTCAGCCTAAGTCACCTCATTGAGTTGTTGTGAAGATAAGACTGAAAGGCAGAAGAGGCTAATGTAAGCTGTCTTGGGTTCCCTGAAGGAAATATAATAAATAACCAAACAAAACAAAGCTGGCAGGTTTTGTATGTGAGAGAAAAGGCACTAATACATTTTTGTGTAAAACACCTTCATTCAGTTCTAGTATGCAAAATAAATTGTGGGTCTCAGAGTTCTTTAAGCGTGTGTCTTTTTAAGTGTATGTCTTTTGTGCCTTGCTCTAGCAGGTCGATCTTTGAATTCTAGTTAGAGACCAACAGAACAGTTCCCACAAGTCTGCCCACTCACTGCTGCAGACACTTGATTATTTGCCTTTCTTTTTATCAAGTCACATCTCTCTGCTCACTCTTTAGGCCTGATATCCCTGTATGAGCTGCTCAGTCTGGCCCAGAAAGCATTCTCATTATCGTCTATATCACTGTGAAGCAGTCTCAGATTCAACAAATAAATAGCACCATACAAAAATACTGCAATGTACTGGGAGCAGGCAGGTTATTATGGTGCGTCTACTCTGACTGCCTCAGACATGGCTTGGACTGATGCTCTGATAGGCTTTTCAGGAAGATAGTGACCTAACCCCAAACACATAGAGTACCACATTTAGCTATTATTAAATCCTTTATTTACCAGCCATACTCCCCAGGAGATAATAGACTGGAGAAGGCTTACGCAGCCGGTCACACCCCAGATGTGCTAGACAATAGCCTCATTGGCTGGAGATGATGAGATTTGTAGTCCAAAACATCTGGAGGGTATTTTGTTGGAGAAGATTAAAATAGAGCCCTACAGGAAACCCTGACTACTGTCTCAATATCAGAGAAGAGACTGTTTTTTTTTAATTTCTGAAAAAAGTTGCCTGTTGAACATGGGCCCTGGTCCACAAAGGGCCTTCATGGAGTAGTTTGCATTGTAAAAACAAACTTTCCTGTGGGTCACTTGGTAGGTTCACCTCTCCAGAAGTTCACTCCCATCTTTTCCATTCTGGCTAATTCATATTTTCCCTTAGTTTGCAAAGTAATCGGGTCTTAGCAGAGTGCTGTCAAGGCAAAGGGAGCAGCTGTTGGCATCATAATCTTTTGTCTAGTCCTGTAAAAATGTGGCATCATAGTAATTTGCTGAGTCCTATAAAAATGTGGGAACACATCTGAAACATTTGGTTTGTTTTATGTGGCATTCTCTTCTTAATACAATATGTAGTTGATATATGAGAGGCAAACACCAGTAGAGGTGTAGTGAGGTCCTCAATCATATCCATTGGTTGATAAAGAACCTTCCTCTTTTGTTCCTCTTTTGCCTGAAACTGGCCCCAAAATGTTGATGTATTATTCTTGGCTCCATAGGCTTCATTATGTATTTGAATGTGTATACCACCTTTCTGTCAAGAAAAATGACACTCACAGCGTCTTATTTGTAGAAATGTATTTGCTAGTGGTATCTGACTTGCTCATTATAGGGCATAGTTTCTTGTGGGAATTATATAGATAACAGCTCCCATATCAATTTTAAGTTGGAAAGTTTGTTTATTTAGGTTTATGTTTGCATACCAAGATGGCAGATGTTCCACTGACAATATAGATAAATATGCGATCTGTTATTCATCATTTACCCCTTATTTGCTCCTGTATTATTTTTATGATTATAGGCATTCTACACACTACAGCAAAATGCCCTATTTTGTGGCTTGCCTACGTACGGTATCCTTTGCAGGGCATTGCCTGCAATTCTTACAGCATCTTCCATATGTATTTTCCCCAGAGGTTTTGATGACGTGTCATATAATCTGTGCTGAAGTTTTAGACTACACTTCTGGTCTGACTACTTTTTCCCTTCATTTTCTTCATAATTTTTATCGTACCCACCATATCTGGTATATTACTGCTTATCAGGCTAGAATGGAAATCCAACTGTTGTTTAGTTAAGGTTTCATACTTTCTCATTTTTGTTATTGCATTGGCTAATCTAAGACGAGGATCCAGTGGAAGCTGATCTGCCAATTTTGTATCGTTGTTGCTCCCAACTACCATGTGCCTTATAAGCTCCTCTTTTATTGCTCTGTAGTTGCAGTGTTTGGCTAGGATGTGTGCAGCAGTGATAAGAGCTTCTGTAATTTCCCCTTCCTCCTGGCATCTTCTATTGAATTTTGCTCCCTCATAGATGATATTTTGTCTGCTTCAAAGTGGTTATCAGAAGTTTGTTTCACTTCCCTATAAACTTTCTAATCTTTTGCAGTGAGAAGTAGATTACAGACACTGACTTGGTCTGCATGAAATCACATCCCAGGGTGTCTAACCCTCAAACAACCCCTGCCTCCTGTGTTTGCACAAAAAACCCAAGCTATGATAAACCAGTTGCATGTGGGATGCCATGCAAAAATGCACTTGTGGGCACCCAATATGATGTCAAAGCTATCACAGGTAATTTAACTAATTCTGTGAGCAGCCCTGAAAACTACAACCCTGCTTGCAAAATAGTGAGCATGCCCTGGCAGTTCAGGCTTCTTCCTCAACTGAGAAGCTGTATTACATTTCTCAAATCTCCACAACCATTTGAGCCAGCTGCTTGAATTGTGAAAGTCAGGGTGTTAAAGTTGAGGCTTTTGCATAATAGAACCCATAACTTTACAAACCTGTGCCCTTTTAAAAATTCTGCTCGGCTGTCTGATTATTCTAGGCCTCTCCCTTTGCCTTCCCTCACCAGGAATGTGCTCTCTCTCTCTCTCCCTCTCCCTCTCCCTCTCCCTCTCCCTCTCTCTCTCCCTCTCCCTCTCTCTCTCTCTCCCTCTCCCTCTCTCTGATGGCGCCTTGCCTTCCCTTGCCTTGCACCATTCATCATTCTTATAGCCTGGTTATTTGTCCCCTTCATTTCCTCACACACATACACAAACATGCCCTCAATTCTCTCTTGCCTAGATAGAGAGCATAACATCCCAACACCATGTACAGCATCTGACATCATGACCAGTAACCACTAGTAACCAGAGGAAACTAAAATCCCTCTTGCAGAATCAGTGGTGCAGCCAGGGTTGGAACTTGGCGTCCAAAACTGGGGACTTGCAGCCCAGGCCCCTCATGACTACCCAGAAAAACAAAATCCGTTTCATACTCATACTGTGGCACCATAATTTAAGTGAGCTCGATATGCAGAATTCCACGTGCTAGAGTTTTGATTAAGAAGTGGGTCACTCAAATGGACTGGTTTATGAGGCACCATGGTTGGTTGTGCTGTGTGAAGCCAGTCAGCGACTGGGTAGGTTTGCAGAACACCCTAAGCTTTTTCAGGCTTATACGCCATGTACTGCGAGGGTTTGCACAACACAACAACAGAGCAGAAGACTACACAGTGTGGCCTGTTTGTCCCAGAGCCAGCAGCAAGCATAACAGACGAGCGGGCACTCCCGGGCTCCAGGCCCACTTTCTCGGGTCCTCTCTCCCCCGTCCTCCTGCAGGCAAGCCAGGGGACACCACAGGGGCACTTCCGTTTCCTTGCTCCCCGCAACCGCTGGTGGCAGGCAGTAGGGGAAATGGGGGACTGGTGGCTTGGTGGTTATGACAACCAGGAGGACACCCTCCCCACTCCAGCTTGAGACAGAGGACATTTCCATGGGAAGGCTGATGGGCAGCCGAGATGGAGGGAAAGTGCTGAAGGGAGGGAATGGAGCAGGGAGGGTTGGGCTCGGCTGTGGCTGCTGCCCAAGCAAAGCACAAACCAGAGCTGGGTAATCGGAGTGACCCGAGAGAAAAGAGAGAAAACTGATGGAACTGCTCTCCAGCCAGAGTGCGCAGGGCCTTCTTACGGTTCCTCCCATGCCTGCTGTTGTGCTCAGGTGGTTTCAGGGAATGCTTCAGAAAGAGGGGCTTGTCTTCTGGCTTCTTTGAGAGGTTTGGGATCTTTTGCTGGGGTCTTAACACGTGGGAGCTTGCCCTGGCTTTACTTTCGCACAGGCGCACAACACATGTACAGAGCAAAAGAAAGCATATGCAGAAGAAAGCATAGAAGAGGAACACAATTCTAATGCTGTCTAGGCAGCAAATATTCCTAGTGCATCTCAATCTTACTCTGAAGAGGTAAAGAACCTTCCGCCATATGGACAGAAAGAAGCTAAGAGGAAAAGCAAGGGACTCCCGGGCTACTACTTGCCAATCGGCTCTCAGCAGCAGTCCCTTGTCTAGGCGGGAGGGTCGCAAACGTTCCATGTCCCAGGCTGGATGCCAGATCCGTGTTCAGAGCTTGCACGCTTCCAGTATCTACGCCTCTGGTTCTTACTCTTTTTCCACATCTTTGCTTCTACAGGAGCAGGAAGGCTGCTATAGTTTCTCAGACATAGACTAATTACTTGATGGGCGCTTGATTGCTCTTGACCTTAACTATTGCTGTCTGCACCTTGGCTATGTCTGTTCTCTATGGGTAAAAAAACATGTGCTCTTTGTATTTGCTGGCTGCTGGATGGGGAAAATCTTTAGAGAGATTAGGCAAAACAACCATGCAAGGATTACTGCCATTGTCCTGAGCCAGCACAGTAAGTGCTACAAACCTGGAAAGCTCCCCATCCCTGAACTTCTGCTTTCCCAACACTTCTCGTGGCTTGTGAGCACGCCCATATGGCACCAATATCGGTATTACTTGTATGCACACACTGCCCTGCATGGTGCTGACGAGCAGGGGCTCGCTGCTACGCACCGCTTTCTCAAGCCACGTTCGGGACTTGGGGTGGTGATGCCAGGCAGCTGCTGGAACGCCAGCCCTTCAAGCCCCATCTGGCGTGCTGAGGGCGGCTGGCTGTTGCCGCCACTGCCAGCACTGCTGCTGGGCTGATGGGATGGACCGAGTTGCAATCTGCTCAGCCTCTTTTAGAGAAGAACATTCAGCGTGTGGCTTGACCTTCCTTCCCCTGTTACCACCCTCTCACCCGCTGCTCTTTGAGGTTGGGAAAATGTCCTCAGGGAGAGATAAATAGGGCGGTCTTGAGATAAGAGACCTGGCAGGCCAGGACAGAAGGTGTCCTGAAGCTGCTGTAGCCTTCTGCCTTCCCCCTTCTGAAATGCCCCAGTTAGGTGGATGAAACAGCCATCTAGCAAAAACACAGACGCTCCACTATTCCTCTTGCTCTGCATTGGATGCCAGTGAGCCTCTAAGTTCGGGGGTTTATAGGCCTCCCGATGCAGTTTCACTCTAAGGCTGGTGACTTCCAGGGCTGCCCAGATGGAGGCAGCAGGTGGATCGGATAGCCCTGGCCCCTGCAAAGCAAAGGGCCCAGGCCTCAACTCCATGTGTGCACCACTGGCACCTGTCCCCGCCTTGCCACTGGGGTTCCCCTCCAACAGGCCCTAGTAGGGGCAGCATCAGGGCCTCCACATCACACCCTTCCCAGGCCCTGTAAACTCTCTGGGAAGGCCTGGTGAGTCCGCAGGTTCCTCGGAGAGGAACGGAAATTCACAATTGCTCTTCTAGTATGGCAAATGTATAGCTCTGGCATTTCATTTTTCCACTAAGCCCTTTTACAAATGTCAGCAGACTAATCAAAGATCAGTAATCATTCAGTAGTATGACAGGTGAGCTTTACTCACGAAGACTTCAGGAGCATTTTGTAGCTCTGAACCTTCACCCTACTCCACTTAGAAGCATTTTTCCAACCTTAACATAGTAGCAGCCCTTTCCATTCAATAAGCCAAATAAGGAAAAAAGAGTGGGGAGGGATGTAGGAACCCTCCAGACTATTCTTACAGTAATTAATAATGGATACCATGGGAATAGGTTAAACCGTGGAATTTGATTCCACAAAATGTAACAATCGCCACCATCCTGAATGTCTTCGAAAGGAGCTTAGATAAACCCTATGTCTCCCCTTTTAAATTTTCATTAGATAGAAGTTTAAAATTGAGGATTGGCTCAGTCATCAACTCAAAAAGAGAATGCAGCCAGGAGTGAGACTTGGAACTACAAAAGGTAATCAAGTGTAAGAATATTTCAAGGCCAAGATTATCCATACTAGTGTATTCCTAATTGCTGTGAATGGACACAAAAGTAGGACTGTGGAGAAAATGGACAGGAAGAAAATTGATGCGCTCGGTACATTGTGCTAGAGAGAAGCTTTGTGAATACCCTGGACCAACAGAAGGACAAACAAGTGAGTCCTAGATTGAATCAAGCCAGAACTTCCCTTCAAGGTTAAAATGATGAAACTGAGGCTGTTGTACTTTGGGGACATCATGAAAAGGCAAAATTCACTCAAGAAGGAAATAGTGGTAGGAGAAGTCAAAGGCTGTAGTAGAGGAAAACTAACTATGAGATGGATTGATTCCATGAAGGAAGCCACAGCCTTGAGTTTACAAGAGCTGAGCAGGGCTGGGGGGGGGGGGTGCATTTTGGAAGGGATTCATTCACAGGAACTCTGCCACTTAGGGACAACTTGGAGGCACATAATGACACACGGGCCGGGTTCACATGTCGTAACAACCAACGTGTCACCATGTGGCTTCCATGGTGTGTGGTTTCTGCCCACATGTGCTTGACAGAAGTGTTAGTAGTTTCTACACTAGCTTGGTTTCCACCTGATAGATGTGAAAGGATGATTTGAAACAAGGGAGTAGAAAGATTTAAAAAGGTAACAAAGGAGAGGAGGGGCTAAGATCAGATAGCACAAGGTGTGAGAAAAGGCAGGATGGCCAAATACTGACTCAGTGACTTCCTGATCGTTTATTGACAAGCTTGGCAGAACGAGATGAGCCTACTGTAGCCCACTGGGGGCAGGGCTGGATTGGGAAGAAGGGCCGGTGCTGGAGCAGCGCGGAGTAGGCGGGCGGAAAGAGTGTAAACTCCCGGTACCTCAGCCAATCAGGGGAAAGGAGGAGGGAAGAAGCGGCCGGGAGCAGAGTTCAAAAGGGGGATGTGAACAGAACAGGTGAACAGGAAAATGGGAAGGAAATCATTTCTTTCTGTTCCCTTTGTTGCAATAAAGTTTTAAAAAGAACTCTCTGCATGCTTGGAATATTTTTCTCTTCCGACAGAAAGGAAAGAGTGATTTTAATACACCCTACTTGCTCCATCCCCCTGCTGTTGGCCTGTATCTCGTCAGCCATCTTACCTGAAATTCAATCCCTGGCTGTATGGCTGGACTGGTTCTTACAGCAGCTGCTGCTCTTTCCAGGGGGCTCTGTGGTAGCTGCATACCAGGACTATAGAAACCATGACGCCAGGAATGGAAAAAACCAGGGTGAAACATGGGCATTATAGAACAGGCTGTTGCTTTTTATTGTAGTTTCTAAAAATCAAACATAGCATGCTGAAAAACAACGGCAGGGTTCGGATGACGTGGCAGAGCATCCTGCACAAGAAACCACCATGGCTTGTGTTGTGTGAACACACACGTAAGACATGATTCAAGACGTTTCTGCAGGAGCAACCCCCGTGCAACAGCCCTTGTTCCTACAAAATGCACTTCTCAGTTATATGCAGCCGCTCTTGTGCCTATTCTACGCCTCTGCTCTGCCTCTGCTCTGGTGCCTGCAAAATACTCAGCTCAGTTCTTTGCAGGAAATTTAAAGGTTAATTGCCTTTAAGTACCCTTTTATCTCTGATCACTGATGGGAGGTAATGACAAAGGAGGCTTGCAAGCCCAGTGGAAAAGCTGTGGGGGATACAGCGGGTCCACTGGACCCAAATTTCTCCATTGCTGCCCTAAAGTAAAAGTGATGTGTCTTCAGTTTTGGTAATCATTTTAGAACACTCATAAAATATGAATTGTCTGCAGATGATGGTTCTTCTGAGGAATATTAATAACATCAGATCCCAGAGCAGGAAATTACTCCATTACTTATCATCTGCTACAAAATAGAATGATTACTCAACATGTATTGAAAGAAGCACCACCAACTCTAACGCCAGTTTGTGAAGAGAAATATGAGACAGAATCACTGTGGCCACAATCCGCTGGGATGTGCTCCTGTTGCAGTGAAACGAATGGGCGGTGGAACAACAGCCATTTTGGGGCCAGTCCCTGGAGCAGGCCACTTGCCACGAGTCCTCCACCCTCTCCCTTAGGTGGCCACCACACACGCTCTCTTTGGCTGCCTCAGCTGGAAGTGTTTGCACTTCCGCCAGTGTAAGACCCCTGTAATTAAAAGTGTGGAGGATTGGCAGCCCAAAGCTCCAGCTGACCCTCCCCCTTATGGCCACCCACCTTACATCTTTCAGAGGGGGCTCTTAGAGAAGGCACAGGGAGGCATATATGCAAGGAGGCATTCCTTCAGATATCCTGCTCCCAAACCATTTACGGCTTTATATGTTAACGTTAACACCTTAAATCAGGCTCTGGCTTCAACTGGGAACCAGTGGATGGTGTGTCCTTGCCCCCCAGTCCTCGTTAGCAGCCTTGCTGCCCTTCTTCTTTTGAGAAGAGGTGCCACAGCCTGTGCTCCACCAAGCACAGGGGTGATGCAGGTTCTTTCTCCATGTCTCTCTCCCCCACCCCATCCCTCCCATAGATCAAGTGCTCTTCAGGCACATTGCCCCTAACAGTGCCTAGCTCTGCAGAAGGGCCCCTCACAGCTGGGCATTGAGCCCAGATGGCTCTCCGAAAAGCCCAGCCAGCTGCCTTTACTGTCCAGCACAGCTCTACAGAGAGTCGCCATGAAAGGATCCTCAAGGAAAGCCAGAGGGCAGGTGGCAGCTCCGGAGCGCGCCACAGCTTGCTCTCTCCGCAGAGCATTTGCCACAGCAGGAGAGCAGGGCTGGGCGTCTCAGGGACCTCACTGCTGTGCTGCCAGGCTGAGCAGCAGCTCCAGAGGGCCTTGCTGGCCCTGTTCTCTTGCTGTGGCAGCCAGTGGGGCTTTCTGGAGCAGATCCAGGGGGCGCGCTTGCTTGGCAGCTACTACCTGCTGGGCAGTACCTGAAGGGGGTCTTCCTGGCATGAGGATGAGGAGTGTGCCATTTGCCCACTCCACTGCCCAGTGCGGGAGACCCAACCAACCTTATGGAAGCTCTAGCTCTGCAGCTCATAGTATGGATGGAGGACTCCAACCCTGCAGCCCACTTTCTAACAGACATCTTAGATTCATGAGGAAATGATTACGTGACCTGGAACTTGAAGAAGACATTTCTGTTCTGCCAGAATGGAGATGAAGTCTTGTGTTAGAGCTGGAAATTTGACTCACCTGCCCTTTTCAAATGTCTCCACAGTTCTGGGCAGAATTTATACTGCTGTATTATGGATTTGGCTTCCTCTGGGGAGAAAAATGATAACAAAACAATAGTGTTACTTTCTTTTTGTTATAGGAAAGGTAGGAGCAAGCTATGAAGACATATATTCCAAAATAGGTTCAGAAAGAGTTGACTGCTGACTCATTTTGGTCTCTGCAGATCTACTTCTGAAATGAGTCACAGCGCAACAGAACATAAAGAATGTGTCTCCCTCCTTCTTATGGATTGGCCAGGTCATTATTTCCCATATTTTCCATGTGTGTATAGTTATGATAATACTCTTTAAATTCCACCTGCACAATGCGACTTTCCTGTTCTCTCTTCCACCCTGCAGCTCCCCGTGTGTGCCTTAAATTTGCTCTGGAGGGTCCACCAGCCTTCTGGAGCAGATTGGGGATGAGATTATGGAGTGCTGCCGGAAAGCGGGGAAATCCATTCTGCTTGCAGATGACCAGCGTGATATTAGCCATGATAATTCAGTTACATCCAAATGAAGTTAGTGAGTGGTTAGCCCCATGGAAAGCAACTGAAGTCACACTCATGTCAATAGGGACAGGCATGGCTAACTTAGTTTGGTCCCCATCTATAATCAGGAAGATAACCTTGTTCAGCATCATAAAAGTCGGTGAGGGTGAATTGAACCTAGTCCTGAATGGGGTTGCACTCCCTCTTAGGGACAAGGTCCGCAGCTTGGGGGTGCTCCTCGACCCGGAGCTTTCATTGGAAGCTCAGGTGACCGCAGTGGCGAGGAGCGCTTTCCTTCAGCTTCGGCTGATCCATCAGCTGCCCCCCTACCTGGAGTACGACTGCCTTGGGACAGTGACACACGCATTGGTGACTTCCCGTCTCGACTTCTGTAATGCGCTCTACGTGGGGCTACCCTTGAAGACGGTCCGGATACTTTAATTTGTTCAAAATAGAGCTGCCAGGCTGCTGACGGAGACTGGGCGTTATGTTCACATGACTCCAGTCCTCCGGCAGCTTCACTGGCTTCCCATTGAAGTCCAGGCCCAATTCAAGGTGTTGGTGATGACCTATAAAGCCCTAAATGGCTTGGGTCCTGGTTACCTGAAGGAGCGCTTACATCCATATATGCCCGCCCACCCCTTGAGATCTGCAGGAGAGGCCCTTCTCCGGGAACCCTCCGTGAAAGAAATTAGGAGGGTAGGTACTCAGAGGAGGGCTTTCTCTGTGGTGGCACCCAATCTATGGGATGCGCTCCCCAGAGAGGTCCGCCTGGCACCGTCGTTATTTGTTTTTCAGCGCCAGGTGAAGACCTGTTTATTTAAGCGTCATTTTAATTGTTAATATTATGCTTATTTTATCTGGCCGGGGCGACTTATTTTATATTGTTATTTTTTGTATTTTAACTTGATGTTGTGAGCCACCCCGAGGCTTCGGCGAACGGGGCAGCATAGAAATGTTTTAATAAATAAAATAAATAAATAAATATTGATAAGTGTCATAGTGCAACATTAAAAAAAAGTATCCATGAGAGACAGACTGTTTAAAAAGAAAAAGAGAGCTTCAGGTTGCATTATTTCCAATGGTGTGTGTGCACTCATATGTTCTGTCCCGTTGTCATATCTGACCAATAGGTTTTGTATGATTCTGAAAACAGAAATCATAGTGGCATAAATGTGCCCACTATGGGTTGTGGGGTGTCTCTCATGTTTCTTTTAGCTGCCCCCCCAAAAGGGAATCTGTTATGGAGACCATATGGAATGGATTAACTCCATAAAGGAAGCATGAATTTACAAAAGCTGAACAGGGCTATCAAGGGCAGGACTTTTGAGTCATCTCACCACAAGTTGCAGATGATGGCACATTGACTCAGAAGTTAGCCCCGCTGTGTTAAATGAGTTTTATTCCCTTGTGATTATTCCAAGGATGCAGGTTTACGCATTCTCTGTATTAATTTCAGTGGCGTTTAAGTATGTCAAACCTTCTCATAAACACATTGTATGGGACAGTTCACATAATCAGAATAAGCCACTGTAGCTAAAATAAGTCACAGTTGCTTATTTTGGTTATGGAAACCAAATTTATATGTCTGTATAGCGGACAGCATAAAATGAATACCACAGATAAAATTTAAGGGGGAATAAAGACAGTTTAAAGTTGCAAATGAGAATCAACAATGGGAATACATTTGGCAAAATATAATTTGAAAATGTGATTTATGCATTATTGTAGTGACATGGGAACTCTTTCCTGGTTGTGCATACATTGGTAACCTATGAATTAAGTAGCCAGCCATATGAGTGAGCAAATTTTATAACTGGGACTAACTGGGGTAGGAGGGGAGGGGGCAGCATCTGCATGACTTCAGAAGCATAAATCAAGACTGAGACATAAGCTCAGCTGAATGACTATATTTAGTTTGAGTTGGTGATGAGGAAGGAAAGACAGAAAGACAGAAAGACAGAAAGAGAAGTGTTGTCTGGGAAGATCAGCAGCAAAGTCTGGAAAAATGATAATCTATCTGGAATAAATGTAATGGAAAGTGGGTGTGAGTATGGATACTCATTTTTCTCTTTAGCAGCTGTTAAAATACAGCATGACATTTTTTTCCAGTATTTCTGGCTAGACTTTGATTTAACTGTGTGAGCTGTGAGTGAACAGTAACTGTTTCTCATTGGCATCCCGGGCAATGCTTACAAGGCCTGCTTACGACCGAAACCATGCAGGCAACATGTGAGAACCAGTCCTTCTAACTACACTGGTGGGAATCAATCAATCAATCCTAGCAATTCCTTTGTGAAGCAATTCTTTGCGCAGTGCAAGCTTTCCTGTATGGGGTTGTAAATCTGTTGCATCTAGTTTTGGTTTGGTCACAGAATTTAGTCCAAGCACGTATTATTTAGTATTCATGCAAGCTCTCCATGCGGGAAGCTCTGCATTATGTAGGGACTCTCCTTGACTAGAGAAGGCTCCCAGTTCAAATCCTTGTCCTCCAGCTCCTGCAGAACTGATGGGTTTCTATGTCCATGGTGGTGGGGATGTGTGTGGAGGTGGACAGAGCCAATACAATTGTCCACGTGATTCTAATCCATGTGAGCTGAACCCATCTTGAAAGCCATGGAAACCTCCTTCTTGGGAGGAGCAGCTCCAAAAGCCATAACAGTTCCTCCAACATTGTGGACTATTGGAAGCTGCCTTACACTGTCAGACCCTTGGTCCACCCAACCTATTTAACTAAGTCAGTCAAACTTACACTAATGGCAACAGCTCCTCAGGGTTTTAGGCTGGTGTTTTTCCAGCCCTGGAGATGCTAAGGACTGAACATGAGACCTTCTGCATGAGCTGTGGCACCTTTCCTTGAGCAACTCAAGCTGTAGGGCGGCTTCCCCCAAGCGCCTTCAATTCCTTGGAGAATAACTTTTAGCAGCAGCACCAAGAGAGAGGAGGCCCCCAACTTCCTGTTTTTCTTGACACCTTCCAGATCTATTCTGTTGGAGATGAGAAAACTTGCGGAGGGTGCCAGGTTGGCAGAAGCTGCCCCAAGGTGGTGGCCACCCTTGTTACATTGACCTCCACAACTAAGATACAAGAAGCCACGCTGAGACTAGATGGGTGCAGACTGATGCAGAGGGCCTAACCGGTTCTGTGGCTTGAAGACAACAACAATAAAAGGAAATTTATTGTATTTTATTTAGCTCTGTCAGGTACTTCAGAGAGCTAATGCCAGTTAGAGATGATACTGTATGCATGCATGCATGCATGCATGTTTATATATTATTTCAATAAGAATAATGTTTGAAGAAAAGAAGAAAAGAAAGGAGAGAGAAAAGGAATAAAAGGGATAAAGAAAAGAAAAGAAAATAGATAAGAAACACCAAGGGATCTTAAATAAGTATTGTATAGAATATCAAATATAAAAGATTTTGCTGTATGTCAGTGGTTGTTCTTTCTACTTTGATCACATTTTTTGACATTCAGTGAAAATTCATTGACATTTTCTTCTCAATTGTGATTCTTTAACTTTGCTATTCACCTGGACGCAGCTTATTCTAACAACAGTGCATTAATATAAACATTAATCCCTAGCATGTTCTCAGAAATTCTATTCCCTTTATATGTATATTTTCTGTTATTTTCTCCAGTAAAAAGTAGGTCATGTAAAATACAATTTCCGCTTATCATTAAATTCTTTGGCTATTATCTATTTAGAAAATTAGTCAGTCTTGCCCTTACATGTACTGCAATACTACATAGTCAGCTAACTTACTTTTCCAATCTTCAATAATTAGTCTTTCTTCTGCTTTCCATTTTGAGTTAATTTTAACTTTAGCCACAATTGCTGTGTACTTAAATAATGCTCTTCATTAACTCAACTTACTATAACAATGAGAATCAGTGCATCTCTGAACAATATTTTCAGAAATTCTATTCCATTTATATAACTCTGCTTGCTGTCACAGTGAAGCATTTGTGAAAACATTAACCTCTAACAAAATTTTCAAAAATTCCACTCCGTTTATGTATAGATTTTTCTATTAATATTATCCCCATTATAAAGTAACTTGTGCATAGTATAGTTTCCACTTATCCTTGAATTCTTTGGTTGGTTTTCTATTTACATAATTAGTCAATAGAGGAGACACTATTGGGGTAGACGGCAAGAAAACTGACCAAACAGGAGACTTTTGCGTCTTTTTGGCACGATGAATCTCTTTCACATGGAAGACAAAGAAAAGCTTTGGACTGCAATCCCGCTTGCAGGTTGGCTACTTAAATCTGTGGGATTTCAAAACCTAGCTGTGCACAGGCTTGCAAATAATTTAATAGGAGAATAGACCTTTCTAAAGGACCTTTCTAAGAATATAAATAAGATGTGGTTGTGATATGGAGGTAAAGGAAAGGAATCTGATAGAAAATCCATGATCAAGCCTATGCCAAGCTGGCTGCTACAGTAATCAGAAGCTAAAGTGCGATTCATAAATAGCTTGTTTCATAATATGCGGTGAATACATTAAAGTGAAATGACATTCACTTCTGTAGCAGCTAAGATGAGAAAGGAGAATCTCTAATGAGTTAAACCTTTTAACTCTCTTGTGTCTGGTTGTGACCTTGCACTCTTGCATTTTTCCAAGACAGAAAATGGGCAGAGTTTGGATTATGCAATTAAAGGATTCCATTTTAAAATATTGGACAGCAACTGAGTTCACACAGTTGCTATCCTTGACAACCAGCCTTGTTGATCTCTGGAAAAAGAGGGGGGTTAAAAAGCAAAAAAAAAAAAAAAAGGCCAGGGCAAGCCTGAAATGGCTTGCTAATGTGGCAAGGGGGTGGGGAGAAAGACCTCTTCCTTTTGCATTGTCTAGGGGAGGACTAGGGGAGGGGGGCAACAACCCAAGATGAGGGGAATCATCTGTCAGGCTTGCTGTGGGTTGTTATGCATGCCACCAACCTACTGTGGCTTTTGCCTGCCTGGATTACTGGGATGTGCAGACGTGCACAATATCCTCCTGTGCACACAGACCACCGGGTAACATCGGGTAACATACCTTTGTGTTATGAGCAACTTAAAACAAGCAGAAACACTCATTTCCAGAATGAAGCTAGTTAGTAGAGCTCACACGCTAGCTCACTGCCAAGCTGTTCTGATCTAGAAATGAGTAATCCGGCTTGTTACCAGGGCTACTTTTGGAAGTGCAAAAGCCCCTTTGTGCAAGTGTTCTCTCCTGCTTGCACAAAAGAAAGCGTGTGGAGGCAGTACAGAATACTGCCCATCATGTGTAACTTGGTATTTTCTTTCACCCTTCAGGACACAATGCAGCTGTGATTCAAAAAAGTAGGATTTGTCTAGCAGAATCATTAGATGTGGTCACGCAATTTTTATTTAAGAACAAAAGTTTCAGTTCTGTCATTATAGGACTACGTAGGTCACAGATGTTGGGGTGGCCCTTCAAATGTGCTAGATTGCCGTTCCCACCAGTCCTAGCCATGGGTGGGTGTCCAGCAACTTCTGAAGAACTGAACATTACTCATCCTTGAAAGAGAATAAGGAGTTGAGGAGTTTTATTAAAATTCTGCATTCAAATATTTAATAATTCCTACAGAGTGGCAGGTGGTTTTTGGAGATTTGCCAGGTGGCAACTTACTGAATTTCAGGTGTCTGGCAAAAACCTTCCTTTTCTGGGGCACCTTTGGTACCATCTAGACTATTTACATTAGTGCATGGTTTTAATAAATTGATGTTTATTTTATTGTTATTTAATTATTTCATTCTGACTTTATTTTGTTTATTTATTGTGAACTTTTAATTGAATTATTTTATTAATGCTATTTGTTGATTTTATACTGTAATGGCCACCTGGAGGGCATGCTGCGAACAGGTGGCTTTTCAACAAATTTAATAAATGAGGGAGCTCTTTTCTGCATTTCTTTTAACCATCTTGGTTGGTGAATATTGGCTATCAAATGTTAAAAAGTGCTAATCTGCAAAGAATGCTCTTGAGAAAACCTCTTAGACAAAGGCTTTAATTCCACAAATGGAACCCTTAAAGAGGAGATTCTTCATTGCAGTTTCTAAGATGAAAAATTTCCACTCAGACGCCATGGAAAATTAATCTACCATCACCATTTCAAGTTAGTTTTTATAGACTTACTGGCTGTCTTTTCTGTAGCAGCACTCTGGTTTCCCTCCCATGAGAGGTTCGACTAGCTTCACTCTTGATGACTTTTAGATAGGTAGCGAAAACATTTTTGTTCTGTCTGGATTTTACTGCTATCTTTAGCCAAGATCAGAGCTATTAATTCTGTTCTGCTTAATTTTAATGTTCTGCCATTGTTTAAATCAGATTTGTGGGTTGCTGTTTTTTGTTTGTTTTTTGGTACTTTGCACTGGAAGTGCTTGTTAGGGCTGTAATGACTTAATGTCTTCAATAGTTAGATGCAGTTCAGTCTAGCATTGCAAGAACATGCTTCAGCCAGCCTTGGGCTTGTGTGTTGTCTACAACTGGAGTGATTGTGAGATCAGAAGCTTCTGCTTCCATGTAAGATTAACCACAAGTTAGTGCATCTTATAAACCCTAGACTGCGGTTCTTATTGAACAAGGTTAGCAGAAACAAGTTGGCTTCACAAGATGTGGTTTGAAGTTGGGTACTTTGCCTAGGTTTAGATGGCACAGCTCACCATGATTCATCAAAAATGGAAATGAACTCCTCATGGTTATGCTGGAGAAGATTGGGGGAAGGGAAATGCATGAGCCACCGCAGTTAATTCGCAGGATGCAGAGCTCTGCTGGAGCAAGGAAATCATGCAAGGGGGAGAAGCTTTAAAATCGTGAGGGGTCTGGCAAGTGTACCTGGAGCTGGAGGTGGTGGATGCTATGTTGCCCACCACTGAATTAACAGTGCATCCAACTGTACGAGCCTTATTTTTCACAAAATACGGACACTTGACCACATTTTAGATGCTACCAAAGAACTGTACAGCCTGTAAGGCTCAAAGAAACACAGAACAAAATCTTCAGTTAATCTGACCTGTCAGGATTGCTGTACCGGGTCAGCAGGCAATCCTTAACACTGACAGAAATGCAATGTGGTCTCATGTTTGTTTTCTGAGGCAGGTGGGACGCCCAGTATCTCATTAGTTTGACTTTGAATTAGTGCCATAAATCAAGAGATCAGCACAGCTGCTCCAGCAAAGCAAGGTGGAGTGCTTCCTTGAATGCCATGCTGCTTTATTTCTGTCCAGTTTTCATATTTTGGGGCAGGGCTGGCTGCATATTTGAGAGAAATTGCTCAAATATGCTTCACAGATCTGAAATGGAAATATTTTGATGTGGCCACTTTAGACAGTCATGACAGCATGCATCAGACACCTCAAAGCACCACTGGCAATAGAAAGTCACATCAGCATAGGTGGTATGACGCTACAGTTCATTATGAACCAGTATTTCATACTCATTTGCACAATCTGCGTACAAATTGGACAAATATATTAAACCATTTTATATTAATTTTGAGCTTCCCACTTTTCAAGTATAATGGTTCTCGCTCTCAGAATCAGAGGACAAGGAAAAAAGTAATTTTAACTGTTATCCTTGCTTTTTAAGTCTTGTCTAGGCACCCCGTCTCATTACTGTTGAATCAGTAAATGAGAGAAAAAAATGTGCTTGCATTATAAAACATAACACTGTTGGTTCTCCTGGATATTTCAGCGGCTTTCAACACCAATGACCATGGTGTCCTTCTGGACAGGCTGGCTGGGTTGGGAGTTGGGGGCACTGTACTACAGGGGTTTCGCTCTTACCTGGCCGACCATGTCCAGATGGTGGTGCTGAGGGACAGTTGCTCTGCCCCATGGTGATCACACTATGGGGTTCCTCAGGGCTCTGTACTGTCCCCCATGCTGTTTAACATATACATGAGACTGCTGGGAGAGGTCATTTGGTGGTAGCTTTAAATCTCTTTCTCATCTAATGCAGGTGAGGCAGTTTCCATTCTGAATTGCTACTTGAGATCGATCATAGGCTGGATGTGGACCAATAAAGTGAAGCTCAGTCTAGATAAGATGGAGATGCTGTTGGTAGATGGTCCAACTGCCTAGAAGGTGGGCCTTCAACCTGTCCTGGATGGGGTTGTACTCCCCTTAAAGGACAGGGTCTGTAGCTTGGGGTGCTCCTGATACCAAAATTATCACTTGAATCTCAGGTAGGCTTGGTGACCCAGGTAGCACCTTCCTTCAGCTTCCTTCCTTACCAACTCGGCCCCACCTGGACAGGCAGAGCCTAGTCACAGTCACCTAGACTTGAATAACCTCTCAACTGGACTACTGTAACGCACTGCAAGTGAGGCTGCCCTTGAAGACAGTCCGGAACCTTCAGCTGGTGCGAGCAGGGATGCAACCCCCTGTGACTCCAGCATGTCTCACCTTCATTGGTTACCAATTGAGCTCTGCCCCCATTTTAAGGTTCTTGTTTCAACATATAAAGCCCTAAAGAGCTTGGGACCAGGGCATCTGAAGGACTGCCTCCTTCTGCTGTCCTGCATACCCCCCTGCCCCACACCAATCTGCTCTGGACAGGCTACAGTCCTTCAGAGCTGATGGGTGGTGGAGCTGCTGGGGGAAGGGGATGCCTCTCGCCAGCCCTTTTTGCGCCATTGGTGGGTGGATACAAAGGCTGCCAATGACACGTCCTGAAGTCTATTATGTCACCTCTAGTATCAGAGGTTCTGTATACCAGTTCCTGGGGGATATGGGCAGGAGAATGTTCTTGTTTGTGGGTTTCCTATGGGCAACTAGTTGGCCAGTATGTGAACAGAAAGCTGGACTAGATGGATCCTTGGACTGATCCAGCATAGCTTTTTTTTGCATGCACAAAATAATTCCTGAGAATGGACATAATTTCTCTTATTTCATAGAACAGAAAGGATAGAGTAAAAATTATGTCCAGCATGTCCTCAAGTTGTGATCCCGAAGTCTTCTCCTGCATCATATCCACCGACTGGTGAAAGGCAGTAGCTCTGTGTATGTGTGTGTGTCTGTTTTTTGAACATAAACGCCTTTACAAAAGTGTGAAGAGACAGGAACAAGGGAATGCAACACGAGTCCATCGATGATGGTTATCTAAAATAGAACAGTAATTCAAAGGATCTGTCTTTCAGTCAGAACTGTCAATCATTAATTTATTTACGTGTGACTTACCAGGGGCTGTGGAGGAAAAGCACCATGGCAACACCTGCATTACGGGCTTGCTATCTCTGCAGCCACCTTCCTGAGGAAAAGCAAACATAAAATGTTTAAAATGCATGTAGCTTTTCAGCAGGAGCTGGAAACACAGCTGGGCCTTTGGGGAGGAAAAGAACATGATCTTAACCTAATTTCCTTTTTATAGCATATTAGATAGTTAGGTAAATGTATCTAATACTCTATACAGTTTTTGCAGAGTGTGCCTTATTTCTGCTATTAAGCAATAAACTATTTCTGATTTTGAAAAAACGAAGCACTGTTGTAAGTGTATTTCTTTTCACTCTAGCACAATTCCTCGGTTTTGACATAACAACTCAAATAGTTGTTTTTTGGCATAATTGGTAGAAGATTTGCAATGCTGGGGGCAGGGCAGGGATCTCAAAATGCTGTTGTCGTGATGGTTCCTTTCTTTTGATCTAATATCTTTGCATTCTTTTGGCATAACAGCTTGTTCATATATTTTGCTTTCCACTCTGCAATAAATGTTTCTTTTGAAGATTACATATCTCATATTCTTGCTATGGTAATAATGTATGTCAAGGGGGCCACAATGTTTTTATCCCCCCTGGGCTCAGGGGTCACATGCGATCCAGCAGTTGCTCTTTCCTTGCTGCTGGCTGTGGTAGGGAAAGCGCACTTTCCATGGGGACCTCCGGGGAGCAGAGAACAGACAGTGGGGAACTTGGCAGGGCAGTTCAGCGGTCGCAGGGAAACTTGAGGGGTGAGCAAAGGCCTTGGAGGAAGCCATGTGTAGGCTGTGGGCTGTACACCCCAATAAATGGGCTTGTTCAGGGATATTGTATAATTACATTTTTAGTCTACTTACCAGAAAGTTAGTTGGTTTTAATTAGAAACAGCAGTAGGTCCAGATGTAGAATAATAGCTACTATTTTTCCTCTCACATGCCTTATTTTTTTCAGTATGTCTTTCCCAAATTGCAAGTATATTAAAATAATCTCTCTCTCCCTCTCCCTCTCCCCCTCCTGCCTTCCCTCTCTGACATCTCAAGCCCTTGGTATCAATTGAATTTTACCTTTTATGCAAATTCTTCAGTGTAATGTAATATTGAGTCCATGTCAAAATAATTTCCACACACAATAACACACACAATGAAAAATAGTTTCTGATTTTTCAAATATATTCCCCTATATCAAAAGTGGTAGAAATTCTCAAAACTTGCTCTCAGCTTATGGTTAAATTTTTCACAAAGGAATTATAGCAGAATTTTTTATGACCAACATAAATTATTATTTTAGATTTATCTGACAAATATAATTTCAAATGTAGTACATTTTCAGAACTGATAGTCATGTTATTTTTTCTTCCCATGAGACATGCCAGAATAAATTTGTGACTATGCAATGCTTGCATGCCGAGTTAGGAGAAAGTCCTACAGCGGCCGGAACGCCACATCCAGGGCCCTCAGTCTTTAAGATGCCACAAGTCACTTTGTTGCTTATGCTGCACAAAGATAACATGGTTACCCCATTGGAAATTGCCAAATAATTGTAGATGGTCAAACCACAGAAGCTGCTAAATATCTTCCTCTATTCAGAACTTATTACAATGAATGATCATAATGTTACTTCTGCATACTTCACCGGCTCCTAATTTGACACCTCTATTTTGCAGTGTTAATTTTCTTCACAAATGTATCCTAAAGAGAAAAAAACTTTTCTAGTTATTGTTTTTGTTGATGCTTCAATGAAATAGCACACTTTCCTCACAAACAGACTGCATATCCAGCTGGACACAGCGGGGGCTAATTTCCCCTTGTTACCCCTCCCAGGTCTCAGTTATACAACGAGGTGGGCCCCACCATTCAGTCCTGGCTAAGTGAGATCTCATTTTGGATCAGCCTTGCACTCAGCAACGGGATTAGCTAGTAATAGATATTACTAATAAATTAAAATGTTATGCAAGTCAGACCAACTTCTAGGGGAGTTCTTGTTCTTTCTTACTTGCACTGGTAATACTTTGAAAACTGTTCCTTATGACACAATAAAACAGATTCAGTATTTTAACTCTTGGGATTTTTCAAAACTTTTCCCTCTTGTTGTTTTACAAAGGCCTTCATTTCCTAAGTTGAAGCCTATTAAGTTTCTCTGTTCGACATTATACTTCTAAGCAAAATAAAATGATTAAAATATCTCTTTTAATAAACAAAGCCAGAACCCTTTTGCAAAATACCATTAGGATCATATACACGCTCAAGTACTAATTTTCTAGTTTGCTGGGATAATGAGTAATCTAAAAGCACATATTTAAGTATACATAATGACTCTATTTATTCACTTGTCATTAGCAGTACAAAGGAGCTGAAATAATCTCCATTGCTATTCATTCCATAATGCACCCTCATCACTTCCATTTTTTTAAAGGCAAAGTGCACTCACTAAAATTATTGTGTAAAAAAGGATCTAGATATTGTTTCCAAGATATCAGGTTTAGTATCCTTACTGCAGAATGAGTTTGGAAAAAATAATGAGCTACACATCACATCATCTGGTTTATCCATTGTTGAGCTTCTCATGTTACAGCTCGAATGACAGCATTATCAAGTGACCTTATATTTTAGAGTTCATGAATAAAGAGTTCAGCTTCTTTAAACAATATGAGATTTTCAGACAGAAACTTGTGCATCCAGCTACATCAAAGAACCAGAAGCGGAAAAGATGTATCACCATCTATGCATTGGTACCAGCCATTTAATTTAATTTGTTCAAGCATTTTCAGGAAGATGTTTGGAATCCTTGCTAATGAATGCCATCTGGTCTTACACTGTCAGCAGGAAATTGTTGATTATACAACATACAAACAAAGATCTCAATTTTTGACTGGGTAACCTCCCAAATGGACAGAGGGAACACAGTGGACATAATCTACCTAGACTTTAGCAAAGCTTTTGCCATAGTGCCACACTATATTCTGATAAGAAAATTAGCAACACCTGGAGTAGATAGAAAAACTATTAGATGGATCCAGAATTGGCTGCTAAATCAAAGAGTGCTCATCAATGGCATCTTCTCAAACTGGAGGAAGGTAGCTAGTAGTGTGCTGCTGGGTTCAGTCCTGAGTCCAGTGCTCCTCAACATCTTCATTAATGATTTAGATGAGCAAGTACAAGGAAGGATGATCAAATTTGCAAATGAGACAAATCAGGGTGGAATAGCAAACACTCTAAAAGACAGAATGAAGATCCAGGGTGATCTTGATAAACTTGAATGCTGGGCTGAAAGCAACAGGATGAGATTCAGTAAGGACAAGTGCCAAGTCCTCCATCTAGGAAAAAGAAACCAAACCCATCAATACAAGACGGGGATATGTGGCTCAACAGAACTGAAGGAGAAAAAGGCCTTGGAGTAATTGTGGACAACAGGCTAAATATGAGCCAACAATGTGATGCAGCTGCCAAAACAGCAACTGCTATTTTGGGATGCATTAATAGAAGTATTACTTCCAAATCACAAGAAGTAGTAGTTTCCCTATACTCACTATTCAGACCCCATTTGGTATTGTGTCCAGTTCTGGGCACCAAGACTGAAGAAAGATGGAGAAAAAAGTAGAAAGGGTTCAGAGAAGGGCAACAAAAATGATCCAGGATTTGGAAACACTGCCCTTTGAGGAAATACTCAGAGAACTGGGTATGTTCAGTCTTGAGAAGAGAAGTCTGAGGGGGGACATGATACCCCTCTATAAGTGCCTCAAAGGCTGTCACAAATAGGAAAGTCAAGATCTCTTCTTGCTGATGCCAGAGTGTAGGACACAGAATAATCCATTCAAATTGCGACAATTCAGCTTCAGGCTGGACATCAGGAAAAGCTCCCTCACTGTCGGAATAATACAACAGTGGAACCAGCTGCCTAGAGAGGTGGTGGGTCTCCCACACTAGGGACATCCAAAAAGAAACTGGACAGCCATCTGAGTGGGATGGTGTAACTTGGTGTCCTGCAACAGCAGGGGGTTGGACCCGCTGGCCTTCATGGACCCTTCCAACTCTACTATTCTACAATTCTATAGCAGATGAAACAATTTTTTGAAAAACACATTGCAAAGTTAATTAGAAAGCATACTTGTCACCTTATAACAGTAGCTTATTGTGATAATTAACTAGTGCTTTCAATGAATCACCATTACATCAATGTAATGCATTACTTAAGTTCGTTACTGTTACTGTTGTACATTTCTATACTGCCTGTAGCCGAAGCTCTCATGTTAGTATGTATAGCCACCTAGAGTTATGAATCTAACACCACATGATGCCTTTCCCTTTTTTCCTCCTATTCCTGTCTATTCCTGACTGATGGGATCTGAAATCCAAAAACCTTTGGCAGGTATCACAGAGAGCAAAGTTGTGGTATTCATTTCACCACAGTGCCTCTATTTAAAATAACATGTGACATGCTGTCAGTGCAGTGGGCATCACCCTGCCGACTTCTCATGTCAGCAGCTGTCAGGAATGGTAAACTCTCATGGTGGTGATGGTGTCATGTTATGTCACATTAAACTTGACACTATGAGAAAGAGAAAAGGACAGAGATACAGGCCTGGTTCACATGAAATGGCAGTTCCTGGATTATTTAATCCATGCATTGATAGGGCTGCAGTGCCTCCCATGCTCTTGCCGTTTCCGTTTCACATCTGCTTTAGCAAACAACTTAGGAGCACTCTGCTGTTTGATATAAGATGTAACCCTGAAATTCTGGGTTGTTGAGGGAAAAACGTTCTGGATTCACATATTACATCCAGTAACGTTTTGGGTTGTTGGAGAAAGTGGATATGCAGAGGACGTGGTGAGTGAGTGGGAGGCAACACGCATGCTTGCTGCGTGAAGAACCAATGAACCAGGACCCCAAGCCGCAGAGGTTGTGTAAACTGATTTGGCCCTTGCTGCATTATTTGCTAGAATGTGAGGCACCATCTGTTTGAGTGCTTTAGAACTGAAGAGGTCCCAGGGTCTGCATTATGACAGGACTTAAACATGCTTATCCTTGTTTTAAATATAGGACTTGGTCGGCTGTTCACTTAAGAGGGAGGAGTATGGTTTGGCAGTCTTATTTCTGTATACTTCTGTCTTGTTTTAATGTTTCTATGCAATGGGATTTTTTCCCTTGCAAATTTTTCTATAAATACGTTGTGTTTTAAAAATAACAACTTCAAGTCCTCTAGTCAGAGCTTACATTATTCCTGCAGATGTTTGGAGCAGTCACGCTGCCACACCCAACTGCACCTCAAGTGAACAGCAAGTTTAAAACAGCAAGTTTAAAACAAGGAGGATTCTGTTGGTTGCTTTTGTTTAAATCCTGTCAGCCTCAGCCCTAAAGCAGCTGGGCAGATGTTTCACCCTCCAGAGCAGGTCTCCGAGTCTATCCATAGATGTTTCCTTTCAGACTAGATGAGCTGAAAGCTCATGTTCCATATTTCCCCCATCCCTCTCATTTAAAACAATGCCTGAGTATTAATAAATATGAGACACCAAATGTGAATTTTATTCTATTTTATGACCTCACTATTCATGTTGCATCATTTTCCTCTTTGAACTGCATGGCACATTTCCTCTGACAATCACAGAACACCTATAATAGACATGAATTATTAAGAGTTACTCTATCTGTCTTGGGCGTAACAGGAAAGTATAATTACTCCATGGGTAAAAAAGAAACCTGAAGCAAAGGCATGGTGAGTGACTTGCCCATGGTTTCAGTGAATCGGGACAAATGCATGTGACCGAGACCCAATACCATTTGAAAGACCTTTTCCACACAAGGCTGTTAATCACTATATCTGCTTTTGGTTTTGTCACAGAATTGAGATCTGTTCTATGCAAACAGCTTTTTCATTACTAACCTCTAGGTGGCACTGAGCTATAGTGAAATATCACAATTGCACAAACAGGGAAAATTTTTCTATAAATATGTTGTGTTTTCTTTGGCTTTTAAGACAATACTCTATTTTCCCTGCTCTAACCCTTCTGAACTACCTCCCTCCCACCCCATGCCAGAAAGTGCTTCAGGAAACTGTAAACAGCCATGACTAAGGAATCACAAGTATACAATAAATGCCTCATGTAGAAAAGCTTTAAAAATGAAGGGAGCAGGGAATTTACAGGATATGTAAAGTAGGGAGGAACAGGTGAGCACTTAGCCATATAGACTTTTGCCAGCAATGGGAGATTTATTTTCTGAGTGGGGAAGGGGCAGACAAATTACATTATGATTGCATCTTGGGAAGGAAGAGTTAACTCTTCCCTCCATCCACACTGCAGTTCCAATATTGTTATTTCTTGCATTTTAATTTTATGTTGTGAGCCTCCCCGAGGCTTCGGCGAATGGGGCGGCATAGAAATGTTTTAATAAATAAATAAATTTGGAAGAAGAGGCTGCATCTATTATTCCGTTTTAAAACTGATGCCATTTCTAACACCTTTCTGTCCCTGTCCTAAACTGGAATTTCTTCTCACACTGTAAATGTTCCCCTCACCTGAGATGGAGGAGATGCATGATATTTAATTTATTCATTTTACTTACCAGTAGCACTTAATATAGTAAGATCTCTAAACAGTTTACATATAATAATGATGAGTCACCTGGCCAGTTCCAGTGGCCTCCTTTCAAAACACTCATGAAAAAATCCCCAACTGTGTTCTAGTCCGTCATTCTTTCTGTTGTCTAGTCACAAAATTCTAACTTAGCAACCACTTTCAAAGCAACCACTTCACACTCTTCCAACAGACCACTGAAGTGCAGACCATCCTGAAGCCTTGGAGAGAAGTACTTCAGAGATGAACGGGGCTCAGGGGCAGAGCTTTTCTACATGAGGCTGTTCAGTGCTTTTTTTGTAAAAAAAATAACAAAAAAAGGTGCTGGAACTCCCGGCAGTAAGCGCGCGACCACACACAGCAATCCCAAACTGAGCAGCGGAGCAGCGTCCCAAGCCGAGAAAGCAGCACCCTCACTATCTCACTATCAAATAGCAGATAGCAGAGAAGAGCAGCCCGCAGACACTATGTTAATGAGGTTTGCTGCTGATCTGCTATGATTCAAAATCACTTCGTAAAATCCCTTGGAAAAAAAGGTGCCGGAATGCCGTTCCGGTGCGTTCTATGACAAAAAAAGCCCTGAGGCTGTTAATTCACTGCGTCTGATTTCAGTTGCATTAAAGAACTGAGATCTGAGGAGTATTTCCTTTCCTGCTTTTCTACTGCAAAACCTCTAAGTGGCACTATAGTATAGCAGAACAGTGTAAATACAAGCTTTCTTACATCATCAGAAATAATACTCTGTTTTGAGCTTTTCTACACAAGGTATTTGTTGTACACGCATCGCTCCATATTCATAATTACGACAGCACTTTTTAACTAATTACAGACACAAGTGAAACTGGAAGGTCACAATATTGGGAACCTGGAAGATCCCGGGTCTAGTCCCCAGGTGACCTTGGGCCTATCATTCACTCTCTGCCTAACTTACCTTCGAGGGCTGTTGTGAGGATAAAATGGAGCTATGTAAGCCGCCTTGGGTTCCTCAGAAGTTGAAAAGGGTGAGACAGAAAGATGATGATTATGATCCCATACACAGGCCTAGATCCCAAAGGAGAGGAGGGCAGTCACTCCTCCAGCAGGCAATTTGCAGCACCTATTTTAAAAAAAGACAGCATTACACCCAACCTATGGAATGCGCTCCCCAGAGAGGTCCACCTGGCGCCGTCGTTATTTGTTTTTCGGCGCCAGGCTAAGACCTTTTTATTTAAATGCTATTTTAATTGTTAAGGTTTATTTATTGATTTTAAACTGACCAGGCTGTTTCCACTATTTTATGTATTTTATTTATTCTATGTATTTTTTGTTTGTATTTATAGGCAGGATTTTAATTATTGTAAGCCACCCCGAGGCTTATGCGAAGGGGGCGGCATATAAGCAGTCTAAATAAATAAATAAATAAATAAATATGTGCCTAAACAAACGTAAGTAAGAAGCAAAGCAACCACAAAAAGGCTTCATGGAGAATAGCTAAGAGTCAGTTTCTGTGATAACAGTCGGAGAAGAGATTGGCCTTGTATCTTTTTTATCTCTAGTTGTGAAAAGATCCAAAGTTTTATTTCTCAATCTGGAGTTGTTCATTCTTGAGGAAGAACCTGCATCATTTCACTGCTGGGGTAAAAGGCAAAGCTACATAGTACCTTTAGAAGTTCCTTTGAGCTCATCTGATGTAGGTTTTTTGCTTTCTACAGAGCTAGCCCTAGTTTATAGCTGTGTTTTTCAAACCTTTTTTTCCTAGTGCATGGTAAACAAAACCAGTGATTAGACTGGGAGAAGGAGTAAATTAGGTAATTTATGGTTCATGGACGACAGAAGGCTTTTGACAATTAACAGTCTGTGTGGAAAACACTTTTTCCATTGTGATTGGAAGCGTATAATTTGGTTTGAAATTATAATCAGTATTCCTAAATCTTGCCATTTTGATCAATTAATGCTGAACTTGGGATGCTCTGATTCTAGGCCTTCTCTACATGAGGTTTTAAACCTCTGTTTCACTGAGGCTACTTCTGTGTTCTTTGCAGGATTAAGAGTGACTTATTCACATGTGTTCTGTTGTTTTGTTTTCCTGTTTTTCTCCCCTCTTCCTTTCTCTGCTTTCTATGTGTTCCATTACACATCCACTGTGGTATAGTGGAATTGCAAAAAACCCATGTGCTTCCAGTTCATTCTGCCATTTCTAGATAATGTTACAGATCCTTAAAAAAAAAAAAAAAAAAAAACTGCGGTAATGCTTGGAAAGCATGAAAGTATATCTGGGAGATGTCACAGAAAGTACCTCTAACTACTGTGAATAGGGATTCATAAATGCATGATAAATACCTGGTATAGAGAAGTCCTAAGGACTTGATTTAGCTTCACTTATCTCCTCTCTCTTTTTGTAATCCTGATATTTGTTCTGGGCACTAGTCTGTTATGGGCTTGTGTCAGTACCCACTCCTCATGCCACAGGGAGCCAGCTGTTCTTAGAGCAACCAGAAATGTGATGGAGACAAATGAAAGCCTTAGCTTGAGGCCATTCTCCATCTTAATTTCTGAATATTCCAAACTGCACAAAACTTAGTTTCCAGGGCACTTTCTTTAACTGCACAAAATATGTCCAGCTGCTTAATGGTCCCACTGAAATCTGCAGGACTTGAAAGTTCTTGGCTTTGAAACCTGATGTACATAATAAAGCGCTTTAATATAATTTAAATCCAGGGAATATTCAAAGCGGAAAGCAGCATCATGTGATCAGTTGGCTGGTAGAACCAGTCAGTGGAGCATAGTTTGGTTTTTCACACAGAGCAAAGAGTCCATATGACAGCTTCTGGGAGAACCTACCTTTGGTAGGATATTAATCCTGGTTGAGAAATCCCTTTGCTGAGAAATGGCAGTTACTATAGAGCAGCCTTCCGCAATCTGGCTCCCTCTTGATTTCCCCGTAAGTCCCAACCAGCATGGCCAGTGGTCAGGAGAATTGGGAGCTGCACTTGCAAACATCTGAAGGGCATCTGGTTAGGAGAGGTCATTACTGAGCAACAATAAACCCCCACACCCGTAACTGATGTGTTTTGGCAAATAAATCAATATGGGAGTTTCAGGAGTTCCCTTTCAAAGGATGGTCATAAGCTTGTCTGCTACGGTCAGCAAAATGGTGTTTCATGGATCACTGAAGGCATCATCTTATGCCTGGCAGTGACTCTGAACTGCTGCTTTCTACAGGCACAGAAAAAACTTTTGTTTACATTTAGGACTGCAGCATTTACTCTACAAATCAGTTAGATCAATTGATCAGAAACCTTTTTCCATATTCATTTGGAAATAAGTCCCTCTCAGTTCAATAGGCTTACTCTTTGCAGTTGAAGGCTTGAGTATTATGACACAGAGAAAAAACTTTTCTCCACCCCATGCATAATTTTATATACCTCTATAATGTGCTCCTTCACTTGCTTCACGGCCCCCAACTAACAGGTAGACCAACCATGCTAATTCCCTAAAGGGTGGGTAGGAAAGTGTGTCAATGGAGTGCGACAATACTGAAGTTTCTGCTTGTCCTAAATTCTGCTGATCTCCCACTCCCCCGCCCCTCCCCTCCCCCCTCCCTTTCTTGGTTGCCTCTTCTTTCTCTGTTTGGGTGGCCTCAGGCTGTGTAGCAAAAACCAGATAAAATTCCCATTTTATGCATGTGTAGACATAAAGAAGCTCTAAATGCATAGAACAGTGCCCTATTTTTGGCATTTCTAAGCCCCCATAGTGGTTTGCTACTGAATTTCTTTTAAGCCTCTGTAGCAGTTCTCTACTGAATTTCAGTGGCAAACTGCTAATTTTTCTGCAGGGGTTTTGCCACCACCACTGCTGGACCACTGAATTTTGGTGGCATCATAATGCGGTCCAGTGGAAAAATTGCTGCCCCCCCCCAAAAAAAATTGTCAACTGCTGGTCTACTTAGATTGGCAGTACTTCTTCAAGGCCTGTAGACTTGGTCTTCTCCATCATCTGTTCCTTCCCCTCCTCCACTGCAAATTTACCTTTCCAAAACTGTGTTGCCTTGAAGAAGCACCATTGGTCTTTATATTGTGATAATACTTAATATTTAGTGTAGTTCAGTCTAAGCTGTATGAAATTTCTGTCCATATTGAGGAGAATTGAAGTGCATGTGTAGCCAGAACAGAGTATTGCACAATTATTGAGCCAACAGTCCTTTATGCGTAAATAATAGTTATATACAGATGAATTTTACTCTGTATCAATACGACCTCTTTTGTTTATGGCAAAGCTATTAATGACACAATGACAGATCACACACGGAATGTTTGGCTCTCATTCAGAGATCCTGTTCCAGAATTTGTATCCCAAAATATTCTTTTTTTGTTAATGAGATCTATTTGGTTTTACTGGTGTCTATGAACAAAAGGCTGAATGCATTGTCATTGCTGTAAGTTTGTTAAGGTAATGGTTCAATATAATTTTAAAAACACAATTAAGCGGAAAGTTCTGGAGGTTGCTTCCAGATGGACTATTGGAAGGCTTTATGTAATTTTATCATCTTTACTTCATTAATGGTTTTTCTGTGGCAAGAAAAAAGACAGAAGGAATTGTTGAGAAACATGGTGGGGGGGGGGCAGGGGGTTGTAAATGAAAGATGAGGAAATCCTTACTCTGGGTAAAATGTGGAGAATAAGGCAGGATGATGGCATGATAAAAGCCTCCTCTGGAAGCGCCTTAAAACAAACTAAAACAGTCACATTTGGGTGGTGTCTGCAGCTAGTGTCCCTCTGTTAACAAAAATTATCTGTGAGCAGAACAGTGTCCCTGGCTCTCCAGAGCATGCTTGGGAGACCACACAGAAGGTTACGGGGAGAAAGAGGAGTCAGCAAACAACGACCCTTCCCTGTGCCCCTGGTGGAAGCCCCCTCCGGGCAAAGGAAAGCCAGCTGGATATGCCCCAGCGTGTATCATGGAGCCCAAACATTGCATCGTTCCTGCCTTCAACTAAATTTGCTTTGCAAGATTGATGATGTTGTTCCTAATACTATGGCCAACTTAGCATTAGTTGCAAAACTCACAGAAATTTTGCAATGATGATTTATTTTTAAAGGCAGTGATTTGCCAAAACAAGAGAGACAATACCATCATTTTTCATTCTTTCCTTTCTGTATTTATTTATATGGGGTTGCATCCAGAATTACTCTGGATCTACCATGGTGACTGCACTGGACTACCCCCCCCCCCCCGCCTGCTCCTTCCCATGGCAGCCCCTGCAGCCCTTCCTGACACAGGGAGTTAGGAGACCTGCTGAATGGGATGAGGTTATCACCTGCCCCATAGCTGAAGCTCTCTGGGTGGAGTTGTGTGAAGGATCCCTAACACTGGATAGAAGGCCCTTACATGCACGAAGCCCTTCCTTCTTGAATTCAACCCATGATTATTAATAACATTTGTATGCTGTTTAATATACAATTCTAAGCAATTTATATATCAAAATATTAGAAAATCTTGGGAGGAGCCAAGAGGCAAAATAAGTAGCTGCTACTGTAAAGAGCTCCTCTGGAAAAGTATTCTCCTATCATTGTTATTCAGAAAATCACTATTTCAAGAACACTGTTAATGAGCAGTCAGAGTTACTAAACCAGGATTAGGGTAACCTCCAGTTCAGGAGCCAAAACTGGTCCTCCAGGGTTCTCCAAATGGCAACACCCCCTTCCCTTGGCCTCAGCTCTTTTGGCCCAAATCCTCACTTGTGGTTTCTCAGCTTTCATGGAGATGTTTCCCCTATTCTGAAAGGTCAAAACGCCTCTCCTAAGGCTTACTTCCTAGTAGTAAGAGCTGTAAGCGCCTATACACTGGGAAGGAGATTTGCCTGTGTCTCCCCAAGAGGTTCTCAAAAACTGACTTGGCTCCATAGGCTGATAGAAGTTCCCCATCCACGACCTACATAAATAAAATGGATAATAAATAAATAAGCAAAAAGATGGAATCATGGCCATAAACAAATGCTTAAGGAGACTATATTTTTTTAAAAAAATCTGGACCTGAAAGTAGTGCCACTACAAGCTAATTAGTACTTTTTCTTGTTAATGTTCTTACAGTGCAATCCAACATAGGTTTGCTTTCTCTGCTGTGTTCAGTGGGGGTTATTCCCAGATAAATGTGCATAGGATTGCAATGTTTTCCTTAACAGCCTTTTTGTTAACTGCATTTAGTTAATTACGAATTACTGATATTCCCCATCTTCAGTGCTGTCTGAGGACTGCTAGTTATACATAATTTTTTTTGTGGGGATGATTGCTTTTCAGTTGACAGGGAAACTGCATTTTACCCATAATTCTGGAGAAGTACATTTAATTCACACACAGTTATATAATTGGATTCTTACTATTCAGTGCTTGATTAACCTTAGCTGAATGTATGAATGGAATCCACTGAAAAGCACTTGTATTTGTGACATGAGATGAATACTATCTGTGGTGTCTGAATTCTTATGGTGTGTTCACACTTGAATGTCATCATTGCAATCATCAGTTGTTGAAATAAGTCACCAAGTCAAGCACAGTGATCTGCAATCTTTTACTGAAGGAGCTAGTTTCCTGCATGCAAAGCATTCCCTTTCCTTTTTTCTTTTGCACAGGAGAACATTCCTGTATAACACAAGTGGATTTGCTTTGCCTTGAAATTTTCTTGGTTACTATGCATGGCTCATATCCAGAGGACTGTTGCACATCTCCATATTGTGGCTCCCTCAACCTGGGATGCAGCAAGAGACTGCCACAGCCCCTGCCCTTCAAGGGTGATCCGCCACCCATCTTCCTTGCCAAGGCCTTCCAGAACCAGTCGAGTTTCCCTCACCTCTAGAAAGAACATTGAAGAATTTCCTGCTTGTCCATTCATCTCACAGACCTGCAAACTGCTTTCTAGACTTCATCCAGTTTCAAAAATATCTGGAGTTTGGGCACAAGAACTGCTTAAAGAGAAGCCACCTTGGTTTCTCCCCTTGCTTCCAGTTTTCTGTTGCTCTCTCTTTTTCCATGTGGTGGGCATAAGTTTTGGTTCATTGATTTTTATTTATTTATTTAAAGCTTTTATAGACTGTCCATCTACTGACGTCTTGGGATGGTTTACAACAACCAACAGATAAAATGACAAGGTGGCACAGCATCCAGTAATTCAATAATATAAAACCACATTAAAACCGATTAAACATTAAAATAACGGGAAAATAAAAAGGTTTTCGCCTGGCACTGAAAAGAAAAAAAGCAAATTGACAACTAAAGGGGAGAATAACCTAGCAAGGTGGTTAATTTCCTCTGTGTGTGTGTGTGTGTGTGTGTGTGTGTGTGTGTGTGATTACAGAGAGTGGAGGAGAGAAGATGTGGAGATTTAAAAATAGTAGGAATAGAAATTCAGGGAACTGACCTTACTAATGAGAAAGGAGACATCATGCAATCAATAAAGGTATAATACAGATGGCAATAAAGATGAAATAAAAATAGATATGGAGAGTAAGAGGAAATTTAATAGACTATTATTAAACAGTGTCATTTGTACTTTATTGTAATTCCTGTACTCTTAAAAATAGCAACTAAGCTTCCTTCGGGGTGTTCCTCAAAGTATTTGTAAAACAGATGGACTTAAAGTGAAAACATTGTCCTTTTATACATATTCTGTTGCTGGAGTAACAGAACTTGCAGTTCTCAAAAAGACATTCAATACACATTTGCCTTGTAAGAACTGGGAAGCTCTTGACTGTAAGAGCTTTGACGGACCAGAAGAATACCAACGGGGCTCTCTTGGATCAGACTAAAAAGCTATCTTGTCCACCATCTTGTTTCTGATAGTTGCCTCACAGAGGCCCACAAGCAGGAATGAGGGTGGTTAGCCTCTCTGGCTGCTGTTTCCCATTCCAAGGGAACTGGCATTCTAATTGCATTCTACATAGTGCAGTAAGAGGAAGTTGAGTGTCCCCCCCGCACAAACTTAAAATATATGAAAATACATCAATTGTGGAAACAGATTCCAGCCACTCCACAAATAAATTTTACTTCGGCCCCTTGGACAGTCCTTTCTAGTTGCTAACTCCCTTGCCCTGAAACAAATGGCAAGCTACTGTTGCTGCAGGTCTTTTAATTAGCCAGAATTACCCAATTATTTACTTCCTGTGGCCTGATATTGCTTACCTTTAAATTATAGCCAGGTAGGCAGGCTGTAAACCAAAGGCAATTCTTAAGATAAGGGCTGATAGTCTAAAAGATGTTGTCTCCAAACAGATCAAGATAATGGCTGATAGTCATGTTGTCTCCAAACAGATCAAGATGAGAAAATATAACACAAGTAATTATTTTTCTGTCAAGCATGAAAGGTCTGGTGAAAGGGAGCACAAGTCCACCAAAATGAAAGCTTCACTAGCTCCAATGCCAAGCGCTCGTTGAGTTGCAGTCACATTTCATTACTTCCTTTAAAGGTCAGATTCTGACAGATAGGAGTCCCTGGATATGGTGGTAAATGAATTGCTTCCTCTGGGATGGGATGTGTGTGGGTGTGTGGGTGTGTGTGCATGTGTGCATGTGTAAAGGTTAGGCAAAACAAAATGTTGTAGTTACTTAAGGGAGTAGAAAAGAAAGTTGAATGCGTTAATTGCTAGAATGTACAGGTTGGGACACCCAGTGGCTTGGACAGCTCATGTCGTGGGATGTTGCTCTGCTCTTTCTCCACTGAAGCTCCAGCCCTCCAGAGTCAAATTGGAGGGCATGTGGGGACTGCAGGTGGAAACAAAATTCCTTTCTGCTACTGGTTTCCCTTCCATGCTGGAGAAAGGACAACATTACCTCTAACGCGATCGTGATCGCTGTAGGTATGTGGCTAAAGAGCCCTTCCTTGTGTTGCATGATCCCTCCCGTAATATATAGAAGTGCTTCCAGGGTAGGTGGATGGCCTCCCCTTGGCTATCATGTTGAAAGCAGGCTTAAATCTGGGTGCTTGCTGTAAAACATAAGGAAAGATAAGGCTGAACTTGGACATAAAAAGCCTGGCTATTTTATTGCCTTATTAAGGCACTTATACTGATAGTTTTAATCACATAGAGGATACTGGTATGTACATTTTTGGACTTTCAGAGTTATATACCTTAATAGTGGTTTTGCTCTTGCCCTGCTCCCAATAAACGGCTCCCAATAAACACAAAACTGAAGTTTATTCTGAAGGATCAAAACAAATGAAGCAATAAAACTATTTCAGCTTGCACCTCTGTATGCTCACTTAGTTCCAGCTGCAGCCACTATCGCAACTCAGTGATCTGTAAATATTAAACTAAAGCACGATGGAACCGTACAAGCACAGTAATTGTATGCCATCTAACTTTGCTCAAAATTAATCTGTCTTTTTTATGGCTTTACTAGCTGTTGGCTTTCGAACTTGAAACACAATGGAAGTGGAAGAGCATTCCTTAAGACCTAGAATCTAGATATCACAGCAACTGTAATTTCATCCAATTTTTGCTTTCTAACTCTGTAAATAATTAATTTCATTACCCTTCATTAAAAAATGCCTCTTTGAAATCCTACTTTTTATGGAAGTTGTTCTGGTTGTAATAATAAACTCAGGATCACACAGCTCTTTTGAAAAGTTCTCCCATCATATATTCCACTTAAACCAACTTAGGTACAACTAATCATTTGGATGAATTGTACAAGCTGGACACACTTCAGTAAAAGGTGGCTTCCATCAGTGGCATCACCACTATTTTCTCTTTTTCTCTCTTTCTTTTTAAAGAAAAGAATTGAGGCAGGGAGTTTGAGACAGACAAGCTGGTAGAAAGGAAGAGCTTTAGCAGTTGTGTAGAAGAAGAAATTCAGCTGGTGCATCATTTTTCACTGTTATATAACAAACTGCATATGCCAAAATGCCTCTTCGTGATACACATGTTTAGAATACAAGAGACCTGGTATGTTTAAATTGGTTATGCTAAGAGAAGGTGGAAAATTAGCCTAGATACTTAAAAAAAAAAAGTTGAAATGAGTTATTGAGTTATTCAGTAGCTTGAAAGTGAAGGTGGGCCTGAAAAGAGTCAGAATTTGATCCATATATGTTTGCTCTCGACAGTTACTTATGTAGGTGCAATCTAGAACAATCCTTCCACCATATGCTTTGAGGAGCCTGTGGATGCCATTTTGGATGCTGGAGAGGCTCTTCCGTTCCAGGGGACCCTCCTCGTGAGGCTGAAACTCTAGCAGTGCCACACCATTCTGACCTCCAAGGCCTCTGTCACAACAGCAGTTGCAAGGACTGACTTTCCTCCCACTTCTGCTGTTCTCCCTGCTGCTTCAGCCACAGAATTATAACTCTGGGGAAACTGATCCTGGTACTACTGCTACCTTTAAGGGGCTTAAGGAGAAGAAAGCTGTCCTCACAGATGTCTGTCCCTCAACTGGAGAGCAGCAACAACACACCCTGAGAACAACAGTTGTCCATAGCGCATAGTCTGTGTTTTGATGGTGCAGGGCTTCTCTCATTGTTACCTCAGCAGCCACAGAGCAGAAGCAAGCTGAGATCATTAAAGCTGGAGTTCAACAGTACTTCCAGATAAGGCTTTTGTGTGCAATTGTGCTGCTTCATTTACCCAATTTTACTCAGAGTCCAGATGTCATCTTCCATTTCTTATCCCAGGAAATTAAGGGGAAAAGGGGGAAATGGCTGCTCAGTGCCTTTAGATTTGTGGCAGTAGGAACCTTCTGTCTGGAAGTAACCAAAGACTTCATTCTGGATGCAGGCAGCATATGTCTCTGCTCTTCTCATGGTCCCTTCAATATCCTTTGTTCACATTGCTTTTATTGCCACACTAGAACTGAGGTGGGCATCACATAAAGCATTGGATGTTTTAAACTTCAGTTCCATGACCCCTGGTTAGCAAGACCGGTGATCAAGAGCAATGCTGGAATCTGAAGTCCAAGGCATCTGAAGATCTATCTTCTGCCCTAGAGAGCAGCAAAAACAGGGGAGTGTCCTCTTCATATACAACCTCAGGTGTTTTATGCTTACTCCCAATGTTTCATTTACATGGCAATTGTGTTTAGGAGTGCAGCTTCTGTCCTAGTCTTGTTGAAGTGGCCAGTGCTTCGTTTTTTACAGTAATACACCAATGATGAGTTTTCATTTGCCCCAAATCAACATTATTGCCATGATGCAATGGGTGGTGATGTTGCATTTGCACTTGGTTCTGGCACAGAATGTCCCAAAATCCATCTGTCAGATTATTGTGCTTCTGTGTAATTACTTTGCTTAGAAAACAATGCCTCTAAAAAGCATTTCTAACCATGAAGTTAACAATCATCATTAGTTTCTAAAAGCAATAATAGCTGAAGTAATATCTTTGAGTGATAATATTTAATCTGATGCTTTGAGAACTGGGAGGGTTTCTAGTGACTCTCCATTAATTTAGATTCTCTTACACAGAAGTAAAGAGTAAAATGAAGTCTCTCTCAAGAATAATTGCTTGTGAAATAGCTAGTCTCCATGTAGTTACGATTGTTTGAAAAGTCAACATTTACCCAAAGTGGTGTCTTAGAAACTGCAATTACCCTATTTGAAGCAGAGGAGGATCTTTACATTTGCATTATTTATTTATTTATTTGTGCTTTTCTCAGATAATGTAGTGAAGTGCTGGGATTTAGCACAGACTGGAAAACTGAAGTGTTTACAATCCATTTGCCATAACACATGACAGAGGAAATGTGCTTTCCATTGCTCCAGAGGGCAGGATTGATTTGTTTCTGATTGCAAGAAAAGAAAACTTTGGGCCTGCTGCCCTTCAGATATTTTGGACAGATGACTTTGGGAGCACAAGAGAGCCTTAATTCCTAATACTAATGAGCTTAAAATATTTAATGTTGAGTGTACATTGGGAGTTTGGCAAATTAATTTGTTTAACTGAGCCTATTAAAAAGAAAGCTGGGGATGAGGGAGTTTACCCACTTCTAATTGTATGTTACCTCACTTCCTTCAATATCTAATGAGAACCTTGTACGAAGGTTTGAATAATATGGAGATTGACTTGAACCTGGTGCACTTTAAAGACAGGTGATTAATCCACTGAATGTCCTTTCTTTGGTTGACACCCATTGGACTTCAACACATGTGTTTATGTTGCTGGATTTCATCTTGAAATGATGGGGGCAGCAGGAGCAGTGCAATCTTGTTCTCAAGTGGCCTAATTTGTGTCCCCTTGATATCTGACAGGGACAGGGGTCTTTCCACTGCTATCTGGAAAAAAGCATGCCTGTGCGTTACCAGGGTGCCGAATGACTAAGGATCAAAGAAAGGGGGTTCCGCTTTACTTGATGTCCATCATTTTCATCAAGCGCACAACCCCAATGAGAGCATTTGCGTTAGTGGCCTTTTAAAATCCCCATTTAGCTATCCTTTCATTTTTTTTGTTTGGCCAAATAACAACTAAATTTGTTTTGACCTGAGATTTTCCACACCATATCAAACAACAGGGAATAAATACAGCATTATGATATTATCCATTATCCTTTTCAAAACAAATACATCTTCTGTTTTACTGCAACAACAATATTCAGTAAAGTGTCCTTAATGTTCCCATAGTCTCCTGGATTATGAAAATGTGTTTATCCCACAGCATTGCCTTTGCTGCTAAGGTACTCTAATATTTCACAAAATCCTAGAAGCAGTACAGGCCAGATGGAAAGATTCCAGTTGGTTCATGTATGGGTCCCCGATGACCTCAATGATTAAATCTACCTTTCTGTTTCATAGCATTTAGCAGGATTTTCAGACTCTACCTCTCTAAGAATGAGGGTCAGTCCTTTGGCTGTATCCAGCAGGGGGATAATGTACAGGGCAAATGAGATCAATAAAAGGGATTCTGAAGAACTATGGGATTGGGAGTCATGATTCTTCATTATTTCCTGTCCATCGCTCCTGCAGCTTATGTTAAATCCTGATAAAAAAATGAGTACAATAGATATCTCTTGTAAAGTCAAGCAAATCCTCTGAAATATCTCTTAATGGGTATTTGCAAAAAAACAAATCAAAACATTTTCTGTCATCATAATTCATGGTTATCACATTAAATTCTACATGAATTCTAAACTATTTTTTGAACATCTTCCAGAAAGGCTTAAGACAAGAATGTTACAATGTAAATCCCACTTCAACTCAGAAATTGGAGGATTATCTGAGTGCTTGTGGGCATCCAAATAAATATTTTTTAGTATCTATGTGAAATTGCATTAAAAGAGTAATACTCAAAGAATTAGGATAGTGGCTTGCTTGCTGACTGCAGGCTGAGTAACAGGGGAAGCATCTTGCACTGATCTGTGGAGCCAGAACTCTTTTGCAGAAGCTTTTCAAACTATGACATCCTATTTCATGGGATATCTGTAGTAAGCCACAAGTTCCAGTGTTTGATTACTTTTGAACAAGTGTATGGGAGCCATTGGTCCTCCTTCAATAATACCAAAGATGGAAACATGGTCTGGATGTGAGTTTAGCTGCCTGGATGTGTGTGTGGAAGCCAGAATAAAGAGACTGCTGGACTAGACAGGCCTTTAAAGGGTCTGATCCAGCAGGGCTCTTCTTCTTCCTTGAGATCAAAACAGCAGTGGAGAAGATGGGTGCCTAACCTTTCTTTCTCTGTGGACTACTTTTCCCTGCTTGTCTGGGAAAAGATACGTGTCTTTCCTCTAAGATTACAAAAGCAGCAGACAAGTGGGAATTGGGAGAACTACTCACATGTCTTGCCAGAGTTGAAGAACCAAGCTAGACCTCTTCAGTTTAAAAGGTTCTCAGGTTGCACTTTCTACAACCTTAGAGAGTAACAACCCTTGGCATGGGCTAGGACAGGAGTCGGCAACCCACGGCTTCAGAGCCGCATGTGGCTCTTGAATCCCTCTGCGGTGGCTCCGGAGCCCAAAATACGTGTCACAGCCACTGATCTGCGACCGAGGCTCCGAGTGACAAAATACAAATAGATGATGATGAGGCATTCACTCAGGAACACTGCGCTAGCAGGTCAAGTAAATTGTGACATCGCAGGGAAAGAGTGGAACAAGCTTCCTGCAGGCTCTCATGTTACAAGAAACTCTGCTGAAAAGATTCTTTTTGTCCAAATGTAATCTCCTTCCTCTGAATGATAAAAGCTGCGCTTGGGACCTGTCACAATTCACATTACTTGACTGTTTATCTGCTAATCAGTCACTAAACACACCTATATCTGCGACTTCCCCTGGTAGGCTAACCATGGATAAATCGAAGAAAAGTTTCTGAAGAAAACCAAACATTTAATGATACGTGGGTAGATTCATTTGCTTTTACTGCTGAAGAACTTATGGGGTTTGCTGTTTAATGCATGCAGCCCTTTAGCACTGACTTTGACACTTCAGGAAGCTGTTCAAAATATATGAAAGGAGTCCTACAAGTTTATAATGTAAGATTAAAAATAACAGCAAGAGCTGCAGCTCAGTCATAATGAAGATATACATAGCATTAAGGTAAAAAACTATATATGCAGTGTTATCTTCATTTTAGATGTCAAAAGGGCTTTGCGGCTCCCAGTGTTTTCTTTTGTGTGGGAAACGGATCCGAATGGCTCTTTGAATGTTAAAGGCTGCCGACCCCTGGGCTAGGATAACTGTTCAGGTAGAGAGCCTGTCCTGACGCAGCATGACACGGCAAGACTTTAGGCACCTGTTGCAGTTTAACATCTGTGGACCACGAGGAACCCCTGAGATAGGGCCCCTGTTCCTTACCTGTGGTGTTAGAGGAGAAGGCAAGGTGTCCACCAAGCCCTCAAGTCCACTTGTTTCAGAATGTGATAAGCTGCTACTTCTTATCCCTTGTGCTGCTAATTTCCAGATTCCTACTAGATTGGACTGTACTTGTATTGCTCTGCTTACCTTTGTGTTTACCTTAGACTTGCTTCACACCCTGTGCTTTTATTCATTCATTTATTTATTTTACTTGCAGTCCTATGCTATTGATCTTCGTTTGCATCCTGACTTCTCCTATTTTGAACTGCCCTTTTGTAGGACTGATAAAAGTGTGCCCAACCTTTTGTTTGTCTGCTGACTTCCCATAGTTTGTCCCTAGGCTGAGCCAGCCATAAAAGGACAGATGGGCAGCACTGGACTAGAAAGATTGTCGGTCGACTCAATAGAATGTAACTTTTTCCCATTTAGTTTCTTAACTTTTCTTATATAGTCTTTTTTAAAAGGCAGCCTTAAGCGAAACTGTAGGGATTCACGGAGAATAATGCATACTTTCTAATGGATATCCAGATGGTGTAGATTTTTTCACACCTGTCCAAACCTACAGCTTCATTTGTAGTAAAATAACACCCCAAATGAGATTCTGGTAACAAACCAAGGAAGATAAATGTACCTTCCCTCTTTCTGTATAGAATTCATCTTTCTGCTATTTTTTTAAAAATGTAGAATCAACTGTACTTGTTAGTGGATTGTGGGTGGGTAATGGGAGGGAGATAGTGAGAGAATAACAATTTTTACACTAAGCAGTGTTGAGACATTGCTCAGCAATGAAAGTTTAAAACTCTAAATTCCTTTCTATCCCTTTTCCCCATATGTAGTACTCCCATAGTATTTATGGAATATTCTCATCATTGTTGTGATACCTGTTACATAATTTGTCCATAATTTTCTGGATCTGCATCTGTTACAAAAAATGTTTGTATTTTTCCCCCTGTACAGCATGAAACGAATGCCGCATTCCACACTCATGAGAGAGTAGCTTTACACGCAGAAGAATTTTGTTTATAGGCAAACTCTGCTATGTTAACTTTTTTTTAAGGCTGGCTAAAATTAGAATCATTATGTAAATAAATATCTGCCAAAATCTGGTGTGCCATTGACCAAAGTTAATTAAATGACAACATGATAATCACAATGAACTGAACTACCAGAAAAGTGTTCAGGAATACGATCCATAATGTAGTGAGTAAGACTATGCAGAGGGGCGGGGGGGTGGTTTGCTCCTTATGAGCAGGAGGCACTAAAGGGCTTCTTCAGGGATATGTTCTACTCACTCATTCTGTAGTTCTCTGTTTCACTTCTTCCTCCTAATAGTTTCCCCGTAGATTAGTTATCCTGTAGGTTATGGTGCAGAAATGTATAGCTTGGACCCTTAGAGGGATGATTCATATCCTGTTTCATCTCAGAGATAGGAAAGCGCCTCAGAGCTCCTTTCTTCTCTGTCTTTCCTGTTGCGGTTTCCAGCCAGTTCTGCTTCTGGATCTTGCCTCCTTTCGACTGGGAATGAGCAGACCCTTTCTCATGAGCCAGCCCTACATTACAGCAAGTGGGAGCCCAGCCACACGTTGCGCTGGTTACGTAGCCGGTAGCTGAGCCTTCCTGCTCCCCTGCAACAAGTGCGGCTCTGATTCCAATGGGAACCATGTGTTCATTGAGACCCCATCGCAGCGATTCCCCTAAGCAAGCCATCTTGTCTGTGTGTGTGCCCAGCGGGAAAAAGGGGAAAAAATTAAGGAAAAATGCCCTGCAAACTCACCCTATGACATTATTTCTAGTGCTGGGGATGAGGGGAGAAGAGGTACCAAAGTAATTTGGCAGGGCTTAAGTACTTGCCCTTCGGCAGAGCTGGTGTGGGGGGAATCAGCATCGTTTGCTGTTGCACCTCAGGAAAATATCTTGGGCCACATCAAGAGTAGGCATGGAATGATACCTTCTGAGGGCCCATTCCCTGGCCAAAGCTCTCAGACTTGCTCCTCCTAGGAAGAGCAGTAAGTACTGCCACCTGTGCTCCGTGGCGCGCTGTCTCTCAAGTCAGGATGTGGTAGCCACGATGGAGGTGAAGGCTGACACCAGCAGGTGAGAAACTAGACTCTTTGCCAGAGGGTCTGTTTGGGAGGTCTTGCCCAAGAGCTCTCAGAAACCCACAGGCAGCCCTGTTGGGTTGGCCCGTATGCTCTGTATTTACACCGGCTGTTTCACATGAAGAGCATCTGTCTGACTGAAGGAGAGAAATACCCAGAGGAGGTGGATGCCTGCCACGTTCAGGGCAGCGCCGGCATTGCCAAGATGGCTTCTACTTTCTTCCTTCATCTCTTCTGCTCATGAAGTTGATTCCTGCATTTGGAGAATGTGGGGGTGCTCCCTGAACTCCCACATACTTTTATTCCTCCCCCTCACTACACTGCTTCTTGCACGAGGATGCAGTTTCTAATGAATTCACGCTCTCCTCTGACCATCCATCTGGTCTAAGTGGTTAGTATGGAAGAAACTTGACTCATTGCAGGTGAGAGAGAGTGGGAGAAGGCACCTTATGAGCCATGGTGGGAAGCTGGATTTGAGATGTGGGGAACGGGATGCCATCCAGCACTGACGAATCAAAGGATGTAAAGCAGTACAACAGCAGCCTCTTCTGCGGAAAGTATTTCTGAAGCTCTCAGCAGTAGTTTGTGGTGACTGTGGAAGCTCAGGGCTCACCATGACAAGTCCCCGCAGCTGCCCCGCTGAGGAAAGTCCAAAAATAATGGCAGCTGTGTCCATCCCTGTGAATAAACCAGTTCCAGCTGTTTTCAGTGCCTCCAAGATCAAGTTCTTTGAAAACTGCCATGCCTTGATTATGCACTGATGACCTGGCCACCCTTGAATGTGCATTACAATGGGATTGCTCACAAAGATGTATCTGGGGAAATGGATTACTGCTGCAAGCTACTGTGAGAATTGCAGCTTAGTCCTGAGGGAGCAGAAATGGGGTATGGGGTGGAGGGGGGTTGGCAGATAGTGTCATGGATCTAGCTAATCCAAACATCTGGGTGCTTTGACCTTGTTAGCCTTGACTCAGCTCCACCACACTTTTTAATACAATGGGAGCAACCCTGCCCGGTTCATGCAGAAAGAGGCTCTAATATTAGAAAATGCTCCAGCTGTGATGGGGCGAACACGGAGAACAGCAGCAATGAACATCAAGCTGGCCTGGCAGAATTGACGAGGGCTGGCTTGGCCTCCAGCGCTGAGTCAATTTGTACCCTGTTTTACTTGCTCAGGGCAGGCAGGATGGCACTTCTTTTCTCCCGTAGATTTAATTCTTCTTGGTTGTGAAATTACAACTTCTTTTAGGAAATTGCATCTGAAATGTATTTATTTGTTTTAATTCACCCCTGCCCTGCTTCCTTTCCATCATAGTAAATTAAATTTAAAAGCTTTGCAAGTGGAAGGCATGATGACATTGCTAGAGGAGAATTCCAGATTCGTATCGGTTCAGAAGCATTCTCTCTAGCACACTTGTGCCTCTATAGTAGCTTATTATTTCTTTCCCATGCTTACTCTAACCTTTATCAAGATACAGATAATATTGTGTTCATGAGCAGAATATTTAGAAAGCTAGCAGAAAAGCCATAGCAACTGGAGGCCAGCCAAATAACCTTTACAAAGGAAAATGAAAAGAATGAGCATGCCACAAGCAAAGTCAGTTGGTGATATCAGAAACTAGTTTAGTGGACCCAAGAGACAATTTAAATGTGAGTTGTACAAAGAAGCAGACATGGCCCTATTTCTTATAAGATGTTTTGCTGTGGCAACACCTTCCTTCCTAGTTGCAGAAATCAGTGAATCTAATGAAGATGAATTGTCTCTAATATATTCACAATCGCGTACTGTGCTTTTTCAAGTATTTTCTTTTTCTGGATTTCTCATCAAACTCGTGTCAGCTCAGGAAGCAGAGTGTTGCGATAAAGTAGTTAGGGAAGGATTGCGTAGTGGGCCGGTTCACCCATCACAAAAACACTCTCAGCAAATAAACTCCAGGGGAAATAAAGGCATCTAAATAAATAAATGAGAAGGAGCAGCAATCAGAGGAGGGAGATGGACCACAAGGGACACTGGAATACTTGCTGGGCCTGGCTGGAGCACTGAGGGGAGTCGGTCTTGGGGGCACCATGGGTTGTTCAACCCATCCCATTCCACTGCGGCTTAATCTCAGGTCGTCCTAGCATGATGTGTGAACACACCTTCTGCACCGAATGAACATGTTTTACATTTGTACACAGTCAGCTTGTCTGGTGTCATCACCCACCTGGCCTTGCACTGACAAAGAATGAAGATTTTCCGAGCTCAGTGCACACTGTCAAAGTTGTGATAGCCAGTTCTGTTTAAGACAAGCGGGGAGGCCCTTGTCAACCCAGAAGCCAGGGTCTGCAGGGTTATTCACTGGAGGCCATTCTGGGGACCAGAAGGCAGTTGTTTCTTGGGAGTGACCTACCAAGGAACTCTTACCCAGCTCCTCAGTCCAAGCTTTTTCTTATTTTTCAGGCCTCTTGAGTGCAAAACTCCTCAATGAGAAGATTCAGATTATGTATCTATAGCGGCAGGCTTGGAGCGAGTGGGGGGCCCCTCTTCTGCTTTCTGACTGCTGGTGGCCCTCAAAGGAAATACTGGTCATGATGCTGATAGAGCTGAACTTTTACATTTGGAGAAAACCAAAAGCTGGAAAAACAGCTTTAATGGCCTTATATCACATTTTAACATGGATTTGAGATAACAGCCTGTATGATGTAAATAATTCACCAGTGTGATAGAACCCTGTCTTTGTTGAGCTTTTTGAGAGAGAGAGAGAGAGAGAGAGAGAGAGAGAGAGAGAGAGAGAGAGAACACTTCTGCGCTATTACCTTTGTGGGAGAAAGCAAACTTGATCAAGAAGAGATTGGTTTAGAAAGTGGTTTCCTGATCTGCACTTCCCAGTTTATGGAAAGGCAAAAGGAGGGGTTGGTTGCTGGGGAATGATAGGGTTCTGGCGAAAGCTACAGCAGTATCAGGGCCAATTCTATTTGACAAATGGCATCTATGAACCTGCTAGTCATTGCAGAGGAAGTGGAAGAAGAAAAAGGCAGAAGCAAAATTTGGTCTTTCACTGACTGCTTAAAAATAATAGTTTCCACCAAAATTCAGCAGCTCCTCAGATCATGTTCTGCCTCCCATTTGAACTTGTTAATTATGGATCTATTTGCAAGATGAAGCTGCAGCCAACTATTGCTTTTTTCCTGCAGGCTCTTCCTTAAAATGGCTAACAATTACTTTAAAACCGTCACTACTGTAAGCCCTTTAGAACCAGTTGAAATACTGATGGAGCCATCTGGATTCAATTTATTCTGCAGGAGCAGATATGCAAACAGCTCTTTTAAGATCTTATTTTGCCCCCTTCCTACTGAAGTTGAGGGCAGGGGTATTCCTTTTTCCAGGTCCTGAGCTGTGAGTCAGATGAGTCTAGGACAGGCAACCTGAGCCCTTCAGGTGTTCTGGACAACAACAACCATACTCCATTAGCTGGGGCTGATGAGAGTTGTAGTCCAAAACATTTGGAGGGTGCTACATAGCTGATCCTTATCCAGGACATAGTATGCCCCTTTTTGCTCACAACACTCCATTGTTTTAGCCATTTTGCTGCCATATTTTCAAAGGGTTAGGGTAATATCTAGGGCTCTGAGGTGTTCTTAGGAAATGAAGATGGCATCTGGCTGTGGGCAGATACTTCATCTTCAGCACATCCATTTTGTGATGGTGCCTAGGAGAATTTCTCAAACCGCCAGATGTGGACCAAAAAACAGGCTTCTCCCTAGTTTAAGCTGTCCTCATAATAAACTAAAGCAGTTTCTGTCAAGTGATATGCTATTTTAGAAAAAGGTTTTCCAAAAATGGAAACTCATTCCAGTTAATAATAATAATAATAATAATAATAATAATAATTATTATTATTATTATTCCCAGAAACAAGGTCTACTTGTTGTAAACTGCCTAGAGAGCTTGGGCAGTATCAAAGAAAAACAAACGAACGAACACACTGAGAAGGACTAAATCTGAATCCAGTGTATTATCTATATAAACTTGAACTTGGATGCAAATAATAATTACCATAATTATTTTTTTGACAGGAAGTGTTGGAGCATAGAGAGAGATTACAATATTGTGTCTGCATTTCACAAGGTATTTATTTATTTATTTAGACAGCTTATATGCCGCCCCCATCGCATAAGCCTCAGGGCGGCTTACAATCATTAAAATCCCGCATATAAATACAAAAAAATAAATAAATTCATAGAATAAATAAAATACATAAAATAGTGGAAACAGCCTGGTCAGTTTAAAATCAACAAATAAACCTTAACAATTAAAATAGCATATTTGAAGACGTGCCAGTATCCAAGAGCAGGGATTGTTCATACTGAAGGCCTCCAGGTAAGATTTGCCAAAGAAGGGAAGTTGTTTTTCAAAATGAGTGGGTCCTCCCCTCCCCACAGTCCCAAAGGACCCCAAGCTGGACTCTTTCCATCTCTCTCACTGTAAATAGCTTGGATACAAAAAAATCAGCCAGGAAAAACAGATTAAAGCAGACATGCTTGCTTGGTTCATTCAATATCCAGGGTAGGAGAGCAGGAGTGAAGAAAGAGGACATTTAAATCAGCATTTTGTGGCAGATGATAATTTAGTGGGAGAGGATATGTGAAGGTTTTTAACACAACAACAGAAACTTGATCCCAATCTAGCGAGAATTCCCAGTGGGGTTAGCTATGTTTGCCCTTTGCAGCAAAAAACAAGCCTTGTGGCACCTTGAAGACTCATGTTTATTATACTTTAAAAGCTTTCCTGAACTAGGGTCCACTTTATCAGATGTATGAAGTGTTTTCCTAATTTGATAGGCTCATGCAGTTGTGAAGGAAGGAAAAAGCAACAGCACCAGAATCAACATGGTGTTGTATCCAGAATCTACCTTCCTGAAGAGGAGGGGACCTCCCATAGGTAGAAGAGCTCCACCTACTGAAGGCCCCCTCTGCCTGGTTTTTGGGGACCCCCTTCCCACATCACAGCTTTGCCGCTCAGTGGGGGCTCCTGTCTCTCTTTATGGCATTTGGAGTGGGCTGCAGGGGCTGCTGTGGGAAGGAGGGAGCAGCAAGGACAGCCACTCCTGACAATGCAGTTGAGCAAGCTTGCATCTGGGTCCACCCTGGTGTATTTATATGCACCTGCCAAGTTGGCTGAGCACCGGATGCAGCCTGTGAAGTGGACTCTAACTCATGAAAGCTGCTTTGCCGTCGTATTACAGAGTGATGCTATTTGACCCAACAAGAAGATCTGCTGCAGAGCCATCAAGAGCCCTGCATGAGCATAAGTGGCCATGGCAAAGGGGCATACGTATGTGTGGGGGGACACCAGCTCCATACCATTTTTTCACCCAGTGGTGCCTGCATTTTACCTTCCCACTGAAATCAGCAGGCCTTAGACAAAGGTCCCAGACCAGGCTCAGGACTGGGGCCTCACCTTGGGGCGCATGAAGCCGCATGGCCCAGGCCCACCTGTGCAATCAACCACATGCCTGCTTTCCAAGCCTCTCCTCCCGAGCCTCAGCGTCCTGTCTCTGCTGGGGAATGACACTCCAGCACCAGCCAGCCTTGCAGTGATCTGAACAATACTCGAAACGGCTAGGTATAAAGGCAAAGCATAATTCTTGTTACTACAGTTCTTTCTTTATTTATTTAAAACATTTCTATGCTGCCCCCATCGCAACAAAGCCTCAGGGCGGCTCACAACAGACATAAAAACACAATCAGTAATTAAAAAACTGGTACCCGTAGTGTACCTTTGATAAGTGTGTTCCATCTCGCCAAGGTGATGCTACTGTACATTAGAGTCTGATGCACACCTGAGTCAAAAGACACATTGCTTTAAATCATCATCTGGCAGCAACATTTTCCCACCAACCCCTTTACAACATTTTTACTACACAGTGGATGCAGTGGCACCTAGTCTGACTCATAAAAGCCCCGCAACACCCACACTCCAGTTCCTAATCCAGATTGCCCAGTATTTCTGCACCTGCAGTAGAGCAAAAAGCAAAGACAAAAATACGTAGAAGATAGAGATTTAAAAGTCGTGACTATTTTGGCTGAAAGATGTGGTGAAATAATCATCAATAAACAAATGAAGCAAAGGGACAGCTTTGTGCACCAATGACCACAAGCGCAAGGCTGGGGTTGGGTGTGTTGCCACAGAGCCACCCCATAGATGACACGGCTGCAACATGCCAAAATGCTGACTCCTCTATAGAGTGATAGGGCCACATGGCTAGTTCAGCCCAAGCATGATCCGAAAGACAAGGAGGCTGTCTCTCCCATGTGCACACACTGGAGCAGCCCCTGTCAATTGAAAGTAAGTAAGTAAGTAACTGTTAGTTAGTTAATAGTGCTTACCCTTTTGAAATGTATGCCGTGACTATTATGTGAATTACACCAACTGTGTTGAACGCAACCTAGATGTGTCCCTTATTAGAATTTTTGCCCACAAACAGCTCAGTGCTTTATTTAGACAGGGGCATTCAGCATTCCTTTGTTTTTAAAAGGGCTGATTTGATTTTGTTGCCATAATTACTGCATCAGGTAACGTAGCTCATTTTAGCCAGCCTTACAAAAGAGACTTTAATTGAAAGGTAGGTGAGGCATAATAATGTGTAGATTCAAGATCTCGAAGAGTGACAGGGAGATTATATTGAGTATAGCATACCCACAGTAGCTGATTTTTTTTAAAGGAACTTGTGTTTCTTGAATTTGGTTCTGTTTTGCCTGTTCAAGAAAGCATATGAGGGGCATGTTTTCAGCTGTATTTTATTCCACTTTGCCCTTTAAAAATGAACAGTTTAATAGAGTGCACTTTTACAGAATGACGGAGATACATTAGCATAGCTGAGTTTTTGCGATGCCCTTTGAAGATTATGTTTAAAAAATGGTTTCCACTTCATGTTGTGCTGCTTAGTTCAGTGGTAGGGGGAAGGTGGATTGTCAGTTATCAGCAGAGAGTTACTGAATTCCTGATAGTCCTCCAAGTCTTGGAAGTCCTGCAAAGGGTGTTCAGCTGTAGAACTTCATCTGATCCTCCTTAAGCAAGAGTCCATACTCAGAGTTGGTTAAATTAGATAGATTGTCCATGAAGGAATCATTCCCGAATATGGACTCCTGCTTGCTAAACCTGAACTACATTGATGAATGGTGGAGGTTTTGTTTGTTTGCTTATTTCTTTTAAAGTAGACAAGATGAGACTGAACTCAGCCCAGTCCCACCTCAGTTGGCAATCCAGTGGCGCATGCCATTTAATGCATTGCATGGGAAACCAAAATTGGGGTGGGGAGGTTAATTCTGCCCCATGCAGGCTGAATATGTAAAGGGGAATAGCCACTCCACCTTATGTCATTTGGTGCCTGGTGGGTACACTAAGAACATCATTCTCCTGCATTGTTGTAAGCCGCCCCGAGACTTCGGCGAATGGGGCGACATAAAAATGTTTAAATAAATAAATAAATAAATATCCTGGAACCAGCTTGTTGCTCATGCAGCTTCCCTCTCTCCCTCCCTCCCTCAGTACTATACAAATACCAACCCTGACATCTGAAGGAGCTGGCCTATTTTATGTATAATTTATACATACTCATATATTATTTTAAATACACAACTTATTCAACATATATACCACTTATTCATCCTACAAGAGTGGGTCTAACAACTGATTTTTAGCAAAATGTCATTTTCTCCCAAACATTTCTTTCTAACCCTGTATAATCACGCCAAATAGATTTTTACAAAACGAAAATGTGGGAGTTGGGGGAAGAAAAGAAAGACTTCAGTGGGGGAGTTACCTTACTTATTGTCCATACTTCATGTTTGCTTACATCATTCACACCATGATACGCGGACCAGCCTGGATGGGAGAAGTTCCTTCCTGCTTCCCTGGATGAAGGCTGATGTGTTAATGGCTCTCAGGAACACTTTGTCAGCACTCGCTTTCATCTTGCTGTGTGTGAATACTGAACACAATGCATCAAAACGCACACTGACCTTTTGTTTTTATTAAAAAAGGATCTTTCCAGAAACCGGTCCAGATTTCTGAGATGGGCAAATTGGCACAGTGATGTGTTAAACAGAAACATTGGCTCAAGGCAACTGAAAATCAACTCTACCGACTTCTCTCTTATTCTCTCCCCCACTCCTCTTTTTAATAAATCTAAGTGTAAAGGAAATTAATAACTATTCGAGTAGATAATGGGCTTTTCCCTCCCAAGAGCCGTGAAATTAGATTTCCCATTTCTCTTTTGATAAACTAAACAGGGTGGCCCTAAAGATTGAATTAAAATGCAAATACCTGATTGTAGGAAAAAAAGTGGGGGGATACTCACACTTCTAGTTCTTTGTGAATATTATTTGTAGAACATCACAAATTAAATGGATGGGGAAAAGGATTTGAAAAGCAGGAAACTGTAATTGCTGTGCAGATGTATTTGTTGGATTAAACACTTTCCCAGCGTCTACGATACAGAACAGAAGAAACTTGGGGGGCGGGGGGGGGAGAGTCTTTTCTCAGGCTGGTTTAATTAATTTTTTAACCTTTGCTTGTGAGTTAATCAGTGGCCCACTCACTTTTTGTTTATTCTCATCACCACTCAAAGGGCAGACCAGCCCTTTGAAAATTAGCCATGAGGGAATGCAGCCTGGACTGAAAAAAGTTCCCAGTCCCTGGGAATACGTGAACGTGTTTGATGTTGTCCTTTCCTAGCCGTGACTTTTTTTGTCATGCCCTAATGATCATATCATTAAAGTCATCTAAGTGTCCTTTATTCTGGAAGAGGTCCCCCCCGCCCGGTTTCTAGTCCTCACTCAGTCATGCTAACTCTCAGCTTAACCTACCTCACAGGGTTGTTGTGAAAATGAAGAGGAAGAGCATGTGAGAAAAGAAAAAGGTGGGATATAAAAAGTAATACTACATTTTAAAAACAAATAAATGGAAAGTCTAGAACTAGAATCTCCTACTTGGCCACAAAGCTCACAGAGACCAAGCAAAAGTCTGTGTGGCTGCACATCCCCTCCGTGAGCCCAAGCTGGCCTTGGAGGCAGGGCCCATCAGTAGGGAAATCGTTGGCAGACTTTTCTGCAGGAGCACTTTGATTGTTCCCCATACCAGAATGGTCAGGATGACACTAAGATGGAAAATGCGCAAAGGGAACCCTAGAACTGAGGAAGTGCTGTTATAATGGATAGCTTCAGTTACCATCACGTTGGCTGAATAAACATATCTTCCAATCACGGCAAAGAGGTTAAATTTCTCAATGTCCTACAAGTCTGTGCCCTAGAATAGTTGTTCATGAAACTGACCAGAGGGAGACAATCCTGGCTCTAATCCTAAATATTGTCACACAGGATCTAGTATGCGATGTAAATGTTGAATCAATGTCCACAGGAAATGGCTAGGGAAGTTCAGCCAGGAAACGTATCTCAAACGAGAGAACTGGCAAAAAGTAAGTTGAGGGGGAGGGGTCAAGAGGGTTGCATCCCTTCAAAATGCTTGGTGGTTTCTCAAAACTATCATAATAGAAGCTTAGTTAGGGTGCATACCACAGGTTAGGAAAGGTAACACCATGCCCAAGAGCATAGTTAAGGAACCGTATCAAAGGAGCTATTAGAAAAAAGAAAGCTTCCTTCAGAAAATGGAAGTCTTGCTCCACTAGTGTGTGGGGAGCACACACTTCCATAAAGGAGATTCAGGCAGAAGATAGGCAAAAGCAAAAAAGCATTTTGAGGAGCAGATCCCTAACAACATCAAGGCCAACAATAAAGAATTCTTTAAGCCTATCAGAAGCAGGTAACCAACTAGGGAGGCAGTTGGACTGTTGGATGATAATGGCCCTAAAAGAGTATTAAGGGGGATGAAGAGATTGCAGAGAAGCTGATTGAATTCTTTTCATCTGTCTTCATTGCAGAAGATATAAGACAGATACCTGTGCCTGAACTGATTATTTCAGGAAGACATCTGAGAATAGAAACAAATAGTGGTGAGTGACAAAAGATTATATTCTCAACCTTATTGACAAATTTAGAGTTAAATCACCAAGGGCAGACAATATCCACTTAGAGTTCATAAAGAATTCAAATATGAAATTGCTGACTGTCTAACAGAAATATGTAACATATCCCTAAGATCAGTCTCTGTGCCAGCCAAATGAGGAATGGCTAATGTTGCAGCCATTTTTAAAATGTATACTGGGAAGGAGGGATTTAGGAAATTTCAGGCTGCTTAGCTTAATATTTCTACTAAGTAAAGTGCTTGAAAGCATTAAAGATAAACTTAGTAAGCTCATAGAAGGACAAGCCCTGCTGTGATAGAATCAGCATGGCTGCTGTAAAGGTAAATCCTGTCTTACCAACCTTTTACAGTTCTTTGAGGGTGTCAATAAACATATGGGTGATCCAGTATATATTGTTTACCTGGGCTTCCAAATGGCTTTTGACAAAATCTGCCAAAGATGCTTGAGCAAACTTAGCAGTCATGGAATAAGAGAGGAGGTCCTCTTATGAATTAGTGCCTGATCAAAGAACAGAAAACCAAAGGTGGGAATAAATGGTAAATTCTCGCAGTGAAAGGACATAAATCGTAGGGTCCCAGAGGGATTTGTGTTAAGACAAATGCATTTCAACTTGTTTGTGCATGATCTGGAATTAAGAGTAAGCAATGGAATGGCTAAGTTTGCTAGTGATACTCTAGCAAAGTTTGCTTCTTTTTAAAGTGGTTAAAAAGAAACATAATTAAGGCCTCCAGAAATCTCTTCAAATGGGAGAACTGACATCAAAATGCTAAATGATTTTGCCAGGTCAAACCCTTTTTCTTTTCCCATTATTTTAAATGTTAATAGTGTTTTAAGATTGGATTTTATTTAATGTAATTTTGATGCTGTATCTTATTTATTTTACTGTATTACTGCCCTGAGACATTGTGAAGAGTGGGATATAAAAGCTTTGAAATAAATAAAAAACCCAAAATAAATAAACAAATAACTGTAACTCAGAGTTAGCAAGTATACAGTGATGCACGCTGAGGAAAAAACTCCCAGTGTCCAATGTAAGCTGAAAGGGTCTGACTTAGCGGAAAGTTGTTATGGGGTTGTGATGGACAGCTCAGTAAAAATGTCAACCCAGTGTGAAGTGGCTGTGAAAAGGATAAATTCTGTGTTGAGAAAGGAAAGGAACTGAAAATAGGAAAAGAATTGAAGATAAAGCTGCCAGTATCATACTCCTGGTATGTAGGTCTATGGTACAACTCTATTTAGATACAGTTCTGGTTGCTGCACCTACGAGAAAAGAGATTTCAGAATTAGAAAAAGTACAGAAAGGGGCAACTAAAATGATCAAGAGAAAAGGTGAGAAGAGCTGGGCTTGTTTGACTTAGAAAAAAGGCAAGGAAGTGAAGAAATGATATTGCTGCATACGATTATGCATGGTATGGAGAAAGTGGGTGAGGAGAATTTATTTCCCCTCTCTCCTGGTCATTCCATGGAGCTGATGAGTGGGAGAGTCAGGTCAGATAAAAGGAAGTCTCTCTTCACACAGCGCATTGTCGATCTTTGGAATTCATTTCCACAAAGTGTAGTGATGGCTGCCAGTCTGGATGGGTTTGGGCAGATTGATGGCTACTGTGCCTGATGGTTCTGGGAAACCTCCAGTATTAGAGGCACCATGCTTCTGGATGCCAGTCACTGGGGAAATTGGGTGGCAGGGTGCAGCTGCATTCCTTTCCTGCAGCTGGTTGGCCAGTGGGTAAGCAGGATGCTGGACTAGGTGGCGGTTGGTCTGATTCTGATCCAGCACAGCTCTTAGGTTCTTAAGAGGGCACCTTGGAAGAGTACACACAGTCTGTGTGAGTGCACACACACGTGTGTGGGGGGGGGTGTGAAGCAACAACTACAGTACATATCTTTTATCTGCAGGAAACGTTTTAGACGTAGAGATCTAATGGATATAGAAATATAGCATTGAGAAGCATTTGTTGCTAAGAATGAGCTGTCATGAAATAATAGATCTTCAGTGACATTCAGACATCTTTATGGAGCTCTTCATAAACACATCTCTCATAATTATGTACTATTGATGCGCTGATACTACTAGAATAAGTTATAGGCAGTTTTTAATCAGATTTTTACCATATTTGTGTATGTGGGGGCTAGGATTTACTGCTTCTGATTGTTTCGGTGATATATAGATACATAGATGGATAATGTTGCCCAGTGAAATAGCAATATTATACCTTATTGTCATTCTTCTATGAAAAAAGGGAAATACAATTTTGAGAAATTTAATATTGGGCAATAAGAGGGGCAGGCAGTGAAACCCATTTGAAATGTTGATGCTGCTCATCAATATGGGAGAAAATTGGGTTAGCACGAAACAGTAGCTGCATAGAATATAATGGATAAAAAAGATGAAAAACTCTTTGAATCATTGAACAGAAGGAAAGCAAAAGTCCAGGAAAACTGCAGAATTATAAACAGAAACAACACCAAATCCAGTTGCAGCCTATGATATTAGGAGTGGGTGAGGGCAGGTTTTCTTCTTTACAATCTGAATATATGATTTAACCCTCTTTGTCAATTGGCTTTTAATTTGGCTTATAATTTGATATTTTGCTATTTTTAGTTATTTTACAGTGCAATCTGTTTCATTTTTTCTGAGATATTACTCACATAGTTTTCATTGATGCTTACCCTCAGGTAAGTCTGTATAGGTATACAGTTATACTTCATATTATCAGAGCCAGCGAAAGCTATTTCACTGCCTGGGGCAAAGGGCCAGAGCACGCATCCCCTTCCAGTCCGACTGGAGCACAGAAGCTTGGATGAATCGGGCTCCCTCACGAATCCTGGACAGCGTCCTCCACTGAACTCGAAGGCAGCAGGTTAACGTTAATGTAGGGGGTGTGGAATAGGCTCCAAGGCACACAGTTCTCCTCTTGAATACCTTGCCGCTGCCTGCCGGTCTCTCTTGCCTGTGGCCAGTGCCTCACCTTGCCTAATGCGAGGACCAGCCCTCTGCATCACTGTCGATGGCTGTCTTGAGTATGATGTAATGTACGATATAAATATTTATAAGAAATAGCCTGTAGCCACATTTTACAGCAAGGGAGCCTAAAAGACTCGAGATTAACATAAGTATAACCTTTTTCCTATTTTTTTTCTTAAAAGCCATTTAGGAAAAAATGTAACCACCCACCCCCCAAAAAAAGATCCCAGCTCAGTGAGCATGCTCAGTGGCCATAGAATGCTGTCTCTTGTGGAGGTGGGGGAAAAACAGGCAGGAGAAAGGGAATGGAGTATCTTGAAAGAGGGCAGGGCTGGCTGGAACACAGGAAGGAGGGACACTTCCCCTTGCAACATTCTGTATCTCTGCTACTATGGTTTGGGAGCTCCGCTAAACTCCATTGAATCAAGTGCAGTATACCAGATGTAGGCTAGACACAAGGAAGAACTTTCTGACTGTGACAGCAGTACAGCAGCGGAACCAGCTGCCAAGAGAGCTTGTGTGCCCTTCCGCACTGGAGACATTCAGAGAGCAATTGGATGGTTATCTGGCTGGCGTGGTGTGACTGGCGTCTTGGCCTGGCAGGGGGGGTTGGACTCGATGGCCTTCCTGGTCCCTTCTGACCCAACCATTCTATGAATCTATGAACGTTACCTCAGAGGCTGAATCGAGCCATATGATGGTACAAAATGCAATCTAGAGGTCCACATGCCCATATAAAGAAGCTCTTTCTAAATTGTTAGCATTTGAGTTTAGAGTAGTTCGTATTTGCTCCAGGCAAAGACGTTGATTACTTGCTACTGTTAATCGGCCCCACTGGACGGCGCTTTCCTAAGCATGTCTACTTGCCTCTCTGATACAGATCATGTTTATATAAACCCCCAAGTTACAATTATATGATAAAGCATTTCTTATTTGCCATCCTAACTTGTTGTGATGGGTCACTGTGTGCCAAAGAACAGATGCTGCCTTTCAGCAGAAAGCAAAGTTTTCCCTAAATATAGTTTGAAAGGAGCCCTGGGATCATCCAAAATAAAATAGCCCCTCAATAGAACTAAGTATTGATGCTATACATTTAACTTGCCTAGCAGTTTTCTAGTTTCTCAGTCCCTTCATTCCAAGAGAGAGACAGAGGGAAAGAGATCCAGCATCCCAAGGCTCTCACGTCAGAGAGCAAAACCTTAGCCCCACAGTCACAAGCAGAAGACAGATAAATTATAGGACTAGGTGCTCCTCCAACTAGGTGCCCTCCTGACACGTTGGACTACAACTCCCATCATCCCGGCCAGCATGGCTATCATGAATTGCAGTCTGGAGAACACCATCCTGGGGAAGCACGTCGGAGGGCATGCCCTTCACCCCACCCACACCCTGTCAGGATGATTTTCAGTTTATGTGGTTTATGTCTGCAGCATTCAGCCTCCCTCCCACCCTTTTTTCAATACAGCCCAACCTCTGCATTGATCGCCCATCAGCAATAACTGTGGACGGACAGAACAAGGACCTTATCCCTGCTAATGCCCCACTGGGCTGGACACAGGCCCTTTTTCACAGTGACGAAGGTGGCTGAGGCAGGAGGCGCTGTTTCTGTCTGTTAACCACTGCAGCACCAAACATGCAGCTGAAACAGCCACACCATGGAGCAGCCACATCAGTTGTGCGATGACTCAGTATCTTTCTCCCCATGAGTGGAAATACTTTCATGACTGAGAACATTTTTGAGTTGAAGAAAAGTGCTGGAAGGTAAAGGGTGAAGTAGCTCCTCCCATGCTTCTGCAAAACTTGCAATAGTTTGGGTTCAGACAACACACAATTAATCACAAGGGTAGAGGGTGGGTTGTTACTGAAATTTGTGTTGTCTAAACCCTGCAGTGCTAACAAGCTATGGCGTGTTAACCAAGACCAAGCCATGAAAGGAACCCATGGTTTGTTGATGGGTTGTGAACGATAGATTGCTCACCTTCCTTTGTTATCTTAGCTAGGTTAAAAGAATATAACAACCCATGTTTCAACCCGCACTCAGCCCAAAATAACCCCTTGAATGTGGGTTATTTTGTTGACCTGAACCCAGTCAACCTCTTACGGCTACTGTTCATTACAACACACGCGTGCACACATACATACATATACACACAAAGAGAGGAGGTTGTTACATGCAACTGCTTTGTAACTTCTAGTTTGGCTCTAAAGTAGCACTTTATATCCACAAAAGGTAAATCCATTCCATTATGCTTTCACTTTATGGCTAATATATCTGCTTGGATCCAAGTGTTCTTCTGCCTTGTGCTATAATTATCCTAAAAATATACTTTTTCCTAACTCCATCCTCTGATAGTTTTTTTATAGGTCTGGGAATAAATTATTCACGCTGCGGAGGCTCTCTGCAGCTTTTTTCCACTACAGCTTACGGACCTTAGTGCTTTTAACTAATGTGAATTGATGTGTGCATACACTTGGATTTTCCCGACAATGGAAAAGGAGTGATCTACCTTTAGCTTCTCACATTTCATTACAGTGCTGCTGTTCTGAAGTTTTCTACCTTCTCCATAAACGCCACCCCCACCTCCACCCCCACCAAAAGACTGTGAGCCATTATGTTTCATTGTTCCAGGACCAATAGATGCCAGTATTTCTGTCCCTTTTCAGTTTCGGAATGGCTATCTCATTCTTTTAGTGAGGTCACAGGAACTGCTCCTAGGAAACTAAACTTAGAAATGACAGCCTTCCATCCCTAGACCTCTTTCATCAAGAAACGAGCTGTGACTTCTTTTTCCCACCCTTGCACGTGCTGTACAGTTTGCTTAATTGCCTGCACCGCATGCACCTTCCCAGGCCCCAGTGCCCTGTGTGACGGGGAGGCTTCAAAAACGCCCCAAAACCCTTGGCAGGGCTCCACGTTGATTTCAGTGGCACCCCTGCCACACACCTGGCTGGGTTTGGATAACACTGGAAGCTGCAGGCCATGCAAGGTATTGGGTAAATCTCAAAACACACCTGCTGCTCACAGAGGCAGAGAAAAGGAGCTGTTATGGCTTCTTTGGCTGCTGATTGTCTGAACCTGGCCCGTGATGAAACCGCAAGCACAGAATAAATGCCTTGTGTAGAAAAGCCCTGAGAAATTATGCCAGTTGTACTTCTCTTCCCCAATTGCCCTGTTCTCTTTGCAGCACAACACAAAATTATCTGCATGGGTGCTTTTCACTGGAAGTATGAAGAGATGATAAGGATGAGCAGCTGGTAGCCCTCAGGCTGGATCCAGCTCCAAAGACCATTTTATCTGCTCTGTGGCAGCCTTGCCAAATCTTAATCTAGCTAGCTTTCCCACAGATTTATGCTTCCAAATTGTGAGGCACAAATGATACTCCTTTGATTATACAGTTCACTTTGGGGTGTTTTCAGGTAATATGTAATGCACATGTTTGCATTAAGTGCTCTACTCAAGCTCCATTCCTGAGAAGCCCTTACTTCTTGATGGTGAAAACTTTATTATATTATAGAGTTGTTCATTCGTGAATGGATAATTTTGTGTCCCAGAGTCTGGGAGCAAATGAGGAGCTGCTTTGCTGAGACTAAACAGGATTGGATCTGTTTTTCATTTAATGTGTTATTTATGTTTATACCTTGACTTTTTTCCTACAAGGACCCTAAAGCAGCTTACATAATCTTCTTCCTCCTTTCCATCTTAATCTCAAAACAACCCATGAGAAAGGTCAGTGACTGGCCCAGAATCACCCAGTGAGCTTCATAACTATGTGAGGACTAGAACCCAGATCTCCTGAGGACCAATCCAACATTAGGTTACAGTGGCTGTAACACCATGCGACACTGCTTGGTGCTTGGATGGGACACTGCCTGGAAAACCATCCTGAGTTCCATGATGGAAGAAGGAATGGATATAAATGCACTTAAGCAGTGGTGTGGCGGAAGCAGTGTCAAAGCACCATGACTTTTGGATTGTCAGCAACGATGATTTCATCTGCTACCACCATCACTTGGGATTCCCTTTTCCTGCGCAGCTTAGCTGCTATCCCCACAGTAGCTGGAGAAGAATGGATTTTATATTGTTGTGACCCATGCCTGTTGTAATACCACATATATTGAGTTGTCTTGGTCTGGAATGGGCAACCAAAGCCAGTAGCTTTGTAAAAGACCAGCACCTGGGAGATCTGAAAACGGCTAGGCTTCATTTGTTGAAATGAACTTCCACATTCGGGATTTTTGGACTTGCCCAGGGCTGTGGCTATGGGGACTGTCATGATGCAGCCAGGGATGCCACATGCTGAAACGCTGCTCACACCCCAAGGAATGCCAGCACTGTGTGCATTCATTGTCCTCTTGCATGCTGCTAAGGTACTCAATAGGGCTGCTGCAGCATGCAAAAAAAGTGGACCTGTGCTGCATTTTGCAGAGCTTGGTGGCTTTTACATGACTGCCCCAGTGCATGGCACCCACCCACACCTGAGATAGAACGTCCTCTGAGTTTAGCAGTTAACACAAAACCATAGTTTGTTTTAACCATTGTTGTTGTCGTTAGTTGCGAAGTTGTGTCTGACCCATCGCGACCCCATGGACAACATTCCTCCAGGCCTTCCTGTCCTCCACCATCCCCCGGAGCCCACTTAAGCTCACACCAACTGCCTCAGTGACTCCATCCAGCCACCTCATTCTCTGCCGTCCCCTTCTTCTTTTGCCATCTATTGTTCCCAGCATTAGGCTCTTCTCCAGGGAGTCCTTCCTTCTCATTAGGTGGCCAAAGTATTTGAGTTTCATCTTCAGTATCTGGCCTTCTAAAGAGCAGTCAGGATTGATCTCCTCTAGGACTGACCGGTTTGATTGCCTTGCGGTCCAAGGGACTCGCAGGAGTCTCCTCCAGCACCACAATTCAAAGGCCTCAATCCTTTTGCACTCAGCCTTCCTTATGGTCCAGCTTTCACAGCCATACATTGCAACTGGGAAAACCATAGCCTTGGCTATACGCACTTTTGTTGCCAGGGTGATATCTCTGCTTTTTAGTATGCTGTCTAGATTTGCCATAGCTTTTTTCCCCAGGAGCAAGCGTCTTTTAATTTCTTGGCTGCAGTCCCTGTCTGTGGTGATCTTGGAGCCCAGGAAAATAAAATCTGTCACTACCTCAACTTCTTCCCCATCTATTTGCCAGGAAGTGAGAGGACCAGATGCCATGATCTTAGTTTTCTTAATGTTGCGTTTCAAGCCAACTTTTGCGCTCTCCTCCTTCACCCGCATCAAGAAGCTCTTTAGTTCCTCACTTTCTGCCATTAGAGTGGTATCATCTGCTTATCTGAGGTTGTTGATATTTCTCCCAGCAATCTTAATTCCAACTGGTGATTCATCTAGCCCCGCCTTTCTCATGATGTGCTCTGCATATAAGTTAAATAGGCAGGACGACAGTATACAGCCTTGCCAAACTCCTTTCCCAATTTTGAACCAATCAGTGGTTCCGTGTCCAGTTCTCACTGTTGCTTCTTGATCCACATATAGGTTTCTCAAGAGACAAATAAGATGGTCTGGTACTCCCATCTCTTTAAGAACTTGCCACAATTTGTTGTGATCCACACAATCAAAGGCTTTAGCATAGTCAATGAAGCAGAAGTAGATGTTTTTCTGGAACTCCCTAGCTTTCTCCATGATCCAGCGTATGTTGGCAATTTGATCTCTAGTTCTTCTCCCACTTCGAAATCCTGCCTGTACTTCTGGTAGTTCTTGGTCCACATACTGCTGGAGCCTAGCTTGTAGGATTTTGAGCATGACTTTGCTAGTATGTGAAATGAGTGCAATGGTGCGGTAGTTTGAACATTCTTTGGCATTGCCTTTCTTTGGGATTGGAATGTAGACTGACCTTTTCCAATCCTGTGGCCACTGCTGAGTTTTCCAAATTTGCTGGCATATTGAGTGTAGCACTTTTACTGCATCATCTTTTAAGATTTTGAATAGCTCAGCTGGAATACTGTCACCTCCACTAGCTTTGTTGTTGGTCAGACTTCCTAAGGCCCATTTGACTTCACATTCCAGGATGTCTGGCTTGAGGTCAGTGACCACCCCATCGTGGTTGTCAGGGACATTAAGCTCTTTCTTGTATAGTTCCTCTGTGTAGTAGGAACTTACTCCATCATCTGGGCTTACAGACAAGACACCTAGAAGACAAACCCAGGTGTTAAGATGCTTGCCTGCTTTTATCACAACTCAACACACAGTTCACATGTTCATTCATGTCTCCATAGTGCACCAGCCTCCTAAGGTAAAGAACCTCCTACTCAGACATAACAGGGAAGTGTAAACTGTGTCTTGCAAGCAGCTTCAAACTATGGTTTCAGATCCTGGTTAGTTGACATTAAATAGGCCACAATTTGTGTGCAGGCTTTGGCCAAAGAAACTTTCTTGCACTTTCAGATTATGTGGATTAGGGCCTGGGAAGTACTAAGCACCTGATATCCACGGCTGTGGAGAAAATATAGAAAGCATGATGTCAGCGGGAAACTAGCTGACTGGAGCTTACAGAGCGGAATGTAAGACATTCAGAAAGAGTACAGCAGGATAATAAAAATGTATATTCTAATATGAAAGACAGTAAAATGGTTGGAGAACAGTTAGATGGGTTGGTACCTGGACATTAAAGACTGCTTAGCAGGGATGAGGGGTATATTTTAAAACTGGGGCAAGACTGCAGTCTTCAACAAGAATAAAATCATAGGCAAGAAGAGAGCATATTTTGTTTGGCACTGATGGATAATTCACTTCTCTCTGTGTGTGTCTCTCTCTGACTCTGTGGAGAAAGCCTATTTGCAAGATTCAACTATAAATGGCTAGTTTATCCTTGCACTGTTATAAAAATGATGCAATATCAGAATCAGTCAGCACCAAAGAGTATTATTTGAAAACAAACAGAGAAAGTCTTCCTGCCAAACACTTTGTTTCTTGGAATTTGGTATCTGATTTGTTTATTTGTATAATTAATCTTGCTGTCAAGACATTTTCAGGCCAGCAAAGCTCTGCTGAAACTGGTAGTGGGTTTGTGCCTGGATTTTATAGAGACTTAAAACCTTAGGGGAGTTGTTAATGCAGCAGAGGAAGAATACAGTAAAGGCCGCAGCTTTCAGAACAAAGCCTCCTGTATAGATTCTCTTGCCACAGGAGCGCGGCAGTAGGTAGCCCTTGCTTCTTGTCAAAGATCCCCTCACTTTTCCCTAGCAAAGGGACTGGGGCCATATTGGTGCTGGCGCCATAGCTGTCCCCTTGAAGACCAGAGTGTGAGCTCTTAGACCAGTTTTGGCCAAAAGTGGTTGGTGGAAAGCATGGAGCCTCTGGCTGTTCTCCGTGGGTCCTGTTCTCCTGTTTCCCATCTCTGTTAAAAGTGGCCTTCATAACCTTGGTTGCTGATTCAAGCCGTTGAGGCAATGTCAGAGCAGTCCTGTGTATGTTTACTTGGAAGCTCCTAGGAAAGCAACTATCAGATTGGGACCTGATGAGCTCTTTCCTCTCTTTCACACACTTAAGTGGATTGGTAGTCTCTAACTGCACGGCAAATTAAAGCAATATCAGTTGCTTATAGAACAGCTCACCTTTCCCTTTTTTCCTTTTTCCATTTCCCTTTTCTTTTTGAAGACAACATTTCTGTGGTTGATTGTCTTTCTCATTCTTTGTTGGTTCCTTGCTGAATCCAAGCACAAGTGCATTCTGTGATGTTTTGTTTTCAGGGGAAAGAGGACAAGCCTTTGCATTCTGTTTAGAGACTTTGGCGCAATATTCAAAGAGAACAAAAGTTCATTAAATGGATACAAATCAGGTGTCACCAGGCACTTAATATGAAAAACGAATGCAGCTAAGAATCTGGGAGATAGCAGTCTGTCCAGTCTACAGACTGTCTACAGTCTGTCCAAAAGGAGCTTAGACTTGGATCAAACAAATAATATGTATTAGAGAAAGGAAATATTTTCTAGGCTGCCTAAATAGTATTTGATATTCAGTATGGTAACCTGGAATTGCTCATGGCACAATGAGCTCTATCGGCAAATTTGCATATAAACAATGAGCGATTATAAGCAGGAATCACTACAACATTTTGGTGAGGATGGGGTGTGTGAAGTTGCTAGGATTAAGTCATCCTTAAACATGTGTAACTGGGCTCAGCAATGCAGCAAATGTTTGTTTGTTTTTAAAAAGATAAGAACAGTCTTTGTTGCTATGGTAGAAAATGGCTTTGGATATTCCTGCCTGTCAAAACAGTCACTCTCTCTATTGATCATAACTCATGTGGGAATCTTTGCAAGCCAATGGGATGTACAGAAAGCTCAAACACTTCTCTAGCACTCCACTGATGTGTTGCTTTTAGAGAATGTGAAACACTATACTGATGAGGTAACATATTTTCTCAGAATCACCTTGTATGGGTGAAAGTGAGCCGTGATGAAGAGCATTGTGAAATTCAGCAGCTCCTACCTGCTCACCAGAAGAGGCTGCTTTGCATACTTGTGCCTCAGTCATCTGACCTGGAAGCTGCACATGTCCTCTTGTATATCTGTCAACTCTTCCCCAACAACCAAGCAGTCTGAAGGTAACTAGTTGACTTTGATTGGGGCATTTCACAAGCATCAGTAAAACTGTCATATCTACAAACTGGTAGCTGTGTTCTTCATTAAACAAAAAACAAATATATTTAGCAGAACGAATCTGTAAAAAGCAAAGGCAGAATAGAGCAGGATAACGTAATGTAAAGCTCTAGAACTTCACTTTTGCAAAGGGTATTGTTGGGCCCACAACAGGTACTGTGATATTGTCAAAAGGAAGAGAAGCCAAGAAAATGCAAAGCTCTTTCAGGCAGGGGAAGCCATGAGCAAATAGCAAAGCTATTTTAGGCAGACGTTTTTCATTCTGGTTCAGGCTGGAGAATTCCTCTGTTCTTTCTGACTTTTCAAAATACTAGGCTATCAGGGATGCGTCTTTCCAACTATACAAAAAACAGCTAGAGTTGCGTGTTGGGTCATATTGAAACTACTTAGCTTGTTTTATGTTCATTTCTGTGGATGTCAAAAGGCCCTTCCTGTTGCTACCAATCTTAAGCTAGTTTTGAAGTCAATATCAGAATCAATACTGGCACAATCTACAACCTGTAGTGACTATAAACCCCAAGAGCCAGTGCGGTGTCATGGTTAAGAGTGCAGGACTCGGACTCAAGTGAACTGGGTTCTCGTCCTTACTCAGCCATGGAGCTCACTGGGTGACTTTGTGCCAGACACAGACTTTCAGCCCAACTTGCTTCACAGGGTTGTTGTGTAAAAAGATAAGATTGAGAGGAAGAGGCAAGCTGCCTTGAGTTCCTTGGAAGGAAAAAAGGAAGGCTATAATTAGGTTGATACAATAATAACAACATGAACAGGGCACAGTTTGCGAAACCACTATGATCTTCATTTAATTTGTTATGAAAAGCAGCAGTTCTTCCTGGGAAGAAAAGGTAGTCTGCTCTCTAAACAGGATCCTAAACATATTTAGGGGAGTCAGTGTGGTGCAGTGGTTGAGGTTTTGGAATGAAACTTGGAAATCCCATGTTTTAGTCCCCATTTCGTCATGAAGCTCACTGGGTGACTTTGGCTCACTTTGGCTCACTGGCTGACTTTGACTAGGTAGGCCTAGTCTACCTCACAGGGTGGTTGTGACAAAAATGAAGGTGGGGGTTATGTATATGCTGCTTTGGGCTCATTGGAGCAAAGGCTGGAAATGAATTGTAACATACATGAATAAAACAAACTTGATTCATTTCAGTGGAATTTACTAAAATCTCTGTTGCATGTAGAAATCCAATATTGGAAGGAAAATAAAAATGAAAATCCCATTAGTCCTTTCCCATTCTCTCTCATACAAATAATTGGCAAAAACAGATGTGGATCTTAACCAGTTACCTCTAGCTAGACACCATTCTTCCTGGACGAAACTAACACTTGCTCTTTCATCCAGTTATCTCTACAACTGGCATCTTGAGACCTGTTTATTTACATCCTCTGACCAAGTTAGCAGTCCAGAGGGATAAGGAAGCGCTGAAAAGCTGAACTGAAATGGGCAAAGATTTAAGCATCGGCATCTGTTTGCAACAAATGTCAATTCTTTTGGTAATTTACAGTGAAGCCTATTATTTTAGGAAAACATTGTCTCCTAGAAGAAAGCAATGCTTTTAGGGCAGAATTTCTTGAGTTTTCCCAAAACACTGGCATCAAAGATGAATGCTTTTGACTTCATTACACTAAAATGAATTGATTACCTCATCTGGGGATGAGGAGTGGTATGCATCTGAAACCCCCTCGAGAAGCTTCCTGTGAAGAGACTGCATGAGCAATCAGAAGCAAGGAGGAACAGTAATTGCAGGATTTGATCCGATTCCGTTAGTGAAAATGTGACATTCACACACATACAGATGCGTGTGTGTCTGTGTGATGGGTCATTTCCCTAAAACATATAGAACTGTAGATCCTGTAAGGCTTTCTCGTTTTTCATTCCCAAGTATAGCATGGGAGAGGATTGCATTTAAAGGCCCCTGTGCCATTCACAATCAAAGAACCAGACATATTTGGTGCATGGCTATCCATTACTGAACTGAAAAATAATGATAGTAAATGTGAGTTTGCCCTAAATATGCTCTGGGTTGGAATATTGGTCTATCTGGCTTATTTGTGTAGCATCTGCACCTGCCTGGTGGCAGCTCTTCAGACTATCAGGAGGAACTTTTCACTGCCTTGCTATGTGAGATTCTTGTAATGGGAATGTCAGGTAAACAGTCTACTAAAAGCATGTATTTCAAAGGGAAATTCATTATTGGGCAGAGTAATCCTATGATTCTTGGACCGTAGGGTTTCTCAAATTGCGCCTCCCAAAGCTGGGCTCTAAATGATCTGCTTCGTTCCCCCACCCCTTTGTGAGCATCAGGGAAATAAATGTGCTTTTATGAGGTTCCAGGAGTTCGTGGAGGATCTTATCCAGATGAAACAAGGGGCTTTCCAGTGGAAAAGGCCTGGATACAATACCCCTTAAAAAACAGAGCAGAGCAGAACAAAGCAAAGCAACCTCATTATCCTCTCCCCAAAAGGCATGTAATGAACTTTAGTGTGTATGTGCTCAAAGATAAGTCCCACTAAATTGAATCAGGCTTAATTATGTATTTATAGCAAGAATGTGAGAGCCACACTGGATCAGACTATGGACTCATCTAGTCCAGCAATCTAGAGTGGCTGCCCGGCTGCCCACAGGATTCAACAAGCAGTATGTGGGTGCAACAAGCAGTAGTATATTGGTTTCAGGACGAATAGGCATTACTGGCCTTCCCCTCCGTGAATTTGTCCAATCCCCCTTTAAAGTCATCCAAATTGGTGATCCATCGCTGCATCTCATGGAAGTGACTTCCAGAGCTTAATGATGCACTGTGTGAAGAAATGCTTCTGTTGATCTTCCCTGAATTTCCCATGAATCAACTTCATGGGAAGACCCTGGGTTCTAGGATGATGGGAGGAAGAGGGAAATGCCTCCATTGCCACACTATGCATAATTCTGTACCCCTCTATCATAGTCTTCTTACTTGCTTTTATTTTTGTATGTATGTATGTATGTATGTATTTTGAAGCTCAGAAAGCCAGTTCTTGTACCCTTCCCTCGCAGGGGGGTCGCTGCAGCCCCTTGATCATGTTAGCTGCACTTTTCTCCACTGTACACAGCATACTTAAGTGAGGTCATCTCACAGATTTGTACACTGAAAATGTGGTATCCTTTTGCCTGGGATTTAGTCACTTATACTTAATTTCCGCCCAGTAGTTACTTGTTAAAGGACTGAGAAGTATCATAATACTTCTCAGTCTTATCATACTTATCATAATACATACTTATCATAATACTTATCATAATACAGACCAAATCACACTCCATGACCTCCATTTCTGCCTCCCCCCCACCCCCACCAGTTCTTCATGGTTTATGAACTGCCAAACACGTCCTCTTTCCAAGAGGGACCTTGACTTGTGTCCTTTGGTCAGACTTCAGGCTATAACGAAGTACTGAGTGCTCTTGATAGGTTTTCATTCCACACATCAGCCTCATGGCTTAGGTAGATTTCACCTCTTAATTTTTTAAAAAATGAAGGATGGTGTAGATATGTAGGGGTAGACTCTTATTATTCTTTACACAGCGACATAAATGATACATGTGCTTTTGCAATAGAATCTTATTTATATATTAATTTGGTAGGCATTTTCTCAGAAGCACCAACAACGCAAAAATTATCTTGTCAATAAAGTGTTTGCAAAAGGACATTTTTTCCAAGACTGGGGTCACTGGAGCACATGCAAGTTGCTAAAGGCAAGCACCCTCTCTAGGAAATTGCCTTAACAAATGGTATCAGGTTTAATGTTAAAATAAGGTGCTTCCATGCAGAAGTATTTGCCGGTGCAAGCTGTGATAGTTGCTTGTGCAAAGCCTGCCCCACTTTTCAGCCTTTCCAGGCAAGTGCTACAGGAAATAGTGGGTTGTGCAGTCTGCAAGGGAAAACTAGCTGTGCATGCAGGAGAAAGCCCGTGGCATGTCATGTCTGACCTGGAGAGCACTGCTTCCTTTTTCCCTGAGTGCATCTGCCTGCACTAAAGCACAGGCAGGAACACCCCCCCCCCCTCAGTTAGCCTGGCTTGGCTGCCTGGACAAGATATGCAGCTTTCAGGAGCACTCTAGCATTAGGCCTGATGATGATGATACCAAAGTCCAGCCAGCCGAGCTTGCTCTTTGCCTTTCATAGCAGCTTGATCTGCAGACAAAGGGGAAGCTCTGAATGGCACAGAGCCAGCTGAGAGTTATCAAAGAGGTAGCCTAAAACAGCTGAGAGGCTCCAGGCTGAGGAAGGTTCACACTGAGGCCGGTAGACACTGCTGTTCATGCTACGTAGCAGAGCAAGGCTGGTGCTGGTGGCCTACGGTGCCATGCCCCCCTCCTCAGCCCCTCCCCTTTCCTCCAGCCACCGACTGTTTGGTGTTTTCTTGGCTTTTGTGCAATCCTCCCACACCACCCCCGCACTTTCTCAAGGGGTTTGGGGTCTCTCCTAAAGTTTAGTGAGTGCAGTAAGGGCTCACAATTCCAATATGCTGGTTCTTTGCTGTACTTTCGACCCTGTCCTTTTGATTTGGCCCTGCCCTCATTGCCTTAGGCCTTGTCCACCACTGGGATTTAAGCCCATAAAAGCTTCTCTGAAGCTGACCTCAGCCCTCTGGCTGAAAGAGGTGCCTCCTTTGGGGTTAGAGCCTTGCACTGGCAAACCAGGTTTTGCTACACTGAGGCCTGCCCTTAGGCATGTAGGGCTGAACTACTTCAATCAGAGGTAAGCCACAGATTAACTTAGCTCCCATGTTTGCCCTGTGGCCACTCGGCCCTGCTAAGTTGCTCCCTCTTCCTCCTTATCAGACCCCTGTGCTTTTAACAACTGTATGACAGGCAGAAATTCAACACTTCCCCCATCAGCCCATACTTTCCTTTCGCATCAGGGTGGGATTATAAGGCACAATGAGGCAGAAGACTTTTATTGTTGAGAAAGTTACGTGATTGTTGTTGTTAGTTGCAAAGTTGCGTCCGACCAATCACAACCCATGGACAACATTCCTCCAGGACTTCCTGTCCTCCACCATCCCCCAGAGTCCACCTAAACTCACACCCACAGTTTCAGTGATTCCATCTATCCACCTCATCCTCTGCCGGCCCCTTCTTCTTTTGCCATCTATTGTTCCCAGCATTAGGTTCTTCTCCAGGGAGTCCTTCCTTCTCATTAGGTGGCCAAAGTATTTGAGTTTCATCTTCAGTATCTGGCCTTCTAAAGAGCAGTCAGGGTTGCTCTCCTCTAGGACTGACCGGTTTGATCGCCTTGCAGTCCAAGGGACTCGCAGGAGTCCTCTCCAGCACCACGTGATTATTAACAATGCATTATTATTGTATAATAGCTCAAACTTAATCATACATAGAGCTGGACCTACCGAAATCAATCAGACTTTGATTAACCATGCCTTAAGTCCCATTGATTTCAGTGGATTTGCTCTAAATGTAATTAAGTGGACAGCTCGATGAAAATGTCAGCACCGTGTTCAGCTGCTGTGAAGAAGGCAAATTCCATGCTAGGCATCATCAGGAATGGAACAGAAAACAGAATTGTCAAAATCTTACTTCCCTTATATAAATCCTTGGTGTGACCACACTTGGAATATTGTGTTCATTTCCGGTCACCTTACCTGAAAAAGGACACCATTGAGTTGGAAAAGGGGCAACAAAATTAGCAGGGGGCTAGAGCAGTTCACCTGTAAGGAGCGGCTTTTTTCCCTCTCCCATAACACTTGAACCCAGGGTCATCTCCTGAAGCTGCTTGGTGAGGGGTTTACGACAAATAAAAGGAAGTATTTCTTCACACAGTGCACACTTTAACTGTGGAATTTGCTGCCACAAGTGATGATGGCCACCAACCTGGATGCGAGCAGCTGGTCGGCCACCATGTGTACACGGTGTATGACTGGATGGTCCAGTGTTGGATTTTCTTCTGTTCTTACGACAATTCTTAATATTAAATGAAATGATTCATACAGACCAATGTGAAGTCTGATGCAACTTACATTCCCAATGGGATTGCAGCAATAGTACATAGTGAGGAAACAACTGTAAAGGAGAGAATTCAGTTTCTGTCGCTTCTACTCCAATGCAGAGGCATTCGAAATTGCATTTCCCTGGGTTATTTTCACACAGACATATACATTTGTATTTTTTGTCTCACTGTAGCCCATAAAGTTGTAAAAATGTTCCAAACGTCAAGGAACTGTTTTGCTAGATGGAGACAGTATTATGTTGCTCAAGAAGAATTGACAAGTTCTAGGGACATCCTGTACCAAAAAGCAGCTGGCGTCCATCCAAAGGAGAGGCACAAGTATTGTAGCTATCCTGTGTAGGACCTGGTCCAACATTTTTTTTCCTTGAGTGTCTAATCAGATGTCCCAATGGGAAGTCCGCAAGTAGGCCATGAATGCCACATCACCCACTAAGACTGTGATTATAATCATACTTATTTAAAGGAAATCCTATTTTAATAAATATACACAGAGCAGGTTGCACTGCAGCAAATCTGTTAAGAAAAGATGGAACAGTTGTACAATGTCCTGTCATGGATAATGCCAAGACCCCTCCCATGGAAGGGTTCAAGTCTGTTGTTGCTTCCAAATTATTAGATTATAATATTTGTTTTAATAATTGTGGTTTTATTATGGTATCATTGTAATTTTATATTGTGTAAGCCATCCTGAGTGCTTGTCGGAAGGATGGGATATAAATGTTTGTAATAAATAAATGAATAAATAAACCAATCCACCTTTCTTCCTCTTGCAAGAAACCCAAGGCAGCTTACAAGGATCTCCTCCTCTCTGTTTTATCATCACAGTAACAACCCTGTGAGGTAGGCTAGGCTAAGAGGCAGTGACTGGCCAAAAGTCACCCCGTGACATTCATGGCTGAGAGGGGACTAGAAACCAGGTCTCCTGAGTCGAAGTCCAGCATTCTAAGTGCTACGCCACACTGGCTGCTAGACTCTTTTTCTTTTCAACCTGCGATCACCTGCATCATTTATGGGATTTTATTGTGTGTGGGGGAGGGGCAGATGAGGACATCTTCCGGTTTTCCATTGCTTCTTCTGACCTTTTTCTTCTTGCAGAAACCCCGTTAAAAGGGGGAAAGGTGAGATAGCTGCACATTGGCTTCTCATTGCTAACCCTTCCATCTTGAAGCACTCCTAGGCTCACCACCATATTCGTGTGCAAGCTGATGTAATAAATCCCTCTGGATGCGCTTGGCACCAAAGGCAACGTCAACACCGTTTGCCTTCCCTTATCTGAAATTTTGATCAGAAGGAGCAGGAGGTCCAGCCCCCCCCCCGGCCGCACCTCAAAGCAGCATCCCCAAGTGGGCGCCCTTAAGATGTGTGGAATAACTTCCACGCATGGCCCAGTCAGCTTTCGTGGGTTCCAGATCACACAAGGTTCTACCGGGAGGTGTTAGTGTTTTAAGACGCCGCGAGGCTCTTGGTTTTGTTTTCTTTTTCTTTTTGCTACAATAGACTAACTCGACTACCTCTTGCAAAGCGAGAGGGGGAAACATAGCATGAAAACGACTTCCCGTGTTGCAGATTGTGCGTGGGGTCGGTTCTGCATTGGAAATGGCTGAGGGCCACCGCACCCAAAGTTTGCCTACAAAACGCTACCTGGCAATTGCAGTGGCCGTAGCACGAGAAGGCGAAGACATGTGCTCATGAAAGAAGCACGGAGCCGGGCACCCAGCAACCATAAGTAACGTAGGTGGGGCGATTCTTTCCAGAGCTACAACGGAGCGGCAAAGCCCCTGCGCCTGCACGATCGTCGGAAAGGGCGATTCCAGGGTGCCCGGCCGCACTCGCACGTTCAGCCAGCGAGCCTTCTCCAGCCACCCCGGCCGTGGTCGCGGGTCACTTTGCTTTCTCAGGACTTCCTCGTAACTTCCTGCCGCCCCAGCCTGGGCTTGGCAGCGTGTGTAGCGTGTGCGGGGTGTGTGGAGGGCGATACCAAGTGCGGCACTGCAGCGGGAGGCGCCAAATCCCTCCAAGCCAAAGCAGTCGGTGGAGGGAGGCGCATTCTCTAGTCCCACCGCCCGCCTTCGCGAAGGGCAGGTGAGGAAAGGGGCTGGAGTGGAGCGGCGGCGCCGTGCCCCGAGCCCTGTCCCTGGGCGGGCGGGCCACCCCTGCGGCGGTGGGCTTGGTCCGCGCTTTAATCCAATATGCGCTCGCGGCGGGTTGCGCGCCGCTTCTTTCCGCTGTGGGCGCAAACCGGAGCGGAGGCAGTGCTACTCCAAGCGTTCCTTGCGGGCTCGGGTCATAGCGTTTGCGGTTGCTGTACGCGCTATGGAGCAGGGCGCATAACCCATTGAGGGTCGCCTGAGGAAGCTTGGCGCTGGCCGGCTGGAAACTTCTCACACACTCTCTCTGTCTCTCTCTCTCTGTCTCCCCCCGCCGCGCCTCTTTTCTCTTCTTCTCCTTCCTCCCCCTCCCTTGCCTGTGTGACTCTGCAGCTCGTTTCCTCTTGGGCTGCTTCCCGCCCTTCCCGCTCTCCCTCACTTTGCACCCTCGCCAGCGTTGAAGCGGAGCTGCTGCCACTGCGAAGGAGCGGCGGCGGCACCCAGCGAGCAAGCGGCGGAGTTCCTTGCCCCCAGCAGCGACCCCTTCCTTTGCGCCCTGCGAGAGGGAAGAGCGCGCCGCCCGGAGTCCGGTAAGGGGTCTTGAGCGCGCAGCTGGGGCCGGTGCGCCCATTCGCCACGCATTTCTCTCCCCTTTCTCTGGAGTTGATGGCTTTCTGTTGTCCCCCTCCCCACCCGCAGTCGTGATCCAACATAATACTTTGCTAAGTGAGTGGTTTCAGCAGATTCGTGCCTTCTTTGAACCTAACGAGTCTAACTTGACAGGGGTTGTCCAGGTTTCTTCATCAGTGCCCACTACGAGGCTCAAGCGCCAGGTGCTGACTTTTGCAGGTGTTTTGTACTCCCACCTTTAAAAAATAAAGCTCCAAGCACAGCTAATGAGATAAGGGTTGACCACTATGTAGCGAGGTAGCTTGGGCTCTTGCAATCCTCTGGCCCCATGTGGATTAATGTGACCAGCTTGGAGAGAGAAGAGCTGACACTCCACTGTCTTCGAGGGTTCCTGCCAGCAGCATTTACAGCAAAAAACCCTGCACGACTCCTGTTAGCCTGCTTTTCATTCATTTTGCAATAATGCTGTTGTGGCGCCATTCCTTTCCCTTTCCTTTTTTTTTCCCTTTCTTTTTCTTTTCTTTTTCTTTTTTTTTGGCAGATGGAGTTACTACATCGTGATTCATGGTTGTTTAAGCAAACTGAAACTTTTTGACATGCCAGAGAAACCTTCCTTGCTAGTAACAAACGCCTCCCCCCCCCCCAATTTGCACAAAAAATTCCCCAAACGTCCAGGTATTTAATACTGTATAAGATGTGATGATCCTTTGTTTTGGATTGTGGGAAATAGCAAGCTTTTCAGTCTTATAAATCTAAGTTTGGGTATTTGGCGTGTTATGATTGTGTGTATGCAAGTTGTCCAGTGCAGCACAAGAATGTTAGGGTGAAAGTTATTCAAAGTCCACAAAGCTTGCATTAAGGGTAGTTAATATTTGACTGGATGCTCAAGTGCATAAATATTAAGCTGGTACACACTTTAAAATGAAAGTTTACTACTGTTCTCTAAATAGCTGAAACCTTTGCTTCTCCTTTTCTCTGACTTCTATACTCAAATTTCTCTTAAGATAGAGAATTTGGCTGATATCTAGATGTATATCAGCAAATAGAAAAAAGTTCAAGAAATCTGGGATTTGTGAAGGAGATTTCAGTGGTCCTCTTGCATGGAAATGTTTGTTGTCAGAATTGGCCAGCTGGCTTATCTAGGCAGTATATTTGAATCTGTGGATGGACTTCTGGCATTTTGAGTTTCTTGGGAAATGACATTCAAAATACTTATGCTTCTTTCAAACAACTTTCTGTACAAACATAATTACAGAATAAGAAACAAAACCTAACCTGGCAGCATCGGAAATAATGCATTCGAAGTACTTCCAGACAAGACTTTTTATTGTGCAGTCGCCTTGCCGTGCCTCAGTCAGGAAATTTTACAGGGGGTCCAGATGATGATACCTTCCATTTGTAACCCTCCCTTGTTTTCCTACTGCTCCTTCTGTCTCCCCTTCCCCCTTTTTTTCTTGCAGCAAGTCATGCAATCTGTTAAGGTGGGAAAGATGGAATAGCAGCACAATGCCTTTTGATCAGTGGAGTCATCAGCCTGGAAGCACCAAAAGCCCTGTTGGTTTCCATTAAAGATAGCTAAATTTATATCTGTCTCTTTTCCTTCTTGATGGGTAGCTTACACTTCTAGGCTATATGCATCTGCTACTTGTAAGTAGCACTGATTTCACTGGAAATGACCTGCACATACCAGTGCAGGATCACAGCTATGAAGACTGATCCTGTATTTGCATATGCAGAAATAAGTCCTACATAAGTCAGTGCTGCTTGCTTTTAAGCAACCTGAATCTTAGCAAACAAAAAAGTTACTGATGGGTATGTCCAGCAATATAAAAGCTTGCAGTGAAGGGGGCTCAGAAGGAGATATATGGCTCCGCTCTCTACGCTAACATGCTTAAGTTAAGGAGCCATCTTGAGCTCAAATCTTCCTGTACTTAAAATTTAGCCATAGTGAGTGTGCAGGGAATTTTCTGAAAAGTGTTGTTGTGGTGTGTTTGCCTTGCCAATGTCCGTTCAGTGCTTCCTGCTGTCACGAAAGAAAAGCTGTAACAAGAGTTAATCTGCTGTGACTTTGATGTGTCCTGTGTATTGGTCTTTGAGATCTGTTTTGCCCACTGGATGTTGGCTTAGACGTCTAACCCATGTGTACTATTCTTATATGTTTGCATAGTTGAGATTGCCTGAGTACATAGCAGTCAAAAAGGCTTTAAATGATCAAGCAGCAAACTTCTTTCGAGGTTCCCTGAACCCTAGCCTAATTCCCACTGTGTTACTTGATGCTCCTTAATGGTCTCTAGTTCCCCTCATAAATTCATAATTTAGCATCACCCAACCTGGTA